>NW_024962335.1:29813021-30107428 GCF_019238085.1 Lagopus leucura | reverse complement strand
TATATATATATATATATATATATATATATATATATATATATATATATTTCCACCCGGCATTCTTCCATTTCCAAACGTAGCTACAAGCCGTAAGATTAAAAACTTGCTTAAAAAGCAGCCAGAAAAATGTCCAAGTGCCAACACTCTTGAAAGTTGTAACTTTTCTTGTATTTGCATCCTGTGATATGTCCCACTGAACAAACCTGGCAATGGAAGTTACAGCAGATAAATACTCCCCAGAGGAGCTTACAGCTCCAGCCTAAATGCAGTGGCTGAGCTGAGCCTCTTTGCCACATCAGGTTATGAAATGGGGGCAAGGCTTCAGCCAGTGGGGCACACACATCCTGCCTCTGGGGCACACGATACTGCTTTCGTTTCCTACTTTTAAAGCTCAGGGTTGCAAGACAAAAAACCCTGTATTAGGATAAAAAGTAAGTAGAGGTACTAATACCAGTACAGGGGAATATAGAGTATGAACATGGGGTTTGGATAGGTAAGGAAGAATCACGGAATGGCTTAGGTTGGAAGGAACCATAAGGATCGTATGATTCCAATCCCTCTGCGGTGGGCAGGGCTGCCATCCAGCAGCTCAGGGCCCTATCCAACCTGTCCTTGAACTCCTCCAGGGACTGGGCACCCACAGCTTCTCTGGGCAGCCTGTATCACTGCCTCACACCACCCTCTGAATAAAGAATTTCCTCCTCGTTTTCTTTTGCTCTGTCACTACACTCCCTGATGAATATAGTCCCGTCCCAGCTTTCCCATAGGCTCACTTGAGGTACTGAAAGGTCACAGTGAGGTCTTCCTGGAGCTTTCTCTTCTCAAGGCTAAATAACCACAGCTTTCTCCAGCTACACTTTTGTTTGAGACATCTACACTTGATTTTTTTTCTTTGTGGTGCTAAAGAGCTTGCTGTGTCCTACTGGGGAATTTACAATGAATTCCTGATTAGAAAGCAAAAGCAAATAAACAAAAATCCAACTAAAAAGCAAAACAAAAGAAAAACAAAGCCAAATAATGAATAACATGACACCTGCTGGGATCTGACCACCAAAAGAAAACATCATGCATTCTCAGTTTTTACTTCGGCTTTTCAAGAAGTATTTTCTTTGAGATGTAATTTTACAGATTAAGGTCTACAGGACATGCATTGGTAAAGGAAAAGACTAGAAGAAAAAAACACCATCTTGATCACTGTTCCAAGCAGTTGTAAATAAAACATTTTCAAAACGATGTTACATGACCTTATTTCTTAACTACTACTCTATACTCACATAGCAACTCCATAAATGCCTTGGGCTGCAGTTCGATTATGGGGGCCATAGAATTGGAAAATATGACCAAATACAACTCTGGAAATTTTCTACACCATGTAACTTTGAAATCTAGGGGACTTATGCAACACAAACCTGTTCTTTCTCCAGCATATCTGCTTTTCTTAGTATCTTCATTGCATAAATATGACCTGTATCCTTCTTCTGAACAAGACGTACCTTTAATGAGAAAAACAACCCAATCAGTCTCACCTAGCCCCATACAAAATATAGAAGGCTCTAAACTCGGGGGGGGGGGGGGGGGGGGGGGGCACAGAAAGGTTCTTCTCTTAGATATTGAAAAACATATGGATAAAGGAGTATTTCCACATCGTGTACAAAGCCAACACAAATGATGAACAGACAGTTGAAGCAATCGTTGTTAACAGGCACACAGGAGTCCAGGTAGCTGTGAGATTGTGTATGCTACAATTCAGGAACAGGAACAACCATCACGTAATGCAGGGCAGGATTTTTATGGAGTGGAGCTGTACTGCAGCAAATCCTCCATTTCAGGTGGGCTGCACGAGCACCATCAGCTGGGGCTAACATGAAGCTGTGAGAAACTAAGACCCTTTCCACAGGCCTTGATAAATCCATGCTCATAGTTCACTACTGGTCTCACTACGCATGCACAATTATTCCAATAGCTGTTCTCCTGAAACAAAACTTTTTATTCTACAGTTAAAATCTTTCCTTTTAATTTTCAATCCAATTTTAATATCTCGTTCAAGGGAGAGAGTCACAAACCTCCCCAAATGCTCCTCTTCCTATGACTTTCAAAGATTCAAAGTCATCCAAGCCGAGTCTTGTTCTCTTCAGTCGCAGAAACTCTGTTTCTTTGCGAGCATGCTGTGACCTGCGCAGTTTTTTCTGAGAAAATACATGCATGAGAATTCAAATCATCTTACAGAAAGTCAAGATAGATAGTCACTCTTCCTGTGAAGCACTGTCTCTCATTATGGGTACAGGGAAAGTGTGAAAGGGAAAAACTTCCTGAATTTCTTCAAAGTGTGACGCACAAACACAGCCATTCATAGAGAGGCCTCAGGCCTACATCTCGTTTTATTTCTGGTTGTTATTTGGATATAGAGAAGCAGGGATAAAAATCAATGAAAAAAAATCATACTGGTTTAAAGTCCATCAATTCAAACGCCAAAGTCACCAGCTAAGGCAAGGACTCTGTTTTTGAGCAGCATAAAACAGTACAAGGTAAAACCTGCACCTCAGCAGACACAGCAATGACAGGCAACAAGGAACCTAGGCAGGCAGCAGAAATCCAACTTATGCTATCCTATAACAAAAACCATTTATTTTACTGCAGAAAAATACTTGCATTTGAAAGAATGATCTATCTCAGTCCTGCCATATTTTTTGTCCCATAAAAACAAAGGGATTCACCTTGAGAAAAGATGAATGCCAGCCTATGCTCCCAAAGATGCCAAGATCTCAGAGGCTGTTAACGTGACTCAAAAAGCAGGCATGACAGATTTTGTATAATGACAGTGTCACTAGAAACCACAAGATGGCATCAGACATCCACATTAGCCTTCCTCTCTTTCCAGAAGTTACATCAACCCCACAAACTTGAGAAATGACCAGAAATGACTAAGATGCTGTCACTATTTATTCCACTATCTATTCCGGATGCAGTACAGGCAGAAATGAAATGGTCAGCCTCAGAAAAGTACGCAGACGTGCCCATATTCAAGCATAACAAGGAAGCACCTGTTTTATTGTTTAAATCAAGGGAAAAAAAAAACAGTTCCGCATTTTGCTTTCTACCCAGTTCTTCCACTGCATCTCATCCTTTCCTTATCTGTACATCAAATTACACATCTCACAGTTTTAAACTTTGTAAAAAATGTTATAATGTTATAACCTTGCTGTGGTCATATATTTCATAGTGATTAAAGCAGCATGAAGAGCACCTTAGCTATTCAAAGCCTCGTATTCAAGCATATGCACAGCTTTCTTTGTTATTCACAAAAGCAGCACTCACAATATAAACTTAATGTGACGCCAGCTAATGTTTTCATAAACTCAAACACCAACTTTCAGAAATACGAACAAAAAGCAAAGCAATCTCTTCAAAGGTTACTCAAGTAGTATTACCTCCTCATCTGCTAGGCCTTCTTCATCCATAGCTACTTCTAGCTTCTTCTGCCTGCAGAGAGGAAAAACAAGACATTTATTTATTTTTAATATAAAAAACAACCAAACACCCCATACCATAGCACTACAGACTACTTAGTTGAGATACCAAAGCATCTGCTTCAAACAGAAGTATGAAAACTTATTGCCAACTCCACACATTTACTCACTTCTAAATATGTTGAAAACGTATAAGCAAATTTAAGCCCATACTTATGTGCTCGCAGAATTCCCCTCCTCCCAGCACCCTGCCTGGATTAGGGCTCACTCTTCCTGGGCTCCACAAATGGTGCATGGCCATGCTGGGTGGTACCAAGTGTACAGCAAAGCCTGGGGCAACCCACAGGTGGGGGTGACAGCACACGTGGCAAGGGAGCCAGCATGTCTCCTGGAGCTCTCTTTGCTCATCCCAAGATGCCTCTGTATAGCCTTCAAGATGCGGTTTCATGAAGTTGGTCGCCCACTGGTAGCACATGCGAGTTTCAACACTGGGTGCCACGCTGCTCCTGCCTTATCTACGTTAAGTGCAGCAGGATCCCCTAAATTAAAGGCCCTCTGCAGACAGTCTATCTGTCTAACTAGAGGCAACCCAATTGCATGGGATAATGACTAAATGTGATGAAGTGGGAAACCCTGCTGCTTAACTGAAAGCCCCTCAATTAAAAACATATTAGCAAGAGAATGATAATTTCACATGGTGACGACAATTTGAAACACAACATTCATTATAATCAAGTGTTTAGTGCTTTGACACTTAATTCAAGCAGCACTTCACCACAGTGGAGGCTGAACTGTGCAGCAATAAGAGGAGCTAAAGCAGGGATGACTAACGTGCTCCCTTCCACAGAGCACCAGTCAGTGCCACACAGGAGAAATGTAGAAGTAGGTGTTACGTTACCCCTAAAACTCTTTCTTCCCATCCATTTCTTCCTTTTCTACTTCCCACATGTTCCTTTCTGCAGACTTCACGAGTCTTGGCAGGGGCTCAGTGCCGCAGAGCATGAACAGACACCACAAGCCACTGCCTTACACAGAAACAAGTACCTATGCATCAGCAGCTCTGCAGCATCTGCCTCCGTAGGGTTTATTCCCTGTGGCACACATGAAGGAATCAAAGGTTGCCAAAACCACAGGCACAATTGGAAACCCCACATGAGCTGCAAAGTGAGACCACGTGCCTACTGGTTTCTACAAAGTAGTAATAATTAGAGGTGGTGGTAAATCATATGAGAATTTGAAGAGTGGAGGTCTTCAGTCATTTGGGGACTCCTTGGTGCAGTGGCAGGAGATGTTCACAGGTGACCATTTCCTCACTACCAACCATGAAAAACTCCTGAGACCTGCTCTGTTCACAGAGCTGAAGGTGCCCCACCACCAACATCCAGCCGAGAAGTGCCGGGGAGCAGTGAAAGCAGAGTGGGTACCTGGTTTCCCTCTCCTCGTGCTGGATAATCAGGTTGCTATAGAAGTTCTCCAGTGTGAGCTTGGCCACCGTCACTCTCTCGCGGGTGTGGTTGCTCATGGGAAAGGATGTTGTGGTCCCTGCAGTCATCGCCATGGTAACACACACTGAAACAAGAGCACGGCAATCATTACGCACTTGGAAAAACATACACATGCACACCTCTTTTCCACCATCCATCTCCAAATTCTTAGATGCTATAGATTTCAAGGAAAAGCACTTTTCTTTATATGTAAGAAAACACATTAAAAAAAAAAAAAAAAAAAAAAAAAGCATTGTAAAAGTATTTTCAGCTAGCAAGACTCACTACCCACTCTCTAAAACAAATAACTTATTGGCAAAACAAAGGGTGAATCATAGCAAAGAGCTATGCAGGCTCTGGGCAGCTCATCCAGCCACAAATTAGGAAGATGTTTGTCCAGTAGGCTCAAGCACAGCCCAGGGGACGAAAAGGCCATGAGATAAAATGAAAAAGTAAATGAAGAAAACCCCTAACCCTATCCAGAGGGGAGGTGAAGAATATAAAATAACCAATTTATATCTTAGAATATCTTAGCAGCTCACAAAACTGCATCGTCAGAGTCACATGAACACACTTCTTGAACACCTCCAGGGACAGCGACTCCACCAGCTCCATGGGCAGCCTGTTCCAATGCATCAGCACTCTTTCAGAGAAGAAATTCTACCAAATATCCAGCCTGAACCTCCCCTGACAAAACTGAAGACCATTACCTTTCATCTTACTGTTTTTACTTAGGAGAAGAGGCCAAACCCCACCTTATCACAACCTCCTTTCAGGGAGTTGTAAAGAGCAACAAGGTCTCCCCTGAGCCTCCTCTTCTGCAGACTAAAGAGTCCACGTTCCCTCTGCCATTCCTTATAAGACTTGTGCTCCAGATCCCTCACCAGCTTCACTGCCATTCCTTGGGCATGGTGCAAGGACTCATACTATTTTAAATGGAAAACTTATGTTTCTTGTTCTGTTTTTGAAGTAACAGCCAGCCATGGAGAACAGAACCCTTTCCCCACCAGCAGTGCATTATGTAGCCAGCATTTCAGCTTAACTCCTGTGCTGTGCTGACAACCCAACAGGAGGTTCCTGCAGGTCCCATGCTTTACAGAATTCCCCATGTACGGGCTCTGCAACTCTGGGTGAACTCTTGGAAGAGCAGACTTGAAACACAGCTGCAAATACATAACCTCTGGAGATAAAGCTCTTCTTGGTTAAGGCACCTGGCTCCTAAACCTTTAAGAAGTGGTAAGAGAGAGGAAAAAAGAAAATGTAAAGCTCTTGAAGACAGCAGCCTTTCCATCTGAAATCTGAGGAGCTAAATTGTGCCAGAACAACCCTTGTAATATTGGACAAAGCATCCTAGGGTAGTCGTAAGCCCCTTGCAGGTGACCTAGGTTAAAAACAATGCAGTTTGTCCTAGGAGGATCGGTGCCTCACCTGGCTTTGGGCTGATGCACACAAGGAGAGTTGCTGTCCCACTGCAAGGGCAGTCACAATTACCTCAGCCCAGTGTTGGTTTGATCAAGATAAGGTGGCTTTTTCTGTTTGTTTGTTTTTTTTTTAATGGAAAACTGCACAGAAGTAAATGCTCTTCCTTTTAGTTGTTTATGTAACCTTTCTATTTTACCAGAGGATATTGAGGAAGATAAATCCTAAATTAGGTTTATGATCTTCAGGAAGAGCTTAATACCTTTTAAGGTGAAAGAATTCAAATTTTAGTTTCATACGAGAAATATATTTGCATCTTTCCATCACACAGGAACAGTTTAATTCTGCCGTGCTTTTCTGATTTGTTTTGGATTTGACAGCTACTGTGAAGCCAGCATTTAAACTTGTGGATTTTTAATTGAATTTGGTGTGACAATAAGATGCTTGTTGTCAGACATGCAGCTGTTGTGTCACACATAAAGGCTTTTTATAACATAAGATGGACATTATTTTAGCCGGGTATTTGAGTGTGAGAGACTTCAGAGTTTGGAGAATGAAAATGTATCTCTACGTAAACACACAAAGAGGTTTTAAGAGCATTACAACTGTTTATGGCGACACAGATCTTTCTTTTTTTAATCATTCTTTTGTCCCCTGCAGTTTTCTACTAAAGAAAGATGAGAGCTGTCAGCTATCAGTAATCTTTACTAGAAATTCAGGGGTTATATTTTCCACATGAGCACAAACCCCATACTGGACACTATTTCAAAAGTTAGAGAACTGGGCAGTAGCCTTCTCTCCCTCTTCCTTGATAGGTGGGGAAAGATAAATAGAAAGCAGGTATTTGAGAGCAGAACCAGCAGTCGGTAGATAACATCCAATCCAATCAAACACAACAACTGCTGAACACACGCTGGCATCTGTGTGTGCTCAAAAAGCAATCTGATAAAGCAAAATCTCACCTCCTGATTGCTTTAGAGCGCCTGGGTTAGCGTAGCATCAACCCAAGCTTGGAACAGATTAACCTTCCTTAAGGTAAAGCAGGACCTGTCACCAGCAGGCAACAGGCTATTTACCACTTGCGTGGCTTCTATTCCTAGCAGGATAAAATAACACTGCAATTTCGTTTCCTGTTAATTTGTTTTCCCCACGCTCCTATACTCACAAATGCAGACGTTACCAAATAGCAAACCTAAGTCACTTGATTTTATTAAGCCTGTAAAAAGGAGATAACAATTCTGGCACTAGCACACCATGCTATATATAGCGGGGCTGAACTCGACTGTGGTCGTAGAGCAGGAAAACGTAGAAGACAGCCCAACCAGTAACTTAACTCAGAGAAAGCTATTTAACAGATCAGGACCTCATATTGAGCTCAGTATCACATCACACTACATGCCCACCAGAGCAGAAGGGCTGCATGAGAAAGAACCCAGTAGACTTTTGCTCACGTTGCAGTTGGTGCCTGTACCCAAGTGGCCACCAGTTTGCTCCAGCACTGTGGGGAAAAAAAGCTTTGTAAAAGCAGAAAGCGCTTGAGCTCTCCAGGTTCCCCAAACTAAACGGAAAGGAGTGCAGAGGTGGTGGGAGACCCAAGGTACTCTGCAAAATACAATGTCAGCTCAGCAGAGAAAATCTGTTCATCCTTTTTCCTCCTACCTCTCTACTTCCACTAACAAACCCCAAAACAAAGTAATCGAAATCCCTAAATATGGGCTTTATAAAACAGAGGATACCTGAGGGGATAGAAGCAGAAAGCAGCAGCTTCAAAATGGAACCTTTTACTGACCTCATCAGATTAACGGGAACACTTTGAAAAGGTGCCATCCATAGTTCTTGGAAATACCCTCAAAAAAAATGACTAATTCACCCAAGTTCATGCTATCTGCATAATGGCAGCATTCTCCTCCTGCTGCATTACCAGCATCGCAGTAGACTCCCTGCACCATGAGAAGGTCACATTAACCACCCTGCATTTGGCTGAAGCTCTTCTGGCTGGAGACTTCTCTTTCCAAAGGGCCTGTTACTTTGGAAAAAAATGACACACCACAAGCTCTGGATGAAAGAATGTCAAAAAAAAACACCCTATAATGGGTGGGAGACAGTGCGTAGACCCTGGGACAAGGCTCCTGAGCTGCCAAAAGCAGAGGAACCGTTCAAACTCATAGCCCCCAGATGGGATAGCTTCCATCTATCGTGGCAGCTCTATGTCAAAGCCTTAATGGATTCTTCTAGCAGTGCCTCCACTGTTGAAAATTCCATGCCCAGCTCTTGCTGCGCGACTGGTGGCTCAAAACTCACGATCCTACCAGGATACTTCTTGGCAGTTCCCACAGCCCATCATTAGTGGTTTCATATTAGACTTGTAGATTAAGGTTCTGGTTAATTAAAGCAAAACAATGGAAGCAACTAATTCCACTTAAAAACCCAGAAAAGAAAAAATGGAAGAAACTGAGCACCTGGAGAGCTAGTCTCCCCAAAATGAAACACTTGGCCCTTCACTGGGGTCACCTTCTAATCAGGAAGGACAAGAATACAAAGTCCAAGTTTCTTGCACATAGCCTCTAGCTTTCTCAGCTCCAGGGAAGGCATAAAGGTATCACCTGCCAGGAAGGAAGCACATGCATTATCACCCTTGGTAATTTCAGAGGCTATTTTTACTTATCCAGACGTGTTACAAGATGTCAAGAAATGCACTTTATTACCTTATGCCATACTTCCCATCCTGCAAAAATGTAGCAGAAGGACAGGGATGTGGAGTAGACAGCAAAACCTTATCACTTTTACATCACCAAATATTGGAACTGTAGTGATTGTGAACAGGCAAACGTCTCAATGAGAAAGGCCTCCCTCCCTCCAACAATACAAAAATCCACCATTTCAGGTCCATCTGACACTTTTCTGACCTTCCACATACACATTTTTAGCAAAGAATATGTGACAGCATGCTACAAGCAGAGAAAACTACAGCCAAATGCTTCATGAAACCATGCAAGTCCTAGAGAAAGCTTACTCTGGGCTCATTACTAAATGCATATTTACGTTAAGGAGCAAAAGCCAACAATTCTTTCGGAGACAAAAGCACGCTTTCCTCCACATGACAGAACTGTGGTGCCTTCCTCATGCTTCTGGATCTCTGACATCAATTTTAAACATTAAGCTACATACACGTAAGCAGACAGTGAACATCAATCCTTCCTCTGAAAATGGCTATGTCACTCCATGGTAAGGCCAATAGTTGTTTTCATTTATATACTCGAGCATACATACCTAAACCCTAGCAACTATGGAGGCAGTTCCCTACTGCAGTAAAAGGAGTGAAACTGCAAAGTTTATGAAAGTTTCCATTTACAATGTAGTTTTGGCTCTTTAGTGGAAGCCTCTGGTAAGGAAAATGCTGAAATATATTTCTGCTTTTCAAAAGACCTAATTTTCTTAGCAAAATACATTTCATCATTCAACTTCCTCTTGAAACAAAGCAGACAAATGGCATTTTCAAGAATCAGAAACTTAAAGAGAAAGGAGAGATCCACTTTTGGTGTCAGACCTGTTCCAAAGTAAATGCATACAGCACAATACATTGGTTACCTTTAGAAATTCCAGAGATCAACACTGCATGTAGCACAGTAGCTCTTCTGGGTGAGAAGGCAGAGTACACTTATTAATGCTGCGTGGCTCCGGACAGATAACACAGCAAGGCAACCAGTAAAACCGGGCACAAAAAGCAGTGGTGACCAGGATTGCATCTAAAGAATAAAGTGCCATATGGGAAAGGACATAGATACAGCAAGGCTGGATGTCTTAGCACCAGCCCTGCTGCCTCCAAATTGTTTGGATTCCCTTAAAAAGAGAGACAGGATATATATATATATATATATATATATATATATATATATATATATATACACACATGCATATAAGAAAAACAAGCCACCACACACAAATAACTGCATGATTCACACCAAAAAGCAGCGGGCAGGGACAGATAAATAGAATAAGCAACCAAAGGCTCATCAGGATGGAGTGGTGTGACAGCAGCAAGAGGAAGAGCAGCAGCTGGAGCAGAGCTGCCTAGGCTCTGTGGGCAGCTTGAAACACACAGCTGGGCACATGGAGAGCTGATATGTGAATGTGCAGGAGAGGCGGAGGTGCTGTGGAACAGCTGGCAGCTCCAGAGATGAAACAGAAGAACATGGTCATAGTAGGCTACCAGCCTCAAAGGCAAATGACTTTCTGTGCTGCCATTTCTACTAGCACAAATTTGGCACTTGCATTGTGCATGCTTTCACCATCCAGTTGTTTAGACTGAGTCACTTTCCAAAGAGGTTCCCTGCCTTCTTTTTCTGTAACCCATTTCAAATTCACTTTCAAGGCTTTTGACAAACCTCCAGGAGCACACAAAACACTACAGAATACTGCATTGTCAGGATAGCAAGAAAAACCTGATCATTCTCACCTATATTAGTTATGGGCCAGTATTTTTCAACTCTCTTAATACTTACTTTATTACTAAACACAGATTCTCATGTATAAAATAGAGCCTTGTCCAAAGACTCTTATTCACTTATTTTTTATTGGCAGAAATGAACTTTAATTTGGTATGTTTTAATGTCGTGTTCTCATTCTCATGTACACCCAGACGATGCTAGCTCCACTACTGCCATTGCTGAAGCTCACAGTTATCAGACCAGAATGTTTGTCACACACTGCTCTGTGATATGTCTCAGAAAGAAAAATAAATACTGCATTTCTAAATAATTCACGTTTTCAGTAGTATCACCATTTACTAATTCCTATTTTATCTAATATACTACCTGAAGGAAGAAACATTCCCTGCCAAACACAACAAAACAGATCCTTCACACACAGATTTTTCTTCTTCTGTGTTATTGCCCAAACCAGATCTTTCTGATATCTGCTTTTGGTGCAGTCTCCTTATGAGAAATTCAAAGCTGCAACAAGCCGTCACTAACATGCTAGTGTCTCATTTATCACACTTACATACTTCGTTGCCTTTCATTTGTTATTCATTCCCCAATGTATGTTCTCATCAGTTTTGCTCCTTTAAAGTTAGAGAATGAACTACAGTTGTTCTATTTAAAGCAGCACCAAGAAACAGAGTAAAATTAGCCCTGTCGGCACAGGCTCTGCTATTTAAAAGCAAGAGATGTTGGAATGTTTTAGCCATTTTAAGTCATTCTTGCTTTCCCCTGGAAGGCCCACACAAGCCACCCGTTATGGACAGAGCTAAAAGCAGGAGCCTGGACTGACTCCAGCTCCCACACCGAAAGGAGAAAAGGCTGCCCAGGCCTGACCTCACGGCCGTGAGAAAGCTGTGAGGAGATGTTCACACTGATGCACACAACATGGGGCTGTCCTGCAGCAGGCACTGCCCTTTGGGAACGATGGTACTGGGAAAGACCAGGGGAAGGTCTGGGATGACCCCAAAGTGTAAAGGAGGGGTTCTGGGGAGGCAAAACGCCCTTCAAATCAGCATCAGCAAAAGCCACAGTTGTATGTATACTCTAAGCTGGCACGAGCTGATGCTGGTTCTGAAAGAAGCTGTCCTGCCTCCCATCCAGTCATCTGCTTGTTTCACTGCCACTCAATGCCTTGTGCCAGCACGAGAAGCTGTGCAACCCAGATAGAGCAACTACAATGGGCAAAAACCTCTTCCTTTAAGGTGTTCTAGGGAGGCCAGTCTGCTTGTATTGGTCACAAAGAGAATAAAGGGAGCAAGAGTTCAGCAACTGGGCCTCGTCTCTTCTATTTGGCTCACAGAAATTAATTGTAAATCGTCACAACACACCCACAGTAATAATAAGGAAATATTTCCTAATAAGGAATAAAAACTGAATATTGGAGTTGTTCTGCACTCCAGGATTTCCTGCCATTCAAGGAGGGCAGCAGCAGGCTCCCAAAGCACCAGGCCGAGATTCAGCCCCGCTCTGCTTCCAGCAAGTGGAAATGCCTTTCCCTCACAGGAAGCAATACAGGGCGGGTAACACTGTGCATGGATGTGCATAGATAGGTCCATGTGTGACACCTGTAGAGGACTGTCTACATAAGCACCGAATAAACATAAATGCACACTTAAAACAGCTACTTCTAACTTTTGCTTTCACTAACAGTAGGAGAACAGCTATTAAAGATCACTAATAACAAATCACTTCCATTTCAGCTGCACGTTACTCAACTTTTAAGGACACATTTACTTTATCAATTGCTCTGTCCTGCTGTCCTGCAGTTAGCAGCACAATTTGGAGACATCCTGTGCTTAAAACATTCACTTAGCATTGAACAACTTGCAGGGGCATACAATAAAAACAAAAAAACAAAAAAACAAGAGCTGAGCTGATTCAAATAACTCATTTTATTTTATTTGCAGAAAGATTTTTTCAGACAACCCCATCACTTGGGTTTCAATACCGATTAAAATTATTATGTGGGTGGCCGTAAGATAGACAAACACAAAGATCCCATTAATCTCATGTAGAGAGAGGGGGGGAAATAAAGAAGCTGTTTGTCAGCTCAGTCAAGAAGGCTGATGGGCAGTGTTGGTGCCGAGAACAGAGAGAATAGACAGGAGCTCATAAACAAGATGGAGAATGACTTTTTATGACAAGATGGGAAAGGTTATAAACTAAAAGAGGAGAAATTCAAATTAGTCATTAGGAGGAAGTCTTATACTCAGAGGGCAGTGAGGCCCTGGCACAGGCTGCCCAAAGAAGCCGTGGATGCCCCATCTGTGGCTCAAGGTCAGGTTGGATGGGGCTCAGGGCCCCAAGCACAGCACGGAACCAGAACTGACTTGACTGGGTTTTAACAGCCCCTTCCAACCCAAGCCATTCTGAGACTTCACCTACATGCTGTGATGTCTTCCAGGCAGTGCTCTGAATAGAGGCCAGTTTCATCAGCACTTGGAGGGCTCAAAGCATAACATGTGATGGGCAAACTCAACTGGCAGCCCCACACAGCCCAGAGGTCTACTTAAAGTGATGTATTTCACTTTACTGGCAAAAAGAGAAAAGAATAGCTTGCTGAAAAGCTAACAATGCTTTAACAATGCTGTGCAGTGAAATGACATTTCAAAGTCTGCTTTAGCTTACTTCCATCTTTCTTTTCTTTTGACCTTCCCTAAGTTTCACGGCCATACAAATCATTGTCCTCTTAAAGGAGCTTCCTGGTTTTAGATGCTTCTATCTCCTGAAGTAAATGCATTCATATGCACCTAAGCATTTTCTCAGCTTTTAGTTGGCACTTCTATCCAGATGGATTCAAGAAAACACTGTTTTAAGATCTGCTAAATCAACTCGCACATAGAAGCCCAAGTGCAAGATTTTGCTGCAATGTTTTGGATCATTAAATAACTGTGGTCAGAGCCAGATCAACATTTCAGAGGTCACTGAACAAAAACTTTGTTTCCTCCTTTGTTAGTTCTGTTTCTTTTTCCAAACAAAATTATACTTGGGCGTAACAAAAGACATGTCCCACTTCAAAGTTCAGATAGCTGTCTGAAAGTATGATCTAATCACAGACAAGATTTCCAAGTCTGGCTCTTTCATAGAAAAGAACAGGAGGAGTTTCTAACGAGACAACTGCATAAAGTTTTCTTGAAATTGTAATACATTTTTAGCTTTGATACAAGAAAACCAACTCTTTAATTTCAGGGAAAAGACTTTCCATTTTCTAAGGAGCCTTGGGAGAGAGAAACAGGGACTTCACCTTTGAGAACTTGGAGGGATTTTTATACTGACAAGATATAGGTAAGATAAAGGGCACTGAGTTTATTTTCTTTTTTGTTTGGTGTACGTTCAAAACTCTGACTTTCACAGGGCTCTTTTTGAATCACATCAATCAAATTAAATATAGTAATTAGACATGATCAGCCTAAGCCAGCAAAGAAGCTGGCTGCTAAATGAGATGCAGAACATCAATGACTGGTGATGGCCTGCACAATGCCTGCAGCCAGGGTTAATGAGCACAGCAGATCCCTCTGGCCTTCAAAGCCACAAAAGCAGGTAACGAATCTTGTTAGTACATGCCATGCTGGAGAGCAGATGTTTGCCCATTTGAATCCCTCTACAACAGTTAATTTCTCTAACTGTGGTTTTTGGAGAAGGAGAAAGCTGTCAGCACATAAAGCAGATGGTCATGATGAGGCCCAGGATACAGAAAAAGATGTGAATAGTCTTCCTGTATCCAACTCATTAAGCAACCTAGACTGCTACCTGAAAGGCCTCTCTATTTGCTACTCCATTGGTGTCCACTCATCACACGCGGCTCTGAACAGGTACAGACTCAACAGTTCAGACTTCCCAACTGCCTCCTTACCTCCATCCTCCTTGCCCCCTTCCTGCAGCCCATTGCTTAATGCCACAGCTGCTCATCTCCTCTAGGGCTGAGGTGTATCCAGGAGTGCTTTGTTACAGATGTGTACATACACATAACCCCTCCTATCGCCTACATACACATATACGCCCTTCCAAGAAGATAAGGGATAGGAATAAAGAAAAAATAAAAATGAAAAGAGGATTTGTAGCTAGGTGAAAGACTACGAGGCTTGTGATAAGCATTAGATTCTGTGGAAGGTCATTCTCCTGTCATGGACTGGAAAAGCTCATTCAAAGTGGGTGGTATTTTCCATTAATTTCATCTCAGAGATTTGATTTGATTACCCTGTTTCTTAGTTAAAGGACGAGAGAAGTAAAAACAGGCTGTGAGGAAAAGCTCAGGCCATATCCAGCTGCAAGAAAAAGTGAAAAGGAGAAGGGTTAAAGATATATGCTTATTTGCCTAAGATTATAAAAGACACAGAGGCTTTGGCATATGATAAAGTTAAACATGCTACAATAGGCAAATAGAGAGATTTAAAAACTTAAAAGCTTAGAGAACACGATTTTCTCTTGAAAAACAATGTTTTCAAGATTAAATTGATTATGACAAGAATAAGAGAGCAAAACAACAAACTTTCTAGGAGCAAGCCCTTCCTATCAATAACACCTTCAGAAAGGTCTTGCAACATGTGCTGAGGGCTAAGCATGCTCTCAACAGCTGAGAAAAGGAGCAAGACTTACCAGGAACACTTCATGCAACATAGCTTGCTTAAGATGCAAAGGTGCAGGCTTTACAGGAAGGCAGAAAAAAAACCAACACCTGAGTTCCGGCAGAACAGCTCTCAGTGTTGCTTTTCAACATTCAAGTCTCTACTGCCCTACAAGGCAAATAATTATGAAGTCATTATGACTTCATCCTACAAGCAGAAGTGAGGACAAGTGGACTTACCTGCAGGAAGTCTAAATGGAAATACCAGTTCAGTACTAACATTGTAAAGATGGAGATCAATGGAGAGACAAATACAGACATCTTTCAGGCAGTTGATGTAAATTGCTTGACAAGTTGGATACAACCAGCTATTTCCCATAAATAGTAACCAAGACAGAAAACCCAAATAAGCTGTAGGAAGAATGAGATCATTTCTACTTTTGAAATATTTAACGTGAGTATTTCTTAGTGGAACGAGTTCTGGGCACAAGGCACTTGAACAGAAAGGACAGAAATCACTGCCAAGCTCTGTTTCCAGAAGTGTCAATGCAGATATCTGAATTGCTTCTTGGAGAGAAAAGAAAGAGGGCCCTGCTTTGTCTCTCCCTCCACTTTTTTATTGATGCTTCTCCTCCTGGCCATGCACTCCTACTATTTTCCTGACACTGCAGCAGTCTGCAGTGACGCAGCCAAAAGGTGAGTCAGACAAATGCAGCTGTCTGACAAAGCTAAGGTACCAGTCATCTCCACGTTCTGGAAAAAGGAGACCACTCCTTCCTAAAACCGGGGAGCTGCAAGTCCCAGTTCCAAATACACAACTGAAAAGTTTAGTAAAAGGGGAGTGACGGAGCACACGGATCAAGGAGGAATGACTCTGCTTCTTTGGCAGGCACCAAGATTTGGAACCCATTCAAGCAAGACTTGGGTACACTTGCTTTGATGGGAAGGCAGGATTATTCTTTTTCCCCAGTGGCCAGGCACATCAGATGAGCTGTGAGTTCTATGTCATACTCTGACAACTGGTAAACAAGTATTAAGTCTCACCAATGAGACACAATCTTCTTGTGGTAGCTTTTGCTGGCTTCATTTGGAAGAGTGCTAATGGAGGGGACAGCTCTGCATTGAAAAACTCACGTCCCCTTTAATTCAAGCTGCATCAGTACACAACACGATCATTTGAGCATGATGAAAATGGTTATGGTGAGGCATATCATGATGAACAACTGAACACCTATCCCCTAAGTGATGTCTCAGAGGCTGTACTCTTAACAAATAACCCTACCTATATTCACAAAGATCAGGAAAGATTTGCAGTATGTCTGCTTTAGCTTGCACCAAAAGCCATACCAGGTCTCCTCATGGATGCCACTTGGTTCTGGTGGCGTGTCAAACGCCAGTGTGGACAGGCAAGTTCAAATAGCAGTATTAACATGGATCACAGGTCTATGCCATGCAGTAGACAGAAACATCCGTTGTGTTTTAATCTGAATGATTTTCTGACCACCCAAAGAATGCTAAGAGCAAAGCCCAATGCCTGATTCACAGTAAAACAAGGGAATACCCACCTTGAGATCCTCTCTAATTTCTCACTCATCCTGCTGTACTCAGCAGCTCTACAACCAGAGTTACCAGCTGTGGCATTACTAACACAGCCCCAGCAGTGACTTGAGCTGGTCAAATCTTTCCACAAAATAAAAACACCTTAAAATCGTGGCAGTTAGCAGTGATGCAAGTGTTTAAATATTTTGAGAGTTCTGCTTCCATTTGTAGATGATATACATATGGAGGAAGAATGGTTGTATGGTTACTATAGCACAGGAAGCTGCATTAAATAACAGATAATCTAGATTCTGTTTTGTTTCTCAAAAGTAAAAACAAATCCTGCAGAAAAACAAAAGGAAAAAGTCTACTTAGAGTGTATCTCAGTTTTCCTACAAGAGAGCAGATATACTACTCAGATACCTTGCAGATCACATCAGGAGGCTTAATGAGTTCATACACACAAAGAACCAGGGCTCTTGGGAGGAAAGAAGCTGAAGGAATATTGAAAACCTATTTATTGAAGGATTCATTTCAGCTGGCCTCAAACCTTTAATGCCCCTTCCTTGTCATTACACTTCTCCGAGCTGCTCACCTCATCAGACAGAAGAGTTAACTTCTGCAGCTGACTGTAGAAGGGGCAGTGATCTGTGTATCATGGTTGGGAGGGTGTATGGCAAGTAAGCAAGGCAGATGTTTTTCTGTGCTCCAAGGACAGGGCTCAAGTCTCATTCTGATTTCAGAAAATACATGGGAAAAGGAAATTGAGAGAGGACAATACTAATATACCATAAGTTGCCAAGATTCATGATTGCATTTCCAAGCTGGGCTACACTCACCCTTGGCTTAATGTTATAGTTGTGAATCCAACTGAAAGCGTTCATTTGAATGAGTCCCCAGTCCATGTTTACACATTCTGCTGTTCACATGCAAATAACATTAATCAACTGTCTTTTAAAGACAGACAAATGCACAATATTTGGGAAGTTCTACCAGTTTCCTGGTAAAGCACCAGGAAAACATAATATAAGGGATGTAGTTTGTCACACTGGTTTCATACAGGGGAAGGCAGAGGGCCTCTTGACTTCATGAATAACCAGAAAGTAGATGGTCTGCTATAATCTCTTCACTTCATCTGAAAATATAAAAGGCATTAAAAAAAAGTGTAGTAATGTGGCATTGGTACAAAACCAAAATAATTTAAATCTGTGATTCCTCAGATGATTAATTAATGCTTCAATTGAGTCTTAATACATATTTTACCTGCCGCTATGTACAAAAATATAAAAATCAAATAAAGTTCCTTACTTTAGAAGCACCCCGGCACTCCGAAAAGGTCTGTGCAAAACCCAGCACTTTCTATTCCACAGATCATTCCTCAGCTGATACTGAGCTTACCTAGGGCATATATAAATAATAAAAATTTCATTACTGTCCCCAGGTCTAAGATGATAATACTGGGATGGAAATAGGATCTGGAGGCTAGTCTGGTTTTTTTGATTGTTTTTTCTTAATCTCCTTGAGTAAAATCTTATGAAATAAATCAATAATAAAATAAACTATAGAAATTTCAGCAAATCCTGATAGCACAAGGCAACTGCAGGGCTGGCAGTCTCCAGAAGGGAAGGGGCCCTTCCATGCTTGCCCAAAGCTGCAAAGGCCTCTCAGGATTGCTACCAAGCCTCGAGCTGCCTTCCTTTCCCTCAAGAAATTTCTCCTTCTAATAATACCAGAATGCATCTTCCAATGAATAAGAACTGCAAGGTTTATTCTGTTCCCAATGCGACATAGTTGCCTCCCAGCTTTCAAGCAAATTATGTTTCACTCCTTTATATCATTTTCTATCAAACTCCTGAGGTACTTTGCAAAACTAAGAAATAAAAGCACATCATCTTGTAAAGCAAGTCATCAAAAGCATCGCCACTGATTATGAAGGAAAATAATTGAAACCAAGCTCAATCCTGGGAGGACTTTGAGATGTAACAGCAAGGACAAACTTATCCAGAGAATCCTGCCTTGTAACAGTACCTACAGCAGACTGGGGAACAGATTCCTTCCTACTCCAACCACTTATAGTAGTATTAATAATAATGTTAATGTATCCAAGATAAGCTTTAGGCTTACAAAGCACTCCGCACCATGTAGCTTACAAAATATCAGGGCAATATCAATCTGATTTTAAAAATGAAGAGACAAAAATCAGAGTAGCCAAAAAAAACCAACACCTTATAGCTAAGTTCAGTATATCCTCAACACTCATCTCAATCATTCTCTTGTCTGATGTATGCACAAGTATTACTGCCTACAATTCCTTCTGCTTTTCACATCTACACACAGTCTCATCAATTTTGCAGGATCATTAAGGTTGGAAAGATCACTAAGATCTTCTACAAATACCACAAATCTTTCAGTGCTCTGAGCAAAGAAGCAAACATCACAACAAGATAATCTTTAGACCTAAAGAACAGAACAAAAAGAAAAAAAAACCACGACCAAGTCCACTGCACCACAGCAGAATCTCAAGTACAAAGTGCAGCTTATATAACCTAAAGGATGAGCTGAGAAATGAAATCATTGCATCAGTCCTGACTCTTGTCTTCCGTTTAGTGTTACAGTCAGATCAGGTCAGCACTGGGGAAAGGCGAGAGGTTTCTCTGGCAAGCCTTCACACAGGTATGTGCTTGTAAAATACTATTTGTGCACTTAAGAAAAATGTTTCATGGAACTGTTTTTAAACAAACACTAAATGGCATAATGAACTATTGGAAAAACTGGAACTACACAAGGAAATTGGAGAAAAAAAAACCAAAACAACAAGAATAAAGCGCAGATGACATGAGCTCTGGGCTCTTCAGAGGCCTGCCTGTTTATGCTTGTGCTTACACTGCTCCCCGGCACTTCTGCAGCTGTGATTGAGGAAGCATATTCTCATGCTCCTCTGGAAAAAATATATACATGCACACACTCCAACTACATTGCTGGCAAAAATAGAAGTCCGTGAATTCACAAGTTTTTGCATGTACCTGCATTTTACCAAGGTGAGGGCAGTGGATTTTACTATTGAAATTTCATCTGCCGTAGGAAACCACTCAGAAGTCACACTGACACAGCAGTCAGGAGCAGCTACAGGCAACCAGGCCTGCACAACTGCAGGGTCACAGGGGACTTGCTTGCTGCCATCTTCTCCTGAAACACAAGCCAGCCTTTCTTCTGTTGCAGTGGCAGGGTGCTAAGAAGTCACCCTTGTGAGGTAGAAGCAAACATCTCCTAAGGCCCTTTCTGAAAGGGCTTCCTCACTCCCCATTGACTACAGAAGAAGGTTCTGATGACTAACTGCCTTGCATATGCAGCTTCTAAACATTCAAATAAGGACAGATGAATCCTGTCTGGCAGCTGATACAATTCCAGCCCTCAGCACGATGAGCATACCTGGAATTCATCTTCAGATTTAGCAGTTTGCTTCTCCTGATCTTCTCAAAAACCCGTAACTGTTGGCCAAGTCAATAGCATGCTTCTTAAACACTTCTTGAAACTGAACAGCAGTCCTATGGCATTGATTTCACTTCCAGTTAAATATGTTTTAAGCACCAAATAAAGTCAACAAATTTGCTGGCATCCCTGCCCAGCAGAGAACTGGGAAACTGTCTTTAACA
The DNA here is from genome assembly GCF_019238085.1 of Lagopus leucura. Classification (NCBI taxonomy): domain Eukaryota; kingdom Metazoa; phylum Chordata; class Aves; order Galliformes; family Phasianidae; genus Lagopus; species Lagopus leucura. Next base: position 30,086,821 of record NW_024962335.1, on the reverse strand, counting down.
TTGGTACATCCAGATCCCAAAAACCTTCAGAGAATTGGAATTTGACTGAGGTTTGAGCATCTTGTCATTTCTACATCCTTTAACTGTGGGCATCTTACAGACAGTAGAGACATCTTCCACAAAGGAAGAAAGAAAGAAAGATTTGAAGCTCTCTATATAGCATTTGCTAAAAATACCTCTTTGGAGACATCCTTTGCCAAGGAAGTGCCAAAAGAACAAAGGCTGAATTTTAATGTTGAAATATTTGTAATGTGCATTTGTTATGTTTGTTGTGAAATGTGGCTGGCAGTTGGAGATGGCGTCTTTCAGCTCAATAGCCTGGTCCAAGCACTAACTGGAAGCAGCTCTTTGGTGGCTTATGTGAAATGAGTCAATGGATCTCCATCCAGCCCTCAATAAATTAGGAACCACAAAAGCATCTGCAATACTCACTTCCTTTGTTGATACCATTTGAAAGGCCAAGGACTGAATAAGGTGGGAAAAAATGAACTATCCTTCCTCAAAATAGCATGTTTCTTCAAAACATGGGTTGTTTTTACCAAGCATTTTTTGTGGATGTATCCCAGTGCCTTTTATAGAAGTATATTGCTTAGTTGAGATTATGTAAAAAGATACATAGGTCGCTCTAAAAGTAATGCTTCCTACTTATTTTCCCAGAAACAACAACAGATACAAAGAGGACTACAACACTATCTGATAGACCAGATTCTCAGGGACAAAACACTATTTTTCATCATAGTTATCATCATTAGCTGATTTACATGAATGAGCTGATTGAAGTGTCCTAATTTTATGGTGTGACAGCTGTGCATGGCCATATAGAACATGGCTTGTTTTTCACATCACTGCATCACTGCTGAAATGCAGCACACACCAGCTCACTAGGCGCACATCCACTGTTTGGTCCCCATAAGTGTTCAGAAAGCATGAGCAAGTGTCAGTGGGTGCCATTTTTTTCCTGCATGGAGGAGTTTAATGGCACACTTTTGTTTCCTATGCTCGTCCACGTCAGACGCCATTTTGTCAGACTGCCCCTCTGCTGTCAACTGTCACACAGCAACAAAATGTAGTGAGATAATGGCAGGAAGGTTCAGCCTCTACTGCCATACCACCAACAGCCACCTCTGCTATCACAGGTCAACATCATAAAATAGGAGGCATTATTTTCAGAGCAGCCCTCATACATGTCATCCCACACTTTCTCAGTAGGAAAAAACAAGACCTGCTGACTTTCAACATGCCACAGCTAAGCAAAAGGAAGGCCAGTCAACAGGATCATTCTCTTCTCACATGCTATCTGCACGTCTGCTTTCCAGAGCCAGTAACAGCTTAACAGTACAGTATTTTTCCTTAAGGAAGTTTAGCATACAAATATAGACTCTCTTTGAGCAAACCGCTCCATTCCAAGGATATGTATCATCATGAATTTTGGCCTAGTCTCTTGCCAAAAAAGAGGCACGAAGCAAGTACCTGAAACTTGGAACACTAAGAAAAAAATAACAGCATCTTAAATTTCTAAAAAGAGTCATTTTGAGAGGATACAAAATAGTATAGGATCAAATGCTCAGATCAAACTTAATTTCACATAATAAAACCCCCTCAAAACCATCAAAAATTTCAGCACATTAACCTTCCTGGAATTCAGAGCAGCTGTTTTGAGAAGAAAAAAAAAAAAAAAGAGAGAAACCAAAAAACCAACACCTACTCAGTGGTATTAACTAACCTGAACTCTGTTACATTTAAATGACACAATTGAACATAAACACAGTTAGTATTAGGGAGGGAACTGGTGCTGCTTCACAAATTTAGGAATGCCAGCTGAACGAAAAGAATGCATTTCATTCAGAAAAGATGAAAGCCTTCTGAATTTTGGTGCTTCACAAACAGCTGCTGAACCAACTGAACGATGCCTGTGAAGCATGCAGGGTCAAACGTGGCCAGAACCTCAAAGAGCACAGGCTCTTTCAGTGTTGAAAAAAGAACTTACAAAGAGACCTTGGTACATTCCTGTATTCTTTCTCTGCCTGGCACTTCAAAGAACTCCCCCAATACCTAGAACAGAGACTGGATTATCCTTTGTCAGTCTTCTCTCTTGAAATAGAGAATTGTGCCATATTTTCCCATATCCAATATGGGAAATGATTTTTGCCTGACATCAATAAGAGAGGGCTGCCACTGCTTAGAAGCAGCATTAAGATATCATAGAAAGCCAAGAATTGAAAAGAAATTTGTGTTTAATGATGCATTTGTCACTAGCAAACATTGATTTAGACACCACTAATCTGGAAAGCCATTAGAATGCATTTAGTGCAGTCCTCGTGAGAAGCAGAGATAGCCAATTTTTACTTCTGTTAGAATTCCTGTACCCTTTGTCAAGCACAACCTATGTTCCTGATCTAGGCAAAGAAAAGAAATAAAAAAAATAAAAAAAAACATAAGCAGGTGCAGCACTTGACACAACACCAGCAATATACCCCATTTTGCTCGCTGGATGTCCATATATGACAGGAGTCTACTCGTGTAAGTGACATCATCTTGTAAATCCAATGCTTTGTTGACTAGATGATCACCACCCTTGAATAGAAGGAAGCTGCACCCTAAGCACATATTCAGATGTTCCAGACAGAAGTCTGGCATTCCAGTTAAGACAAACGTGGGATTTACTCTGCACTGGTCTTTACTGTGGTTTATTTGCAATATCTGGAGAAGATTTACTTGAGAATTCAAAGGGGGATGGGTGGACCTTAACGTCTTTGCAGCAAAATGCAGCCTTGCCTTGGCAGCCAAGAGAGGGAGAGGAAGCACTTAGATTCCAAAAGGACAGAAGCAAATCTCATCAAGCAATTACAATCTTCAGCTGCACACAGCGCACATTCATTGCTGCTCTCATATGGCCTTAGGTAAGTTTCCATTCTTGGTACATACGGAGTCACTGATCATTCAAGATGACACAACTGCTTTAAATTTTGGCAAAAGGACCAAGACAAGACATTTGGTTGAGTTTCTCAGACTGAGAAAATTACAGTCAAACGGAAATACAAAAGACACTGTCAAGTAAGACTACCCTCAAAAATGCGCTTCTACATTAAAAATAAATACAGAGAACACTAACAGGTTTCAGTCATTTTTAAAAAGAGAAAATAGTCGAATGGAAACTGTTGTATGAGTTCTTCTCTTGCAGCCTTGACTCCTGCACACAGGCTCAGCCCACACCTGGGGGGGGGGGGTCAAAATCTGAGACTGAGATAGGATGGTAAAACATTAAACTATCTTTCTCCATTTTGGTCTGATAAAGAGGGTGGGAGGAGGTTAGCTAAAAGTACTTTATCAGAATAAAACCATTTCCATTCCAATCACCTTATGATTACTTTTTTTTTTTTTTTTACTTTATTCTTTCAATGCTTTCAAATACAAACATCTACAATATGCATTAAAATGAATGTGCACCTACTTAGTTTTTATTTTTTTCTTAGAACTGTTTTGATTGCAAATATTTTACAAAGCAGTCTCTTATTCTTCTTATTTAAACAGATAACGTGCAAGTATATTTCTTCACTATATCCTTACCATGTCCAGAGTCTTGCATCTTACCAGAGAGTGAAAGTCAAGGCAGCAGTTACTTTGCCAGGCTCCAAGGAACCACTATGAAAAGGTATTCGGCAAAGCAGCCTCACTGCTGGCAGAATGAGCTGCCAGCAGCAGTTGAAGTCAGTGATGTAGGTCACGATATGTTAAGACATGGTATATTCTCTCATCACTGGTCTGGATCATCTGTTTTTCCCAAACACAGAAATTAATTTGTTGGTTTTTTTTTTTCCCCTATTTTCCCCCTTGCTGACATATAATCATCATAGATGTCAGTGCGCAAAAGTAAAGAATTAACATTAATATGGTGCCCCGTGTTATTAAATAGGGCTCAATGAGGGCTCAATGGCACCCAAGTGCAGCCTAAAACTCTGTGGAGTCATGAGTGAACAACAGATTTCAGCACAACTTTCATGCTTGTGACTTAAATTTCTAAAGAGAGTCATTTTGAAAGGATACAAAATAGTATAGGATCAAATGCTTAGATCAAACTTAATTTTCACAACATGAGTGAACAACTTTCAGCACAGACTTGGAGCAAGCAGCTCTGTGCTAGCAGAGAATGTGCAGGTTGCACCCAGATACCTTCTGAAAAACTAAGTGCAGCTTCATCAGGTCATCCTACAGTATTATCTGCACTGCTGATATTGACAGAGGGAATTGCAATTAGAGCAGTACTACATTCAGTTGATCTGAATGTCCAGTCTGTGACTTGCAGCACCATCAGGGGGGATTGAATATATCAGTACAGTACTCATTTCCACTCCTCATCGTGACACAGCCCAGAGCAGTAAAGTCTTGGAAGATAAAGAGGAATTATCACTGCAGGCATCTTTGATGTAAGCTCACTTGCATGTAAATTACATCCCAGGTGTACTAATCAGCCCTCTGGAAACACAGACTTACATGCTCATACTGATTAGCCAGTAAACACATTAAAATCCTCACCTGGACAGCTCCTTTCTTTTCACATTACCTCCATGCCAATACAGCTGAAAGCCAAGTTTTAATTCCACAGCTTCATTCTTCTGTAACACTAGCTTTCTTAAACGGCCTCAAACTTTGTAAAGTTTTGTGTTTCCTTGTGCACCTGGAGCTAACAGTGACTTCACTGTGTTCCTTCCTGTGGAAGGGATGGACTGCTAACTACTGAGAAAGAACTTGTCAAGAAACAGTGCGCGCTACAACTTTGGAAAGAAGCAAAAAGAAAATTTCCAGCACCTGTGAAGGCTTGCCAGCAAAGCTTGAACATCTAAAGCAGTACACTTTTCTCTTCTCTCTCCAACTTTATCATTGGCTCATGAAAAAAAGAAAAGAAAGAAAGAAAGAGAAGGCTTAAAAGGAGAAGGAAGGAATCTTCTTCACTAATTTCCCTGCATCTTCTAATCCAAACTTGCTGATTTTGTGTTTCCATATCTTTCTCTCTCCCCTCAATCAAGTTACCCTTTTATGTTTTGAGATAAATTATTTGTAACTATAATGCCACCATTTGCCCTTAAGAACTTTCATTAAAGTACATGTTCTACAGGAGTATAAGGACAAAAGACAATGCAGAACCTCTCAAGTTCATACTATCTACCAGATAATTATACTATTCATTGTAGAATCATAGAATGGCCTGGGTTGAAAAGCACCTCAATGATTATCCAGTTTCAGCTCCCCTGCTATGTGCAGGGTCGCCAACCACCAGACCAGGCTGCCACATCCACATCCAGCCTGGCCTTGAATGCCTTTAGGGATGGGGCATCCACAGCCTCCTTGGGCAACCTGTTCCAGTGTGTCAACACCCTCTGGGTGAAAAACTTCCTCCTAATATCTTAGCTAAACCTTCCCTGTCTCAGTTTAAAGCCATTCCCACCTTGTCCTATCACTATCCACCCATGTAAAGAGTCATTCGCCTTCCTATACCATAACTGATATTTCTAAACTGCAGTCCACATTTACCATCAGCAGCATGTGGATGGTCAGTGGGACAAGAAATCAGGGTTTTGTTGTTGGTTTTTTTTTTTTTCTTTCCCTTACATCAAAGACACAATGGCCTCAGAGCAGAATGTGGGCTCCCACCAGACTGTTGCTCACTGAACTTGAGAACCACAGCCTCAACTTCTGTTGCTGTGCAACCGCACCACGACTTGCACAGCTCAACCACAGCAACAGCCATAGCCATCAGATTCATCTGAAGAATACCATGGGGATCTTCAGTTGACTTCAGTTTCACACACATCTCTTCTAAACAGATACTAAAGGTCAATCATATTCATGTTTTACACTACATACACATTTTTATTTAGTCCATGAACATTTCCCTGTTGTCTCATCACTACATCTGTTTGATGTAACCGTCATGTTCTGCACTCTTTGCTTTTCAAATACTTCAAAGAAATAGTACTTTTCCACTCTATAGATTTTTTTGTTCATCTTTGTGTTTTTCTCTGACTTCAGACTCAGTTTCTATCAGGAATAATTCAAAGCATAAACAATTTATGGGATGTAATTCCAAGTGTTCTTGAAATAATTATCTTTAATAAAGTAAAATTAATAATAATTACTTTAAAGTTTTTAATTGCTGCTTCTACAACCAAGCATTGAAGTCACCAAATCCAGCACACATATTATATAATATATTAAATGGCTCATTTATTTTATATGAACTCCCCCTCCCTGTTAAATGAGAAGATAAACAGGCAGAAACAGCGTAAGACTAACCATAGAAAAATGAACCAGAAGAGAACCCACCTAAAGCATTTCAATATAAAATGGTCATCTATCTTCCTTGCTCATGATGTACCTAAGAGTTGCACTCATGAAGAATTGTTATAATAAACCTCGCATCTCTGCCACCAGTAATAATGTGATGCAATGATTAACTGAACCTGTTAAGATTGGGGCAGGACTGAACTCTAAGACTTTACCAGAAGCCATACTTACAATACATTCAAGTTTTACTTCCTTCCATAAATTCGAATATTTCCTACTCTGTATTTAAAGAACAAAAACCTTCCTGTCTTTCCTAGAAGGTTTGCAGAAACTAAGATCCAGGCTGTAACTTCAATAAATGAAGGAAATAACTTATTTTAAACCGTAAGCAGATGGCAAAATTCAGTAAGAAAATTTTTCTTTAGCACAACAGAAGTGAAATATGGCAAGTTGGTCGTGAAGAATATCAGCCTGCTGACCCAGTATACTTCATGGTTGCATTGGACTAACCAAGCACAAACAAATCCAATGAAATCCAGCCACAAAGATGTGCATTAATCCCACCAGCAGTGTTAAAACACTCCTTTCTTTCAGCTAATGCTGGAAGTCAGAATTCACTGGGATGCCTCTAAAGAGAAACCTCATTACAAGCCTCACCATAAGGACATTTTACTTCGAAACTAATTCTCACTAACTATGTTTGCTACTGTTAACCAAGTGCCGAGTACTCCACTAAACAGGAACACTCTTCAACAGTTGACTGCTACATGTTTGCAACAGCCACCTCTTCCATTGCTGTAAGATCGCCCAGCATCCCACAGAGAAGCTCTAAAGCAGAACAGAATTCCCTTACTGTTCCAGATGTTAGGACTCGTGAAATCACAATTTTAATCACTGTTAAACACTGACTTTGTTCTCTGGATTCAATTTATGTACTTTGTAAAAACAGGTACTCCCATTAAATTTGTACCTTGTGGTTGAATTTGTTCTCCTTTCCTGCTCTGCCAGATGCTAAATACCACAAAACAGAAGAATCTCCTTATTTTTAACTTCAAGAAACAACAGCTGCCTTAAAACAATACAGTACAATGCTTTTATCTGTGGAGTTACTAATGTAAACTGTCCCCTCCACATAGGGCTCAGCATGCTAAAAATCAGTGACATTTTAAGTGGAACAATCCTTTCACCATCAGGCTGATATTTGGCTGGTGTTCCAGTCACCTCCCCTGTAAGGCACCAGTGAGAGGAAAGGGCAGGGACCACATTATGCAACCATCCCTTGTTAAATAAAATAATAATAAAACAAATTTTGAGAAATGCCTGTGATAAACTTTTTTTTTCCCCCATCATAGAAAGCAACACAGAAGAAACCTGATGCTATTGAACTACTATTTTTACCTGGCTAACTTGGCAAACGTGGATTTCCAAAAGGAAAGATTTTTTTCAGCTCCTATGTGAAGAAGGAAACGGCCACATCTGAGGGCAGCTCCCACCTCCTTCACATTTTGGCTTAGATCTAGTCAGTTAGCCAGGGATAGCTCTTCACTGGGAAATTACGTGGAGATACAAGGCTGTGTTTCTGTCCTGTCAGCTTCTCCTGTGCCTCCAGTTGTGATACATGGAAATCTAGGTGGTTCATCATAAATTCAGCTCCAAGCAATAGTGAAGTACTTCTGGGGCAAGGTAATCTGCATGCTGGCTAGCTGGTAGAAAAAAAAAAAAAAACTTTTTTTTCTGTAGACAACAAAATATCTTTTGGAATTCAACTGCCCATTCAGCTATGAGCAAGTTCATCCTTTACTAGTGTGCTCATAACAACAAGGCTTTCTACCAGGAGAAGCTGTAGCTGCTTTGTCATCAAGAGCAGGTGTGTCAAGCCTCTCACAATGTTAGATTCAGCTCTATACATCCTGGGAAGGAAAAAAAAAAAAAAAAAGAAAAAGTAGAAAATGATTTTTGGGAATGTCTTCTTTATCCAGTAATCCCCACTAAGAGCGTGCACTGATTATTAGTAGTGCCAGCAAATGCTAAGCTTGCATATGTGGCAGAAGCAATCTACCTTGGCGATGAACCCTTTTCTTACAGGGCAGACTTGAGAGTTTCAAAAGACAGCAGTCAGGCAGGATGAGGACATCCCTGTTCTCACTGGCATTCCCAGCACAAACATATGTTGTTCATCTGTTGCACTGCGGACAGGGAGACAGGACCCAAACCTGGAATACCCAGAAGAGCACATCTAAGCACACTCAGCTCCCCACTTGTGCCAAGACATCTTTCTTTTGCTTGTTCCTCATGCCTTCCTTCACAGTTAAGTTTTAGGGTATTTGCTCATACCATAACTCAACCTGTTTGTACCAAACTATTACTTAATATCGCCTGTTCTTTGGTACTGAAAGGTGAATAGTTGTCTCTGGTTTTACTTCCTCAGGAGATTTTATGAGGGTGAACAGTGATGGAACAAGAGACAGGGGAGGTTTAGCTGAGATATTAGGAAGAAGGACGGTGAAACACTGGAACAGGTTGCCCAAGGAGGTTGTGGATGCCCATCCCTGGAGGCATTCAAGGCCAGGCTGGATGTGGCTCTGGGCAGCCTGGTCTGGTGGTTGGCGACCCTGCACATAGCAGGAGGGTTGGAACTAGATGATCTTTATAGTCCTTTTCAACCCAAGCCATTCCATGATTCTATGATTTTTGCTGTGATTTATGAAATCCCACTGGCTACCATTTTACATCAGCCACTGTTCCCTTTTACTAGTAAAAATATAGAAGACAACTAACCCTCTGACAATCACAATCTCACATACGCAATCTCCTAATTATTACACTGAAATTCTAGGTATTTGCTTTTGCAATCGTACTCTACTTGGTTACAATTTACACTAAACTGCATTTCACCTAAAAAACTGCAAGTCTGTTTGTAGATATATCAGCCATATACATCACCACTCAAGCCAGAATGCAAAAATTAAGCAACAAAAATCACAAAGAAACCAGAAAATCAGATAACTGATGCATAGATTATCATTTCCCCAATTTGGTGTTTTCTTTTTTTCTTTTTTTCTTTTTTTTTTTTAACCTGTACACAAAGTATTAGGTGAAATGTTAATGCAAGCTTCACAAAATGACCCCATTTCACAAGTAAAAGACAGGCAATTCTCATACTAAGTACTATCTCAATGATCTTCATGCTGATCAAATTACCCGTGACAAGGAAAGTAAGTTCTTCCCAATAAATTAATTTGCCCTATTAGTCCCTGTTTTGGTTTCACTGTTGTCAAAAAAACCCCAAACTGTTCTGTTGTTTCCTTATGAAGACACAGGAGCAGCAACACTGCCAAAAGTTCCTCTGTAGTGTCAAACTGCAGATCTGCAGAACTTTTTGTACCAATCAAACAATCCAGCCTACTCTCATGCTTTTGGGAAGGACTACCTGTTTATCCTTCCAGAAAGGATCCCTCAACTTGCACACACTTTACCACAACTGATTCACACTATGCACAAAGTAACTCCTCCCTGAATTCACACCCTGCAGGATGAGAATTAGTTACATTTATTGTTTATACAGCAAAAATAAGTGTTTGAGATTGTTACTTCATCGCTGAACTTAGAAAAATCCCGTATCAACCTACCCCAGGAATTAAGACTCAGTTACTTTCCAAACCCACACGTTCATGCTATGGCAATGTAATCACTACTGCTGGCCTGTCTGCCCTAAGTGCAGCTATATGTTGAAATGAGCTGGGAACAACAGAAGATTACATGATTATGTGGACAATACTATGCTTGATTTATGTCGGCAGTCATTATTTAAGACACATAAAGCCTCTTTCTGGGGGACTAAGAGCAAACCATTTGTCATATAGTATTAGCTTAGTCTTTGTGCTGATGAATACCGTATTCAGAGAAGCAATTCCTTCCATTGTAATTTACATGCCTACCCTGCAGCTCCTCTGACAATACAAATATCAAAGTTTATCAATTGACTACATTTCAGCCAATCCCCTGCTCCATCCTGTTGGTGGCAGAGGATTTTTATTAGAATAAACGGGGATAGAGTGAAAATTGAGTTTAGAGGGGGAAGAAGAGGTTTAAAAACACTACCAACCCAAGGCCTGCTCAGGGACAGTAGGCAGACAGCACTTCTTAAACAGTGACTAAGCTCCTTGTGGTCACCAAAGCATTCAGGAGAGACCCTGAGCCACAGAAGGTAGTTCGAGTGATAAAAAAGAAAAGGAAAATAAAGTTATCCAGCATTCAATTACATCAGTTACACTAGGGACAGTGACGGCAAGAGCTCACCACTTGGAGCAACTTCAGAAAACTCATCAAACACTGAATGACTGTGTACAGTGCAGGCCAACACCAGTGGTCCTCGGAGCAAGCTTCACTGTCCTACAGCAACTCAGAGCCAAACAACACGAGCGGTACCCCAACAGTTATCCGAGGAGAAACGCGTTCTGCCTTTCTTCTAAGCCAGCCTCCAGCACTGATGCTCATCCAGGGGCTGCACCAAGGCTCTTTATCCGCTCTGGATTTTGCAACAAGAAATCGGGTGCAGAGCAGCAGCGGGGCACCCTGTTAGCAGCACGTGAGCTCTGTTATCCTAACCCAAAACACCGATAAAAACAAGCAAACAAACCAGAAGCGAGCAGCAGGGGACATCTCACGCTTCTCCGCGCTTAACTTTTACCTAAGTCACGGCAGAGCAGGCGTCGGACGAGCCAAAACACCCAATCACAGGCCCCATTCAGAACTCCTACAGCTCAGGTAGAGGTTATGGAACCGGCTGGTGGATTCATTCACGGAGAGAGCAAAACTACTAGGGGTTTGTTATTATCGCTCGGTAAGCGTCCCTTTCTTTATCCGCCCGCTGCTAACGAGGGCAAGGCACTCTCCCGCCCCGAAGCGGCTGCCTGCCGCCGGTACGCCCGCAGCCCCTGCGGCCCGGCCCCACGCCGCCGGTTCCGAGGGCGGCAGACGGCACGGAGCCACCTCCGCCTCCTCCGCCGGCGGAGCCGTCCTCCCTCCGGCGTTACGGTGATGGCTGCCTCGCGGCGGGGGGAGGAAGCGGGAGATTTCCAGCCGTCACTGACAGGGTCTCACCTCCCTCCGTTCCGCGGAGAGGCGGCTCCCCAGGGCCGAGCGGAGAGGAGTCCTGAGTCGCGGGGCTGCCCGCCGCACTCACCTCTGCGCACTGCTCGCTCGCTCGCTCGCCGACTCCTCGCTAGCCGCCCGCCGCCGGCGCTGTACGGGCACGGCCCCCTCCTCCGCGCTAATAGCAAGAGGAGGAGGGCGGCGGGAGGGCCTCGGCGGGGGGATGGATGTTTACTCGGCGGTTCTCGCGAGAGCCCGGCACCGCCGAACCAAGCCGCGATTGGTCGCGGCCCCGGGGCCCCCGCACTGCCGCGGGCAGGTGCGCCCCGACCGGGAGGCCGGAGGGTTTGCGCCCTCAGCCCGCTCCTATTAATGGTCCGTCGTGGCAGCGGGGCGCGGCTGCCCGGTTCCAGCCCCGGCTCCTCGCTTCGGGCTGCGCTCCAGTGAGGCGGCGCAGGGTTCTCCTGAGGGTGAACGTGAGGAGATGGGAGCGTTAGCAGGGCGCTGGTCACCTTATGGGGCAGTGCTGTAGCACGGAGGACTACAGAATTGGCTGGAGATGCAGTATGCAAACTGGCCCTTCTTGTTTGCTTCAGTCCTACCCCCAAGGAGTGAGGACAGGGATGACACCACAGCTGAAACTTCATTAAGCCCTGCTTTGGGTTTATTCCTAGCGAGTAGTAAAAGGGAGAAGCGGCAGCACTCGAGAGGATAAAACTATTACCCTGTGCTGCAGGTGGCTTATAAAAACAGCTGTGTGGAAGGCAAATCTCAGCTCAGCTAAGAAGAATGTCGCTCAAAACACAGCTTCTCTCACAGTGTGTGGATGCTAGTCGTGTCCCAGTGTCAACGTTTGAGAATAGCTGCACGTAAAGTAAACTTATTTGGCAGCCACGTTTAATTTATTTCATCTCGTTAGTCTTTAAATAGAGGCAGCAGGACCTTAGCTCTGTGCTCTAAAGCAGACTGCTTGCCCAGACACCTCTGGAACATGGTCCTGTGAGTGGATCTGCACGTTCCCTTTGCCTTCAGGCTGAGCCAGGAAACTCACCACAGGCCCTACCTGAGCTCAATTTCCAGAAGCATTCAATTTGGTGGGTTTGAAATAACAGAAGCCTGAAATTATCACACTTTAATTTGAATGTGATGCAGGAATGCTTTCTGGAGGGACTGCCCGTTGTGATAGCCAGGCTCCACTCCTACGTTTGGAGATCATGGCAGTGAAATTATGTGCTCCTGTTTGCCATGTCACAGGGTTGAAAGCGTAGACATAGGGCCCAGAAAAAGAATTAGCAAGAGTGGAAATAACACTATCTATTAGCATAAGGGAATTGAAATAAACTAGTGACAGACCTAGAAAACCTGTGCTTGTCTAAAACACTATTCCCAGAGGAAAAGTCTTTACAAATCTTTGTAAATAAGAGGTGGCAGAACTACCACCATGCCAGGAGGAATGGGGATCAATTTCAAGTGGGAATCTTAGTGTTTGGGAGTTTTGATGTCAGTATCTCACTACTGCCTACTCCCTTCTTCAAAAGCAGTTGGAGGGGAGCAGTGGAAGGGAGGGACGGACTGATGCAAGGTCAGTCCCAGAGACAATAAGGAGCAGCTGTGAAATGAAAGTGGAATGAATATTCACAGGGTGACGTTACAGTTCCTGACTTGATGCTGCTGCTCCTCCTGTGGGTCCTGCCAGCACAGCAGATGGCAGACACTGAGGGACTGTTGTGCCAGTGGAAAATTACTGAGTTTTGCTGGTCCTGCGTATGAGTGTGTGAGGGGGAAAGTAGGGTGAGCTTCCATTTGTTCTAATATTTCCAGGAGAGGAAAGGAAAAGAAATGGTTCCTAGAACCATTGAAATTACTGGCATGTAAAAACAGGTCAGTTATTTTAGCCAAGTGATAGATGTCTGTTTACAAAATTAGTTTTCCTTGTTAACTTTCCTCATAAGTCAGCATTGTGTGTTTTCCTAAGTAGCAGAGCAATTAAAATGAGAAGGAGCATTGCAACAATAGCACTCCTTGTTACTTAAGAGACTGATGGAAAAACAAAGTATTTCATGCGTCTATTTTTACCTACCTGTGAAAATATTTGTGTTAGTGGATTTTCCATTGCAAAGCAGACAAGGTTTATTTTCATTTTCTAATTATTTTTTTACACAGCTATCCACATGGAAGTTTCTTTCACTTGCAATGGAACTTGCATCTCCGTTGTGGCTGAAGTCAAGGAGTACCTAACATGAATACAGTTAGGCATACCCAAAGTCCTTGAGGGTCTGCACACTTAAAGAAAGCAACAACCTAACGCTCATCATGAGGTGAACCATGGCAGAACCACCATGCAAATAACTGTGCATTTCTTCCCCACATGAATGGGGCAGAGTTAACAGAAATACAGAAAGTTTTCACTGAAACTGTGATGCAACCTAGCAGTTATAAACAACAGTGCTTGCTCAATAACTTATGTTTGTGTATATTTGTGAAGTTAGCCTTTTATTTAGAGGTACAAGAACCTACTCACTATGTGGAAGAATATCTCTAAAAGTTGCCAGCTGGTGGATTTAGGCTGTAGGCATTTTTGAAACAAAATCTTTCTTCTAGCTGTGTATTTCTGCATGCTGTGTGATGTCCCAGTCCTGCATGCCACAACAAGCACTGTGAGATTCTGTGCCCTCTGCTCAGCTGATTCTGGCTGCAGGATGAAGGTACACCCCGGTGTGCAGTAATTAAAGCCAAACACAAAAGCTTAAATGCTGCTTGTCAAATTCCACTGAATCTCTGAAGCTTTAACCCCTCCACCTCTCACCCCATAATAAAAATAAAAATAAAAATAAAAATAAAAATAAAAATCTAGGGAAGCTCTGTAACAAAACAGTATAATGCTCTCATTATTGTAATTCAAAAGAGGGATGTCATATTTATGAATGGACTTTTGTTTGAGATTTGACATATATTGCTGTCTTCTGCAGTTGATTGGTGTAACAAATACCAGTTGCTATATCAGTCATGCTGCAGATGTCTCTTGGAAGGAAAGTTTATCTTTTTCTTCACTATGAAAAATCCTTCTCAGCATCAGGAACACGTTTAATTTACATTTAGTTTGCAAATAGCTGATCAATACAACATTTAGGAATCAATTATGATTTTCCTTTCTTGCTTTCTTACTATTTTTTCTGTGCAATAGCAACCGGCTGTATTTCTTCAAAAGAAGCAAAAAAATACTAAAGATTTTAAGACTGATCAAGAAATAATGCTTTACTAGGTAAACATAATGCAGATCATGCAGAAACATTCGGACAGATTTTCTGGTGTCCGTAATATTCTTTTTAGCTACTTTTGATAGTTCTTAATGGTTGTTTGATCTGAAGAAGAGGAGGCTCAGGGGAGACCTTAATGCTGTCTTCAACTACCTGAAGTGAGGTTGTGGCGAGGTGGGTGTCAGCCTCTTCTCCCTTGTAACTAGTGATAGGACTAGAGGAAAAGCTTTCCAGTTGCACTAGGGGAGGTTCAGGTTGGATATTAAGAAATATTTCTTCTCTGAAAGAGTGGTCAGGCACTGGTCAGGAATGGGCTGCCCAGGGAGGTGGTGGAGTCACTGTCCCTGGAAGTGTTCAGGAAGTATTTAGATGTGGTACTAAGGGACGTGGTTTAAGAAATATTGGGGAAAATATTGGTGTTAGGTGGATAGTTGGACTGGATGGTCTTTAAGGTCTTTCCCAACCTTGGTGACTCTATGATTCCATCTTCTCTGAAACAATTCCTTACCTAGTATGTTATGGGAAAGTGGAGAGACATGCATTTCACTATTCGTGGTGTGGGTGAATTTATACAAAGGCAACAATTTCTTGCTTTCCATCTTAATTTGAAGGCAGAATACACTCTTTGCTATGTCTGTTAAAACTAGTAACACACGTCATGTTTTTAGTGAAATACTTTTCAGAGGTGTTTGTGACAATCCAGCTCTGTTCAATACAGCCAACTACAGGCTGTTGCTGTCTCCATTCACATTCTTAGAAAACTCTAATTTCTACTTCCCTGAAAGCCCAGATAATTTTCTTTACATTAATAACATCTATGTCACTGAGAAACTATTTTTGTTTCCACACGTGTAGTCTAAGGAACAAAACAATTCATTGAGCTGAACAAAATCAAGGAAATCACTGTAGTCCCTTGCAGACTGTCAGTTTGTATCCTGACTGTCTGAATGAATGACAACTATTCTTTCAAAAACAGTATTTTGCCAATTTTCCATGTTGTTTATATGATTTATGTGCTATGTAACTATTAACATTTTTTTAGCATAGACATCTGGCTTGGCTTTGACTTGGTATGTGCTACCTTCTAGCACAGAGGTACCAAATTTCCCATCAAGAGTTAAATATGTGACAGACTTGATTGGCTTTGTAAGCAACCAAAATATTTATGGCCAAGTTCACTTCAACAAAGTCATCTCTTAAAATGTTTTTTTTCTAGATGGTCTCTGCAGAAAAGCCTTGTGGATTTGCTACAGACATATTTAATACATGACCTTTTTCCATAAACAAATACTTAAGTCTGGCACAAAAAAGTTACTAACTAATAATTACTATTCTTAATTATTAAAGAAGCTCGATGTTCTTCCTCACTTAGCATGGTCAGCATTGTCCTTTCTCTAAATATTAGAGAAAAGTGAAGTTGACAGTTTTTTGTATCTGACCCTTGAATATAAAATATTATGTTTAACAAAAATACCCCTATTCTTCAGATACTTTATTCTTAATTAATATAGTTGATCTTTTCTTACATTGCTCTGGAAATTAGCATATGCTTTTTCTCCTTTGATAAGACTCTACATAGAATCTTTTCTCGTGATCCTGGTACATGGAAGACCACTTGTGTACTGCAAGCTTACCTTATGGTCTGTTTTCTTACTTAACCTTTGTTTTCTGCTTGTTTTTGCTATATAGCTGTCTAGATCAGCTCTTGAGTCTGACGTAAAGCTCTTAAAATAAGTTGAGAAAAAACTGGAACAAGATGTAAATGAAATGATGCAACTTGCTGTAACATTCTGTTCCCTGCTTTTCAACCCTAGTGTGTCTATTTTAGGGTCTGATGGTGAAGTCTCTAGACTTGCAGGAGCTATCTCAACACAGGATTCTGGAGCAGTCCACAGGGGGGAGATTCTTGCTCGTAAAGGATGGCTGTCACTAGAGCATAGTGTAGCTGTCATAGGAGAATGAAGGACAACAAAACAGGCACAGACGGCATGGAGACTGACATGACTGGAATTGAACAAGCCTTCCTTTTACTGTAACTTGAAAATCACACTTCATGTCACTGCAAATTCTGAAGAGACCAAAAATCTGAAGTCATCTCTTCCCTCCCAAACAATGGCAAAACTGTGAGTCAGAAAAAGAAGAAGGAGAGAATGGTGATGAAATCTTGAGGTTTGATAAAGTGCTTTAATTATTTAACTTCCTCTGCCTCCTTCCCCAACACTCTACATGGAATAATTGAAAGCCTGAAAGCTCCATCCTAAATACACACTCTGAGATGCAATCCTTTCTCCTCCCTGTTCCATAAGTCCCTTGGCAATACCTGATTTTGACTGCATATTGTTAGTAGATTTCCCCCTGTATTCCTTCCTGTTTGATAACATGGGAAGTTTTCTCCAAGTTTGTGACAGCAATCTGGTCCTCTCTTGAGTGAAGTTGCCTCCCAGCCAGCACTGAAGTTGAGGGTTCCCAAATTAACTGCTAACTCCTATGAGCGTTGCAGTAATAATTTTCAACATTTGCTGAGGAGAGAAATTGATCAACGGTTGCATGGGTAGGTAAAACCCATAAGAAATTGAGACAATCACCCTGTGAAGGAATAGGATAGTTTTCTTGGTGTCCCACCTGTGTTGCTGGCAGATCTTGCTAACAATGCTGCTGTCTTCCCAATTGAGCTTCTCAGCACAGAGATTTGATTAGACATCCTTTTACAGTACATTTGTAGTACAAAATATATAAGCATATTGCCATTTCCTTTCCTTTTTTACTACTTTTGTGTGTGTGAGAGAGATTTTCGTTCATTGTCCTTTTTATGTCAAAGCAATTGAGAACTTAAATTGTATAACTAACCTTTTCACTTTTTATATACCACAAACCCATACTAAAATAAAATGATCTAAGCACAATCTTCATCTGCAGGAGAGAAGAAAAAAACAAACAAAATAGTTAAAAATTTAATGCAGGCTCACACTTGCTTAAATTGCTTATGAGAGAGGGCAGAGAAAAGAAAACAATTCAGTTCAATTCCAGTTATCTTGTGGGCTTAGATCTTTAAGTGAAAACAATCCAATTAATTGTCACAGCATGAAGAAAACTACTGGGTCTGATGAAGACAAGGCAGAACACTAAAGAAAAAATTATGGTCTTACTATAAGCCAACAAAAGATATCATGATTTCCATGCACTTATTACAGAGCCTTCTTTGCCTTTTTTTCTGAATAACTACAGTGTCAGGGAGAGGTAGAGCAGCCCAGGCACGTTCAGCAGGACCAGACCATCTAACGTTTTATGTCTGTGACTGTCTTCACAACTGATGGAATTTTTCTGGAGTCCTTATGAGTTTAAAGTTCTGTACAGAGGCTGCTGCAATGATAACGGAGAGAATAATTAAGCCTGCAGTGCTTGAGTCTGCTAAGGAGAAAGGCCATGGGGGGCCCAATGAAGAAAAGCATTTTAAGGAAGCATCAGACATTGGATCTCCAGAACTCACCGCCCCAGTCCACAGTCAAGGATTAGCCACGTTTTTCAAAAGTGATTGTAATTCAGAAAACATGGGCAATAAACTGCCAGCGGGGTGTCAGTAAATCTGGAACTGCCAAAGTAATTTCCTAGTCTCTCCAAAGGGAGCAGAATGTTAATCAGTGTACTTATTTTTCTCCTTCCGCTGTAATTAGTCATGCATGCCCACAACTTGACTACCTGAATTCACTCAAAAGTCTTGAAAAAAAATGGTGCACTTGGAAGGATTACTGACAAAAAGAGTAGGCTTGGAAAGATGACCAAAGGTCAAAAATAACTAGCCTAGATTTCTGATGGTCCAATAAGACAAGCAGCTTGGTAATAGGGAGTGCATGCAAAAAGAGTAAGCATGGATGAAAATGCTCTTGGATTTCTAATGATTTTAACTAATATCTCTTGTCTCTCTGGGACACTAGTACTTCTTAGTAAAAACAATAGTTCCAGGGCTGTTTCCAGAAAGACTGCATACATTAGGGTTATTTCTCTAGCTGGAAGTTTTTCATCAGTGGAAATAACTAAGAAATCCAAGTCTTTAATGAGGATCCTGTCCTTTTTTTTCCATATAGTGGCTGTGACATGACCCAGAGAGCTACTCAAAACTCAAAATCAGGACTGAAGCCTTTATTTCTGCACTGTAAGTATTATATGCTAGGAACACATTGTGGCAGTATATGCAGAAAGGAAAGGCACGAGAAAAGCAAACACCAACCAAATTGTTCAGAGAACCTAGAGAAACGGACCCTACACCATGGAAGAAATTCAGACATGAATAAGAATGAACCACTATGTTTTTCTCCTCTAAATGGCAAAGATCAAATGCAGGGCTGTTGTGGATACCTCCAATCCTAGTTACATCGCTTGCTTTACTTTATATTCCCCGTTTGCCCTCCCATTCCATCCCTCCCAGATAAGCAGCCCATGCTGGTTAACTGCTGTCCCGTCAGCCTTTATGTGATTGCCATGCTGTTGTTATCATGATACCATTTCTAGTGCTTATGATATGGCTGCATTGCTAATTCCTATGGAAGTCATAATTTCCATTTTGTCAGAACCCCTCTTCAATTACTTGAGTACGTTTCTCATTTCTGCCATTTTTCATGTTATTGTCTTGTTAGTGTAGCCAGAGGTCAGGAATAGCCAGCTGCACATGCATTACTCCCTCTTTGCTATCTCTAACTTCCTGTAGTTTTTCATGTAGCTCTCCAGCTTATGAATGACTTTCCGCATATTTCAGCAGTTCATATCAGCTAATAAATAAAGTCAGAGCACTTCACTCACAACAACATTAGCCAAGACTCTGATTTCTATGCTGTGGGAACTGGACGGTTCACTGGAATTGTATTTCCTGGTTGAAGACAAACTTGTGAGATGTTTTTGTTAGTGGCCTTTCCCATTTGGCGTTCTAATTGTCTGCTATGGAGAACTGAGCAGAAATAAAGATACACACTCAAAGGTGCTTGTTTTTTTGTCTGTTTTTTTTTTTTTTTTTTTTTTGATGTTTCTTTGTCTGAACCTGACCTACTCAATCTTCTACCACCCCAAGCCTGAGCCAAAGCCCACTGCCACCAGTTCTGGATAGCTGTGCAAGCAGATGTGGAGATGTTTCCTCATCATGTCCTGTTCCCTGTCCCAGGTCCTGCTCTTGCTTAGAAGTGAACATACATCTTTTACTCTTTCAAAACTGATAGGAGACTCAACCTCCCCCAATTTCTTTCACTCACTGAGGTCTTCTCAATCTTACCTGCTAGAGAAAAACACACAAATTGCTAAGATTTAGAAACACTTATTTTATGTCTTTATGTGGAAATGCAGAGACTGTTTCCTGGCTCCCAGCATTAACTGGAGAGGGGAAGAGGAGGGTGGAGGGATGGTTTCATGGTGGAGAAGAGGGGAAAACCTTGTATGATGGTGGGTGACGGTCTGCAGTTCAGATTGGAGGTTACAGGGAAATCAGTCAACTTTTCAGGCTGATTTTGGGTGTAACCTCCTGTGATTCAGAACATAATGGAGATCGGTGAATTGGCAGAGTGCTGTTAGGACCTCAGGATGTCCTCATAGCAACATGGGCTGCTCTATTTCAGTGCCAATTCATGGGAGCCAGAGCAGTGTGCGCTCAGGTAGAGGTGCCAGTGGGGCATGGGCTGTATTGCTGGGTAAATGGCTTATCTGTGAAACTCATCCTCAGTGCAGAGAGTGTGTTTCTGTTCACGGAGGTATACAATGGTTTGGTAAAGCTGAAACCCAAAACTGTGACTCTCCACTTTCACTGTAGCGCAAGTTTCATCACAAGAGATTCTAATCAGAGTGCACTGCTTCTCTCTCTGCTCTCTGGGAGGCTCTACCTTTTTTACCAAAATAGATGTTAAAAGAAGTCTTTACAGTCCCCTAGAAAATCTTTACTTCCCTTCACTCAAGAAAAAAAATCTGTTTCAAGCAGTTTTTATTCTACTACTGTCCTGGCTTGTCAGACTAAGCCGCGCCAGCAGTTTTAGCCAAAATAATCACTATATTTGTGCTTTGTTCATCTCTCTCTCTCCCTCTCTCTTTTTTAGATATCCATTCTTCATCTGATTTCAAGTTTACATGCTGTATTTTAAGCATGAAGTTTTTATTTTACTGGGTTCTTATTTTACATGAATAGAGCCAATCTTGTCAAAGAACAAACTATCCTTACCTGACAAGTAATTGCAGTCTAGTGCAGGATTTCTGTATTATTTCTGATTAGATGTAAGAAAGATAAAAATCTACTTCTGTTTCCAGTAACAGTCACATTTCACTAGCTGATCTTTGAAGAATATAATGATGCAGCAAAACTAAATCCAAGAAGGCAGAGTTTATGGCACTGTGCTATTATGCTGCCAACAAACTACTCTGAACTGAACAGAACTGCAAAAGAAAACTTCAGAGCTCTCTCAACAAGAAGACATTCAAGCAATAATTCTTGAAAAGCCCATTGGTATAACATTACTTCATCTAGTCCAGTGATTTTGGCCTGTTTACAGATGGAATTTTCTGATTTTGTTTTAACAGTCCTAATATCCTCCCTTTGTCACTAAAACACCATTCAGTGCCATATTCAAGCCAGAGCAAGTAGTTAAATGTGCCATTTCATTACAAAATGCTGATAAATTTCCTATTACACACCCACTCTGTAGCTGTATGTCCACTCTGGCAATGGATATACCCTGTGAAGCAGACAGGTACAAGCACGGGGAAGAAGGGGCAAATAGTCTGAGATCTACAAGATCAGCATGCAGAACATAAAACCCATCAGCTACAACCAGGCTGGATTCCCAGGAAGTGGGTGGCTGCATGGGTACATTGGCATGGAGCAGCTGGCAAATTTCTCTTGCTTTTGTCTGTAATAATGATCTTCCTAGGTATGCAGTGACATCAGTGAGGCAATCAGAAATAAAAGCAACAAAGGTGTATTATAAGCTGCACAAGGCTACACCCATGTGTTTGTGAAATTTTCATCACAGCTTTCCAAATGTGACACCCCTGAACTGGTTTTGAGGAAAGGATGTAGTTAGAGAGAGAGTCTCTGAAACGTGAAACCAATTTACAAGAGCTCGAGCAGCTACATTATCTAAAACTGGCACTCAGTGCAATTTCTTAAGCTTTCTTAAAAAGCATTCAGAAACACTTCTCATTTCTGGGAAAAAAAAAAAGAAAAAAGAAAAAAAAGAAAAAAAAAAAAGGTCTTTTTCAGGTAATGCATTAAGAGAAGCAGGAAAAATCCAAGTCATCTCCAGTGAAGGAATGTGGCATTGCTTACCTATTTACAGCTTACAGCTGGAGTTCAGTCCAGGTTACTCTGTACTCTTACAACTACTGGTTACTTCTGTCTTCCTATTCCTGTCCACTTGCACACTTTGTGCAGAGCCCATGACTTCTGTGCACATATGAACTTAGGGCTTTCATGCTGGTGTTGAAGGCAGCCTCTGCACCACTCACACATTCTATTTTCTTTCTTGTTTATGTATTTTATCACCATGATATCTATTCTTCAAAGTTGTTATTTAGAGAGGGAAGGACGCTGTCTATGCCTTTCATGTCTTTTTTCCGTGTGTGTTCTAGTGATGATATTTTAATTTAAAAAACAGGGAGGGAACTATGTTGTAAAGAAAGTCACAATTAGAACTTCCATAAAAAGTGATGGAAAGAGCAAGACAAGTTGCAGGTCTTGTTGGACTAAGACACTTGGAATAAAAGGAAATTAGAAATGCAATAAGTTGTTGGTGATTTTTACTTTCTAAAAGGTTGTATAATGGAAGCTTAAAGCAAATCTGGTCATGCAAGCCTATGCTGATCGACAGGGTAATGTTTAATCAAAGTTATTTCTTTTTCGTATTGTGTCCTAAATATAGGGCAAAGCATTAACAATGTGTTGAATCATTTGAAAAGCCTTGTCTCTGTATGTAAGGTGCTTAGGAGATTAATTAGGTAGAGAAGATATTCACCTTGTTATGACCATTTAGCTCAATACTTAGGTAGAAATCAAACCATAATACACAAGGGCTGCATCTAAGATTTCCTGTTTTTACTGGGGAACTGATGACTTGAACACTCAGTATCACTGCTGTTGTCTGAAGGGAAAGATCTGCTACAGAAGTATGACTCCTCTCTTAGGAATGGGTTTTCTTCCCTAACTGGCACTGGGAACAAGCAGAAGAAATCTGTAGATTTAGCTAGTTTTAGAAGGAAAGTAAAGGAAGCAGGTCATGGAGCAGTGGGCCTCCTGCAGCACCAACTGACAGAATGAGGAAGGCAACTCAGTAACAAATATTACTGACCACTTTTTCATTAGTCATTCCCTCCCCCACTTCCGTCTGCTTGAAGATGACACAATGTAGGTACTATCTCCAATTAACCATTATTCACAGAACTGCAGATGAAAAGATCCTTCCAGATTTTGAAGGTAAATTTTCCCTTTCCTGAGAAGCTTAAAGTTGAGGATGAATGCTAGGTGGAGGAGACTAAGAGCAGGGAATTTACATTGTACTGGATGCCAGTCCTGTGAACACCCTCACAATAGGAGCCACTTAAAATATACCTGATGTCGGGAAGAAGCATGATCAGCACTAAGGAAGTTTGCACGTGTCCTGAGAAGGTCTTCTAAAAGACGGTCTCCTTGTTGCAGAGTGCTAAAGGAAGCTATTTTCCTCCAAGTGAGTGGGTTTCCCTGTGGCGTACCTACCTCTGGGCTTGCTCCTGCAGCACCTAACTCATGGTGGATGCTGCCTGCTGCTGCCTGCAGGGCTACTGGAGGTGCAGTGGGAGCTGGCTCTGGGCTGGTGGAGGATGGAGCAACAGCTGGCTTTCCAGGTTGGATGATGTAAGCTCTGATGCTGATGGTTAATCAACATAGCCACTGGTACTCACTCACTTTTTGCCATATGCATGATCTCCTAGTGAGTTAATAAGAGAAAAAAAAAATAGTTATCTCTGTTGAAGTTCCCAGAAGCCCTTCCCTGTTTATCCAAAAGAAGGATAAATTTGGCATTAAAAATTTGGTATGTATCCTTCTGGTTACATTTGCAGAAGGCATCCTCCAAGGACCATATAATATTTTCAGTGGTCTTTAAGAATGGGCACAGAGAGCTAAATATAGGATCTTGCCAGGGGGACTTTTAACCAAAATGTGGAAGCTGCCAGTGTCGTTAGGTCAAGCAAGCAGCATCCTGGTCCTTGGAGGGAAGCATCCTACATATATTTCAGGGGAAGCAAAAGGAGAACACTGCTTCTTAGCTAATCCCATCACTTCATATAATTTTACAGAAATCAGCAAGCAAGCAATGAAAGATTACAGTAAATCTAATTTGCACAGGGAACTAGGGATCATCTTACTGAACTATGAACTTCTTACAGTAATTCATCACGGAGTGTTTTATTGCTGCCTTACTATCAGCAATGTGTTGGTCCAATTTCCTCAGCTGCACCAGCTGGAGATAGGCAGGGCAAGAGGGGGAGAGAGTTGAAGAGCAATATGTACTTTTTTCCCTACACCTGCTTCTTCCTAATGGGGAAGTGCCTGGCCCTGCCAAACAGGTACTTTTCCAAGATGATTTACCTGCATCACTTTACTTTGCAGCAAGGCATTTACGTGAAGACAGAATAACTTAGCTAGCTTGTCTGCTGTCTTGGTAATATGAGGCAGAGGTAAGCTATTGAGTTTGCTTCTCAATGCTACAGAGGTGCAAGTCACAAAATGCAGGGACAGCATCCAGTTATTATCTGGCCCTGAAGTTCCAGGGTTTTTGACTCCATTTTTCTGTTGAGCATCACTCTCTTTGAGATTACTCAATGATGAACACTGAGAAAGAGGAAGCTTTCTCAAGCTTTCTACGTTAATCTGTATGCTTTTAATAAAAAAGAGTGAAACCTAAAAAGGACATTTGTTAGTTTTTGGAAAGGCAGAGCTGCAAAGTAGTGATTGCAGTAAATTGGACATAAAGGCTTGAAGAGTCTATTCCTAGATAGCCACAGGAAAGATGCTTCATGCAACTTTTTCTTAAAATGCAAACACTACTTTTCAGGATTAGTGCATTCAAATTAAAGCTTTATATCAGACAACTGTAAACCAAATACGTCTTGGACAATTTTCATGAACTACAGGAATCAGTCACAGAGGTACACAGAGAGAAGCAAATTGCAGTGTGCATGTGTGTGTGTGCATGTATATTTGGAGGTATAAGCCTTTACCACAAAAGTTTCTGCAACAAAACCACAGTATTGGTCAAATAATGCTTGCCTCAAAGTCCTTTGGAAGGGTAATATGTGTGGATTCTGATCTGTCCCTGTCTTTCTTCACTTGGATGCTTTGTATGAGTCACAAAGCTACTTCAAAATTTGCAGATGGAAAGGGTTAAGAAATTGCAATTCTCTTTTTATGGCCAGCCGTAGCAACTAAAGGGAACCTTACCATCCCAGTCAGAACACTGCAATTAAAACACATCTAACCTTTTTGCTGAAATTGATTCATGGTAAAGGAAAGATATTCCATGCATTTCCCTATTCAATTGGAGAATACAAACTGTTCTAGGAGTCACAAGGAAATGCTAAATTGCTTGGATTTAGAAATTGCTTGTAGAAAGCTCAGATTATTACATCATCTCTCCGGCCAGAGATTTATTACTGCCAAAACTATGTGCTGCAGAAACACAGCACCAATAAATCATCATTTTACCTTGTCACTAGCTTTAAAAGGAGAAGGAAAAGGCTGGAAATATTTCTGGCCTCAATGGTACTGCAGAAGAAGTTCTGAGGAAGTGGGTAAGGACCACAGGCAATGCTCATTGCATAGCCAGGATCCTCTTGTAACAATGAGCAAAGGAGTTGGGAATGTGCCCTCAGTTAGATAATACTCACATAGCGTTTGGAAGGGATAGAACTGTATAAACGCTAAATGCTGTCATTTAACTGGGTTGAGCTCTTTTCAAGATTGAGCAACTGTATTTTATAATGTGGTCTGTGTTTACTCGGAGGGACTTTAAATGATTTCCCAATCTCCGCCTTGTGTAAACATTCTGTGTTAAGACAGACACTGTAAAATTCTGTGACAGAAGAGGGCTTTAGTACCAAGGTTACACAGGTGGGAGATCATAGGACAGAGGCAGTAGCAACATACCTGTGGTCTCATGCATATCCATTTCTCAATTTTCTACTATCGCTTAGCCTTTTTTTGCAATCTTTTTAAATATTACTTCACCTATGGAGGATTTTGGTCCACAGTTTTACTGCTGTATGTAATTTTAAAGATTGGTTAGCCAGCCAGTAGTTCTGGTTGTTTCTCTTTAAAGTGATATTTCTACTTTTTGATATTCTTCTTAAAAAGCACCCGGCATTCATCCTACATTTTGCTTTAATTCATATTTTCCCACAACTCTTCATTTTGCACTTGTTCTTCGCTATAGGTTACATTTCACACATTCTTTATCCTTTGAGTATTTAGCAACCACAATCAAATTTCCCTTAGCCTCATCCCAAGAAGGCTTAAAATCCCCTGCAAAAAGGAGTGGAATTTGTCTCAGAAGAAATCTCCAGTGAGGAAATGAAAGTAAGTCCTGGTATTTGTAATGTAAAGTCAAGCTATTTCCCATCTGCTTTTATGCCAGGAGAGATGTGAGGAAGGAACAGCCCTGCATCTTTTTCCTTCTCAAATTGCCTTGAGGTAGGAGACCAAAGCTGGAAGAAGTGGAGTGGATATGTATTTACTGATTTATTTTTAGCTGCCAGTCATCACGTACCACAGCTCTCAGCGTATCAGAGTGAAAAGATGCAAAGCCGTGGAATTTTACAGCAGGAAGATGGCACTGGCTGAACCACAGGAATTGCTTCATGAAGTGCAGAGGCCATGGTAATAAGCCATCAGCTCCCCATGCTTCCTGCTTTATCAGTGCTGAGGGGTGGAAGCAGCATGACTGAGGATTTACAACAACAATCCTGTGGTGACTACAGTATGTAAGCTGAAGAAGGAATTTACACTGCCTGTTCATACTCACAGACCCTCTGTTCATCATTCTGTTTTAAGTGTTACAAAGGATGAAGCCACGAATGTGGGATTGATCAAGTTTTCTTGTCTGCCTTACAAACCCTGTGGGATGGCAACCCATAAAATGGTTTTAGCATTGCAGTACGCAACCCTTTGCTATCACGCTGTCTAGTGTAATTGGATTCAAGTGAGACACAGAGGCGCCCTATCTGGGTGTCCTTATAGAGTATGATGTTGGAAAATGAGATTCAGAGAAAGCAGTGAGTTGAGCAAGAAATTCCCTAAGCCGGCCTGAAGGTTAATGCCCAGTGTTAATCCCCAGAGTCCGTGGAGAGCTAGAAGCAGATGATTCTCTTTGTTCTTCTCTTTCTGCATGAACTCACTCTTTGAGTTTGTGCCTAATCCCAGTGAGCCATTGCCTTGCAAAGGAAAAGGAAAAAACCCAGAAACAAGGGGAAACTACATCATATTTCAGCTGAAACTTCAGAGAGTTGTGTAAGATATTTTAAAAGTGTAAGTTTCCCCATTTGCAGTGGGGCTGTTAAAGTAAGTCCCTGAGTGCCTGGCTCATGTGTGTTTTATCTTGAGCCTCTCCTGGTTTCCCTTGCTGTAGTTGCTCCCATTTACACCCCATATAAGAAGGCAGTGGAGTGAGGAGCTATCAGGGATGGAGAGAGCAGCAGAGCAAGGAGGTCACCCAGAGCCTGCCCTTCCATACATGGCAGATTTTTGGTGATCAAATATTTATTAAAGGCGGGTAAAACACATCTTTCATCATCCTGTGGGTGATTCAGAATTGTTTTTCCGGAATCAGATAAGAGTGAGCCAGAGCCAGTTTTGTCTTGCAGATGCCTTGGAGCTAACGTGTAGCTTGACCACCCCTGTATTTCTTTACTGTAACAGGTAAGTGCAGGTGTCTCAGAAATTTACCAGTGCAGAAGCAAGTAGCCTTGGCCACTGCAAGAAGCCTTGAGGAAGCTTTGCTCCTGTTGGGCAATTCTGTTTAAGGTTCATTCATAGCTGAGAAGGCATTTTATAGGAGGTGTTTTATGGACAGGCACTAGTTTCAGTTCTGATTCCAGGAGCTTTGACAAACTAGTTAGTATCTGTTCTGCAAGGGTATGAATTCCCAGCAGATGCTTTTCTTTACTCTGGTTTATAGAGTGCTATTGATCACCAGCACAAGTAGCTTCCATGTACTCAGTACTTCTTGGCAGATATTTCAGGGTGACCAAGTTCTCTAGACCTGCAAGTATCCTGATGATCTCAACATTCAAGCACTGATCAGCTGTAAATCTGGTTGTAAGCATGACAAGATGCACTGATTGGTGATGGACACCTGAAAGCTGTATCCCATTGTGAAAGCCTGAGCTTTTGACAGTCTCTGTGTTCCAGGGACCAGAAGAAGCAACCCTACCTAAGATGAAAGCTCAGCATATGCAGTTCACACCTAAAAGATACCAGTATCTCTCCGCTTTTCTTACATGTTTAGGTTTTCTCCACATTCTCCCCCCAACCTTTGTAGTTTACTGCTGACACACCACTTATGGCTGATTTTGGTATAACCAGCATGTTTTTCAGCCCCAGTACATGAGTCAGTTTGCTTATATGGGTCATTGTGGATACATGATGTCTATGAGAAGAGCTGAATACAGGTAAGACTTCTTCAGCCTCAAGAGAAAGGGAAGACTTCAAAGCAAAACGGAGTCAGTTGGGAACAGCGCCATGCTGTTCCTTGAAGATGTCTCCAATTGTTCTGACAGCAATGAAAAAACATTCTGCTGGTAAAAACAATACATTGAACATTGTGTGACTCTTCAGGAGATTAAGGGGTGATGAAAGTCACAAGAAATACCAGGAAGAGCAGGTGTTTAGAATGCCCAAGAGCCAACTAGAGCAGCTGCTGACATGTGCTTGGTGCGAAGCAAATGGTTTGCAGTGCCATGGGCTTGGCTTCTCTCGGGGGACAGACATCTTGGTTATCAAAGGCAAGCTACAGAGAAGCAGGTCAGGAAAGGGTGCTCAAGCATGCAGCAGGTTGTGGAAGTGAGCCCAGCAGGCAGGCCTCCCCCAAAGACAGCCTGGACTCCATAGGAAACTCACTGACACTGATAGATTCCTGCAGAGTGTGTCAGGCTACCAGGCAGGGTCTCCTGCCTATGAGCTGTCTAAAAACGTGACCAGCTTTTGCAGCACTGGGATGACGACAGCCCTGGCACCTTCGGGCTGCTTGGACCTCCCAGTCTGAGCATTAGTTGAAGAAAGACAGGAAAAAGGGAGGGCTTGCTGTGGTGGAAAGGTCAGCTGTTCAGCTCTGCAAATACAAATCTATTTTGCTTACCCACTTGATAATTAATGGTGTTTGCCTGATTGTCTCACTAGGCTGATTATTAATTTTATCCTGTCTGTAAATAAGACAATCTGTGGTTAGAGTAGAACAGAATCCCTCACTGTGAGTTTGTCAAATAAATGCAGATTGCAAAATACAAACATCTATTCTGCTCTGTGTGCAAAAGCCTGCATCGTAATACTGCAAATGGTAGTCTGGCTGAGTAATAAACCTCCTGTGAACTGCAAAGGCTCCAGAAACAGGAGATGATTGTGAATCTGAAATGTGTAAGTTGCTTTGGACTTTGCTACACCCAGCTGGTTTACTGAAAGCATCAGTGCTTTCAATCACAGGAAGAACAGGCAGTTTTTGACATGCAATTGCCAAATAAATTCCAGGTGAGGTTTTGTCTGAGAGGGCAGCAGCTTGTGCATGCTGCAAACTAATATATTTTCTGCCATAGATACAATATGGAGAAAATTTGGATTTGCAGTGAGAGTAAGGATGGCAACAGTAGAATAAAGATGCTACCAGAAAGCTATGCCAACTTAATTTTTACGATGACACACTGCCTCTGCTGACTACTTAATCCTTAAAAAAACTGAGAACCTGCAAGGCTCCATGGCCCTTGCAAGTGGGTGCGCACATAAATGAACTGAGCATCTGGCCCTCATACTTCAAATAGGTCTGTAAATGCCAAATATTTTCCAGCACCAGTGAGAAGTCTCTCCAGAGATGTTTCTCCTTCTTTCAGATGCATGTAGTTCTTGCCAGCCTAAATGACTACAAAGGTATGGGAGGAATTTGCTTGCTCTTCTTCTTCACGATGTATTCACTCTTTGACCATTCTTAAAAGTTTAATGTGGTTGGGCAATGTCTCAATCTCCCCACCAACCTGAAGGGCAGGCGGCAGCAGCCCAAACACCTGTGTTTCAGACAGGAAAGTCACATGAGGTAAATCTCATTCTCATGTGACAACAACAAAGGTTACAATTCTAAGTTACGTGTAAAAGGCCAGTGACTTGTAGTCATATTATGTTCAAAGGGAACCTCAGGAAGCATGCAGAGCAGGTTCATATTTCACGCTGGGATTTTTTTGGTCTGCTTATCTGTGCTGGATATATTGTACAGTATGGAGCACAGCTAATATCTGATTGCTGCCTGCTCTCTTGCCCTGAAGTACACAACATCCTCAAGTAATAAAAACACAAAAACAAGACAACATGGTAAGTTGCTAATGCGAATGAATACCTCACAGCCATTTCTCTTTTAATCAGTGACTAAACAACACTGAAGATGTGTCAGCATGCTCACAACAGCATCAGTCGGTATGACTGTGTATGTTATTAACTAAAACCCTATCAGGGAAGTGATTCATTGTTTTGAGTTGGCTCTTTTTGTTGCAGTTGTTTTAAATTTTTTATCGCAATTTTTATTTTTAAGCTTATACATACTAAGCTTAGAAATGTACTTTTGTTTGTGGATGGCTCTGAAATAAAAATACACGCTGTGTGCATCATTGGTTAAGTAATTCATGTCTGCCTTTATCCCTGTGTATACATATCAGAAAAGCACAGCTAAGAGATCACCACCACCATGCAATGATTATGTTCCAATGCCCCCACATATGAGTCAGCTCATTTTGGTGGAGGAAATCTTCAGTGAAATTGTTCTCTTTCAGCATCACTAAGAAGTTGTGAGACCATGGACATCTTGCCAGCTGTGTCTATTCTGAAGCACTTGGACCTATTTTATCCTAGCGTTGCTCTTGCTGATTTGTTAATGGAGAATTGATTTCCTGGGAAAGGAATGTTTCCTGCTCATAATCAAATTTACAGTATTGCCTGCTTGGATATACAGTATTGCCAAGATACTGGCTTGCGGGATCATGTTTCTGATCTTCCACCTACTTCCAGCACATATCTCATGTCCTGGCTTACCAGGTGTCCTTGCCAACAATTAGACCCAGGCAAATTAATGCAGAACTGATATCTCAGGGTACAGCTTATCAGGTACAGATTATCATTGCAGCGCCACTGGGTTTCTGGGACAGGTAAGCTCTTCAGATGCAGAGTTATGGCCAACCTTTGTGCACAAGGAGAAACTAAACACTAGGAGAAGAAAGCTGGTTTGGTGGCTTTTTGTTTTTTCCCCCCTAGCTGGGAACTAGCAGCCATGAATTTAATGTATTTTTTACGTGAGGCTTCCCGACAGTCTTGGACAAATAATTAGCTGAATGTCCTGTTACTTGTAAAGAAGTAATGGCTCGCCACTGTTTGTGCCCTTGAAAATTTACCTTCAGTTCATTTACCCTCTGTAATCATTTGCAAATTATTTCAGTTTATCAGCATAGAACAAGTGTAAGAAATCCTCTCTGCTTAAGAATAGGAAGCATTTTAGCACTCGTAAAAGACAGCAAATACCGTGCAAAGGTAATTTGAAAATTACTGCTTTCATTATCAAACTGCGGTGCCGGTAAATAATTTGCACACAATTTCCACATTTTATTACAGCAGCTGGAATTTGAAGTGCTGCATCCTCTCTTGGTTTCTGTAGCTTAGCACTGAAAGAAGACCAAGATTTGCTACTTGTAAAAACCAACAAGGGCAATTGTACCTACTGCCTGCTACCTGGAGTAAGAAGGTTTCCCTTTTCTACAGCCTTGCTGTCCAGTTCAAATCCCCCTGAATCCTAGTGCCAAATCCGTTTGAAGTTCACTGTTATTGTTATTGCCAACAGCTCCCTAAGCCTTCAGAGAAGACTGTATCTGGAAGGTAAGAGCTGGGGCTGCACGTTGCTGTGGCTGGGTGACTTAGACTACACAGCCAGAAGGCTCCAGTGTGGCTAGCAGGTCCTGCTGCCCCACCAGCCCTGTGCATGGTGACTCCCTGACAGGCAGGTCAGTGGCACAGTGCACGATTTCCCTGCTTAGCACAAAGGCAAGCATAAATGGGACGTGCAGACGGGGTTTCCCTTTCACTCAGTGAAATGAGGCAAAACATACAGAGTTCCCATGGCCCCACACTGCCATTGTCAACTAACAGAGGGGATGCAGAGTAAGGGCAGGCACTGCGCTGGCCATATGGCCAGCAGCTGGCAGGCCTGGCCCAGCTGCCATGCTTTGTGGCACAGCTGACAGCAGTGTGTGGCTTGCTGTGGTGTGTAGCTTGCCCCCAGACAAGCTGTTCTGAAGCCAACTCGATCCACGTCACTACACGCCATCAATTTAACACTTGGTTGGCCTAAAATGCTGTCGCAGCTGCTTGGGGCTGACATTTTCCAGTTACCCATATGAAACAGCCTCTGAGGACCCACCACCAAGTCCTGCGTCTGGCTGTGGGCGGCTTCATGTATGGGAACAAGCAGATAAGATTGCTTTTCCCCCATCCGGACCATGATTATTCCTCACAGGCTGGGGCTGCTGGCCTGGGTTTGTAGGAATGTGAGCATAACGGTGCTCCTCTGGCTGCCCACAAGTGCTGGCTTGCTACCAGGCCATGGAGCTGGTGACTGCCCAGAGCATTGTGTTCTCGCCAGAGTGCAGCTAGGTTGCTTAGCATTTTTCTCTAACCATTACAGGCAACCTCTGCTGTAATACTTGATGTTGTTTCTGTCCCAGGAAGCTTAGGGTTTATCCCTCCTCATGGCTATTCTCATTCCCAAAGAAGTTTCACCTGCCTTCTCTCTGTCTATTCTGCAGCTGATGAGAATGCCCTTGTATTGCAGCTGCAGAACAAGAGTCAGGTTCATCCTTCCAGCTTCTTTATCCTAGGCATGGCCGGATCAAATATGCTAGTTGCAGCTGGTATGTTCCACACACCTTCAAAATCACTCTTGCAGGTTGCATCCTTTAGACACCACAGTGAATATTCCTTATTGAGGGTGCACTTGTAGGCATTTCTACTGATTAGTTCCTGGTCTGCTATTCTAAAAGACAACCAAGATTTTTTTACAGTAGATTTTTAAACAGTACTACTTAACAAGTCTTGTGTCTTTAGGTGGATCCTGAAGAACCTCATGACCTCATTACAGCGCGTTACAGGCTATGTCAGGATAATTAAGCATTTGTTGGCTGGTAGATATCCATATTGCAGGTCTGCATACCTTGTTTAGGCAGAGTTGTTGTAGACACTGACCGCCATAAATCATGGGTACAAGTCATTGAGTCTTGATTTAGCGTCATGTAGGTACAGAGCAGAGGGGGTCATATCCACACCTCTGCAATTCCAATTATGTGCTTTAGAACTAGTTTTAGAGACAGGACATGTTAGAAACACTTAGCAGTTAAAAGGGCTAAGCGAGTGAACTCATAAGAACAGTATGTTACTGTAAACCTCATTAGGATCCTACTGCAAGAGCTGTGGGCAATAGCAGAGGCCTTGGGAGCATGTTACTTGGCAGCTAGACACTCAGGGGGCAATAGGGATGCCAGGGGTAGTGGGTGAGTGGCTCACTATTTTCTTACCACTGCTATGTATCTGCAGCTTTGTATTGAGCTGACTGGCTTCTTAGACTAGCATCAAAGGCTACCACAGATGTGCAAGTGCTCATCAGTAGTGACATCCTTCTCTTGCCTCTGTCCCTCACTGTGAACTTGGCAAGTTCTCATGGCTTCCTTGGCATGTTTCAGTTCAGCAAGTTCAGTTTAAATATAAACAAAATAGGGTTGAAACAAAATGGGCTTTTCAAAAGGACCTAGAAGTGTCTGAGTCCCTCTAACACTGTGCGCTTGCTTTCCTTATTATTAAGGGCTATTTTTAAGATGCTAGGAACTTAAAAGATGAGCTGAGCCACTGGGTTTGGATGTTTCAATGCTTTCTTTATGCTTTCCTTCAGGTAAAGAATTCCTCTTATCTGAAAATTCACATTTTGCTTTTTCACCATGTTGGTTTTTTTCCTTAATTGGGGTTTGATACATGCATGCTATTAGCAGCCCCACTTCATCTGTCAGCAGTCCTATCATGTTGGGCAGCAAATACTTCATGTGGCCTCTTTCCAGGGTTGTTCCAGCCCTATCTTTTGTAATATTCTGTGAAATACAGATGCTTTCTGCATCATGCACAAGGATTTAACGCCTTGAGAGCTGGTGTCTGTGAGCTCTTTGTTCTAGCTGTAAAGACAACCTCTTTTTAGCATCAGACGTAGGTGTGGCTCATGTTCTCAACTTCCAGCTTCTACTCTCTGTAACCAAAGGAACAAAATAAAAGGCTTTCTGTTCTCAGATGTGTTAAGAATAAGGTGAAGTACTATCTTCCTCACAGTCACATCATTTAGAGTGATTTTGCCCTTGAGGACAGCATTACCTCACACATATAAAGAGAATGTCTGTGTGCTTGAATGTCACGCCTCATGAGACAAGTGCTGCTCCTCTGTAATTGCTTGTGTAGCTTTCCACAGTTCTCTCGTTTGATCTTTTATTGGTTCTAGTGCAGAGTGAGGGATCACACTTGGATAGAATTCTTTAACACTGTGGACAGTTTCTATTTAACACAGTGCAGGGATCTGTCACAGCAAGGGGAAAGATGAATGCAACCAGGTAATGGTGCTTAAAGGCCAGCCCTGTTCTGCAAAACAGCACGTTTGCATAGTGCTGTCTCCCAGTAGGGATATTCTCATTTAACTAACATCTTGATCTCTATGGCTCTGCTTCACATCTTCCTCCTTTGTGTTGTCTTTCCCTAAGCAAGTTTGCAAAGGCAGCCCCTGCTTTCCAGCCTGCACGTCCTTGCACCTGTCTCAGCCAGAGGCCCTGCTGTTACACAGCTAACTGCCCAACAGGAGCATCATTCCTTCAGGCCAGTGCTAGACAATAGAGACACAGCTGACATCTGACTCCAGTTAATCCATTGGCCCCTTGCTAATTACTTTTACGCAGCAGGCTGCACAGCTTAAGTGCAGGAAAACAGCTTGTACAACTCCAGAGAACAGCTAATGAGAATAACCAGCCATTAACATATCAAATAAGATAACAAATGCTGGAGAGTGCATCTGAAGGCTCAGGGTCTCTTGTAATACTGTGGAGGTTTTATTAGACAGCCTACTGTAACAGCAGCCACCTCTGCACAGCTCAGCTACATAGGAAGCAGCTTTTATTAAGGTTGTAGATCAAATCAAAACATTTTCTGAGTTACAACAGCTGGGATTAAAATTCTAGCATTACCCATTCAAAACACCTTCCACCAAGGCAGTGTTTCATGCTGCTGGTCAAGGACTTTAGGGCTAGCCCCGGAGAGAACAGAGTTCTCCAAATCCAGTTTTACCAACAGAGTCTAGGGTTGGGACAGGGAGAAAAGGGGCAGAAAGCAGGCTAGTGATGGAGGCCCTTACATGCAGTTTTAGCCAGACCAAATTCACATCAGCATTACAATTCCTGCATGTGTCCTTGCTAGAGCAAGCACAGAAATAAAATAAATATGTTTGGAGTTACGCTATCTTGGATGAGTACCATGGGACTAACAATCTGAGGAGATTTTTGAACTTCATGTAGATATTTTGCTTGAGGGTCTTAAATCTCTTCCCAAGCAATGAGTGCATGTATGTTATGCTTCTCTACAACAGAAATTGGAAGCTAATGAAAAGCATTTCTCTTTGCTATGGAACATAACAATTAGTAGCCTGTAACAGTTCTTCCCAGGATAGTGTAAGTGGGAAGGTAAGGACTGCTGGATGCCTTGGAAAATGAGCAGAGTGGCAAGAAAGGATGCTGCACCAGCATGGCAGCCATCAGATGGAATTCCATGTTTCTCTTCTAGCTGAAGTTAGCAGGGGATCTTTTATGGCCAGTTCCCATCAGCAAGTGAGCAGGACTTCTCATCATCTATTTTTGTCCAAGAAGGAGTGCTGCATCAGTGCAGAGATGCAGGACGCAGTCAGAGCATTTATCTCAGTACATATTTGGAAGGGAAGAGAGCCAGCTAAGGAGTTACCCAGCTGCTCTTCTCAGCATGGAGCTGTTTTCCTGGCACTTGTCTTCTAAAGACAGCTGATGTCCTCCTGTGCCACAATTTCCTCAGATAAGACACAGGGACCCTGGCCATTCTCCTGCCTCAGGGCTTTTCTTAGAATGAAGCATTTCTGTTGTTGAATGTCCAGAAGAATCGTTTTCCATACAAAGCCATCTTCTGAAGAATTATTCTCCTTCACGATGTACTCATGTGGCAATGTTGCTTTAATCATTCACTTGAATACCAGGATGCCAATGGTGATACCTCTCAAGAAGGATTCTGTCAAGTCTGCAGCTCTCTGATTTGCTATGGAACCAGTTTAATTCTGTCTCAACTCATACATTTGCATCAGGATGTTCTTCCCTGCCAACTTCTTATGCCACTCAAAAGAAGCGCATACCTACAGCTTGATTTCCTCACCTGCTCCATAGCGTTATTAGCTTGGCATAGGCAAGAAGCTGACAGAAGCTGCCTCATTGAGTTTC
Organism: Lagopus leucura; assembly: GCF_019238085.1. Classification (NCBI taxonomy): domain Eukaryota; kingdom Metazoa; phylum Chordata; class Aves; order Galliformes; family Phasianidae; genus Lagopus; species Lagopus leucura. The sequence continues at coordinate 30,050,420 of NW_024962335.1, read as the reverse complement.
ACTGGATGGGCTGGCAGGGGTTTAAAATCCAGATGCTCATTTATTCCCATTGCACAGACAGCATGCGTTTATCTTTGATGAGCTTGATGCAAAGCTAGCTGAACTGCTTGGGAAATATTGTGCTCCTCTCAGATTGCTTGTATCTAGGCCCATAAGAACATGTAGTCCTTTTTGCTAGCAGGAGATACATCAGGCTTTGTTTCCCTCAAGCTGAATTGGAAAAGAGCGAAGGCAGAGAAGGAAGATATTTTCTCTTCTATCACAGGATACTTTTTGAAATAGTGGTGCATTTATAAAGTCTGCTTCATTGCACAGAAAGGGAGAAATGATCCTTTCTGGGAAGTAGCTTTGTGGGTGAAAACCCTGCTGATGAGAGTTTCAGTTATCACTAAGTGAAAATATATCATCTGTCATATGATAGTTGTTCATGCTTTTGCCAAGGTCTGATCCCAAAGTGAAAAAGAACAGATCTAGAAAAATTCTTTATGAAAATCATAGGATAAGATTGTTTCATTAAATCCGACACCTTCAATTGCTCTAGATCAGGTCTTCAAGGAGCAGAGAATATCAATGAACAAAGAGAACATTTCTTTCTCTTTCTTCTAAGTTATGTTTTTAAATCCCGTAGAGACATTTTCAGACAACTTAGATTCCACCTGTCTGTGCCTGGAATGGGTTCACTGTCTCTGGAGAGCAAATAGGAAAGCCTTAGGGGGATGAGAACACCCTGAGTCAGACATCAGGGAGCACTTGGTTGTATTTAAGCCAGCTGAATATACACATTTTCTTCTGTTTGTATTTGGTAATAATATCAGCTGATATCTTTAAACATTTATTTCTATCCCTTCTATTTTAGAGGGTTGTCTATGTGGAATGAGAAAATAATCCTTTGGCTTATAAGGAACATAAGGTTCAAAAACATCCTCTATTCCATAGGGTGCTTTGGTTTCTTCCTGGAGGTAGATCTCATGTCTGTTGTGCATGAACTTTGTGGCTTCACGCCATATCTCACAAGGAAATGGGACATTTTGTAAGTTACTACAATAACAGCAATTGAGAAACAATCGTCCATTTCAACTGTATGTTTATGTGTTAATCAATAATTGCACGGTAATCAGAGTCTCAAATAAAATGAGTGTAGATGTACAAAGCTCTAATTTGCAGTCAGGACTAAAAGCAGGTAGAGTTATATTTGGATACTCAGCTTTGGGTCTGGGTGTCTGCATCCTTTGAGCAATGCCATGGTCTGTTGGCATGCTGGGATCTTGTATGCTTGCATGGCTTTTTGGAAAGGTGATACCTTTCAGTGAGGGTGGGTTTCTGCCCAGGCTTACACCAGCCCTCTTCAAGGGTAAACAAATGGAAAGAGTGGGTATAAAGTACATTATACATAAGGCCAGTGCAAACCTTTCATTGAAAGTGTCTCCTCTTAGATCATAAGACATTACTGGCAAAGACACTGAGGTCCTGGAGGCCTAAGGACTTGATATTTTAGGAAAGCCCTTTTTTAGTCATCAAACAGTAACAGCCACTCTGAGCTCTGCCGGGAATTAGGAACAAGGCACGTAGGTATGCCAGGCTATGTGGGAGCCTCTCCCTGGGGTTTGAGGCTTTCCAGCACACTGGTGGGAATGGGCAAAGAAAGACAGAGAAAAGTTAAGTGTTTTGGGTTTTTTTTTGGAGTATTTTATCTTGCTTGCAGAACAGACACAGCCATCCTCTACTTCAAAAAAAAAAAAAAAAAGAAAAAGAAAAGACAGACTTTGATATTATCTTTCAATTAAAGATATCCTATAGGAATGTGTGCTGCGGGGACTGGTTTCTCTCTTCTTTCCCATTTATTTTTTCAACTCCAAATCCTGCACTCTCTCCACATCTCCAAGACAGCTGTCCTGGAAGGCAATAGAAATTGGAGCTCATTCCTTTCCATCTTCACTATTTATCCATCCATCTTTGCTATTCCTTTCTATCTTTTCACTGCAGTATCTAAACACCTTCAGTTATTTCTCTTCCTGCTGCTAAACTAAAATAGGGAAGTTCTGTGGCCTTGAATTTACAGATGAGCAATTAAGGCATGGAAAGTCTTAAGTCCTAGATCAGAAATGGCATTTAATGTCTGCATATGCGGAGCTTGTCCTAAGCGATATTTGTTAGATCACACACCAAGTGTGTGACAGGAAAAGGAACTTGGCCAACATCTTCCAAGAATTAAGCCAGCATCTAGGCTAGTACTTTTCTTCCATTACTGACTCCATTTCAATAGCACAGATTAGCAACCTATGCAATCCTGGCTCTCTGTTTTTGGTGTCATTACCATTATCTCTAAGCATTGTTTATTGCAGTACTTGCAGAAAGGATCAGGCAAGAATAGGCTTCATTTCTACCCCTATAAGTTTCAAATTGCTATGTTTTATAAAAGGAAATAACACTGAATGTGATTTCCATTCTTTGCCAAATGCAACGTCTCACTGTCAAGTATTCCAGACTTATGATATCTGATGTACAAGAGAGTAAATTAGCACTGAAAAAATAAAGCTTTTCGGGGATGTAGGGGAACACTTCTCTTATTTTATTTTTGTGAGAGGAGATCTGAACTTTCCAGGCTTTTGGGGCTATCACATACTAATTGTTCAAGCCTGTAGCTAGAATAACTGGCAGAGGTTAGTATTCTGTGCAAAGAGCAGGTTTTTTCTGGTTTCATGATTATAAACATACCACAACCTTTAGACAGAAAGAATATTACAACATGTAATTATATGGAAGAAAAAAAAAAATAAGAAAAGCTTTGCTGTTTCACAGCTAGTTTGCTGTTGCTTTTATGTTTCCCACCCTTGTAAAGGGCCTTTGAGAGACGTTTCCTTGCTTAATGCTCCTGCAGTATGTCTCCCTTGAGTTTCTCTCTGCCAGCCAAAGCACTCCGGGTAAGGTTTATTCCATGCATCTGACTTCTCAAGCATCTGCAAAACAGTGAATGAAAGAGTGGCAACTACAATGCATTTCAGATACATTCACCTAAATACCTTATTTTAGTATCTTTTCTATGTGGACACAGGGTCATTTCTATCTCGTACATCCAAAGTAGGTTATGAGCACAATAGTACTATCAGTACATTTTTTCCAGTGATTATTTGTCCACACAATAGCCTTTGGCAATCTCAGAGAGTTCAAAAAACATGTATGCAACTACATGGATCCTTGCCTTAAAAATACCCTCTGTTGAGTGGAGTAAGAAAACAGATGCAGTCACTGACAAAGTCTGTAGGGAAACAAATGCAGTTACTTGTTTGCTGTTCAGACACCTTTCAGATCATGACTCTAAATTCTTCTTCAGCCTCACAGTCCAGTATATCATGTTGTTTTTTGGGTTGTTTTTTTTTTTTTTTTTTTTTTTTTTTGAAAAAGGGATTCTTCATTTCAGATGTAGTTCTGTAAGGGAATCTATATTTGAAAAAGATCTTTTTGGAAGAGTATATGCTGTATGACAGCTAACTTCAGTAACTATTAGTCACTCTATACCCCCCTAATATTTCTGTAGAGTGTTTCAAATCAATAGAACGTGAAACAAGGTTTCTATGAGAAACCTCGTTTCCCTTTGACCTTCACTTTCAGCTATAGACCCCTGAGGAGTTCTTCTGACTTGGAGCTAAGATTACACAGGTGAACACCATCTGAAACCGGAAGAAAAGAAGAGCGTTGTCTTAGTTATAAGACTTGTTTGGTTTCATCCTATTGACTGACTTTGACCTTGAACAAGGCCTCTTTATGTCTTTATGGTGCCTAGAAGGACGCAAAGTTTTCTGCTTCCTGGAAACTGATGTGAACACAGCTCAGTATTTCTAGCTGCACTGTATAGTGGGGCATGACTTTGTTTTCCCATGTAGGATAAATGGAAGAACAACTATACTGACCATGCATCACAAGTCCCCATTCAGGACATGATATTTCACCCAAGACACTCCCTTTCCCTGCCCCTGCACTTGTTTATTATTTCTTGAACAATTCAATCTAAACATCTAAGCATTTCTGAAGTTTGAGCTTGGAAACAAAAAATGAATTCTGTTCTCTCACAAGATTTTGGTGATTTGTCTTAGAAAAATTCTGGCATCACTGTGTGATCTAGGGCTGGCTCTAGACATTTGGTATAAAACTTCTTTCAGCATAAATTAAGATCAGACACAACCCCTGGAGGATAACTGTTGGCAAATGCTCTGCAATGCTTAATGATGACTCTGGAAATGTCACTTTTGCTAAGCTTGAGCCTCTTTCCAAGTTAACTTTTTGATGGTGGAACCTGAAGTTTTGTGCAAAGAGTCATCTGCCTCATCTGGAAGCAGGTACAGTGGAAGGAAAAGCTCGCAAATGCAACAAGTGTTCTAAGAGGCATAGAAAATGTAACACATGAGAAGGAATATGAAGGCATGGGATTGAAAAGAGAAGGCTGAGAAAGGCGTAGTAGCTTAGAAAGGATTGAAACTGATGAGGTAACACCTGTATGTTAATCTGCATGTCCATTTATGGAAGAACAGGAAAGACTCAGTTCTATCTGCAGCTTAAAAGATTTAAGTAGGATACTAGGTAAGTCTTTTTATTTGAAAGTCTGGCAAAGTGTTAGGACTTTCTAGCATGTGGTATTGATTTCTTAATGTGAGGAAGATGAAAGTATCAGGGATGGCACAGGGATGGTGCACAGGAAAATTGAGACATATTAACATACCTGGAAACGTCACTGACTTTGATTGTAAGAGCATGCCTTTTCTGAAACAAAACAAAATAAAACAAAAAAACTCAGATATATTGCAACATGCCACCATCAAGTAGATTTACAGACATTGCTACTTGTGTATTGGTTTTGTAATGTATACCCTTCCAGACTCCTATTTGCTTACAAGGACCAGGACCATACAACCAGCAGTGATTGTGTCCAGCTCTTGCTTATGCTTTGTTAAGTATTCTGAATTTTGGAGGCTGTCTCTTATGAAGCACTGCATGATCCAAAATATGCTGTGCTTTCAGGACATGAATCACACAAAGATTGCTTTTAGTCTGCCAGTGTGATAAAAAGTCCATTGGATGCTGATTCCTTGGTCATAGTTAAATATATTTCTGAAAATTCCTGTAGATTTATTTCCAATTTGCTAAAATCAACTGGTAAGGGCTAGGACTATTGCCAGAACGTGCTTTAACATCAGAAGTCTTTTCTTTTCCATTCCTCTTCCATCAGTATTTGCTTAATTGGGGCTGCAGAAAAGGTGTCTGATGCTTTCTCTCTGTTCAGTGTTGAAAGGAAACTGCTTTTGATATACAGGAAATATTTTTCCAGAAATGATTTGACTGTTAGATGAAATATCTGCCAGTGAATGTGAACCCAGTAATGACACTCTGTTTCATATGTTTCTACACAGATATCCCAGTGAAGTAGATATATTCTGTGCTGTTCACAAGCCACATAAATTGCCACTTTATCTGTATTACTGTTCAGTTTGAGAGATAAACCCGTTACTGACCTTCTATTTTACCATAATACCTGCAAAGGTCATTTTCCGAAAGAAAACTGATTTCATGCTGAATTACTGGAGCTGTTGGCAGGCAGAAACAGTGACCCTCGCCTTTCCCTTTCCTTATCAGAGAGCTTGCTGAGAAAACAGCTGTAACTGCAAGGCGGCTGCACTGATGTTGGAAGAGTCATAGTGACTCAGAGATACACGTGCACGCTGCTAACTGCAATGTCACATGACAAAAAGATCAAAAACATCTTAAGAAACATTTCAGCCAGAATATCAACCTTTTATAAGTTAAAGAGGTCACCTTAAAGCTGGAAATTCTACTGTTAACTGGTCTTACAACCATGCCTTTCAAAGCAGGCATCTAGAAGCTACTGTTGCTGTACATGCACTACATTCCTTCTTCAACTCCGAAGACACTGAAATGGCTCACCTTGCCTCTATTGACCTAGGAGCAACTCCTTGCTGTTCCTATTCATCAATCCCTTCAGCTATGATGCCCCTCCAATGTCTCTGAGAGGGCAGCATCTCCTGTATCATTTTGTTTCCAGTCTTGTCAAGTTATATTCCATGCTTCGTGTATCCCACCCTCAGCAGATCTGCTGACCAGCTCCACCCTGCCACAAAGGCAGCGTGAGTTAGAAGCTCTTGGAGAGGGTGATGTCAACAGTGGAGGTCACCCATGGAGGCCTTGTAGGATGGAGACAAGGGAATGAACATTTTTACCCCCATCTTCCAACCCACATCACCAGGCAAGTCTGCTCAAGATCTCCTGACCCATTGAAGCAGTGGCCATCTCTGAATGTCTACTTAAACTAACTAATGGAGTTAAAACAGTGGAATAAGCAAAAAATGCTATTAGAAGGGAAATTAAAAGTATATGGATAGCACTTATCAGGAACATTTTAAACATGTGTAAATATGGAAAGCTGTGTCATAATCCTTACAACTACAGATCTGAAATACCCATCAGACCTTGATGGATGTTTTGCCTTAGTGAAGATTGCAGAACCTCTTTAATGCATGGTCTGACCCTCTACAACCACAGTGAGTTCGAGACACTTCTAACAGATTGCCCTACCACAGGCTTCTTTCCCCTCTTCACTTTTTCCCAAACTGCCTCTGTACTTCTGAGACATGCATAGTGTCTTTCTACTTCTGTAATCAAATCTTATAAGATACTATTGTGTATTTTTATTGTATTGCTTATTTATTGTATTTATTTTTATTATTATTGTAATTGAAGGGCGAACTCATTCATCATTCTGTTGAGGAAGGCATAAACCAAACTGACTGGCTGGTGCATAAAACCAGATAAATCAAAGTACATGACTTTAAGTTCCAATTTACGAATTGGAATAGACTTATACAGGAAACAGCAATTTTTTGTTTCTCTGGAAGTTTTTAAATCAACTCTAGACCCTTTTCTGGAAATGAACTTGAACCAAAAAGTGAAGTATCAAAGGAAAATGGATGTTAAGTTGCCTCCATTATGAAGAGGGTCAGATAAGATGATACTAGCAGCTGTTTCCAGCTTTAGAATTACTGTTTTGTTTAATGAGCTAGACAGTGACTTTTAAGTACTCAGTTATTTTAAATGGAAATTCCCTTGCATAATGTGGCACTGTATTTTCTCCTGCAGATAAATAAGGAAGCGTGTCAGTTTTCCACCCACTTTTTAAAACAAGTAGTGCACCACTTCAAAAGGTCTTTTGTCTGTTTATTTCTGGCAGTGAAGAGGACCTCTTAAGATATTTATATAAAAATCACCTTTTTTTTTTTTTTATTGGCTAACAGAAAGATTTAAGGATACATGCAAGCTGATACTAATTACCTTCTATGTATGCATTTCAGTAACATTTTGAATGTTCAGCTGCTGCTATGAGTGAAGAGAAATAGCATTACATTAATCTTACATTTCAGTGAAGAAGCAAACATTTAAAAGCATATAGAGGACAGATGGCAGTCACATATACAGCTGTTAGACAGTTTAGAAGGTGTTCTCATGTTCCTACCTACACCTCTGAAGCAACCTGAGTGGGGCTTTAATATCAGGCCCTATTGGGGGCAAGAAAACTCTGAGAGGCGTATTGAGGTGCTGCACTGTTCAGTGTCCCTGGGGCTATACAAATACCTTTCCTTTTCTACCCTTTCCTTTTCATACCTTTTCTACCCTGTATGAATAACTGAGGCACAGTGCTATTTGGAGCAGTGCCCCAAAAATCTGTGCAGTAGGAAGAGGAGAATCTGGAGGAGAGCACCAGATATTGCCCCAGTGCACAGCTGCTTTGACGCACTCTGGTGTTGGCCCTTTCTTTGTGTCTATCTGAAGAGGTGCCATGTGCCAGCGCCATGCTTCTAACGTGGCATCCCTCAGCCATTCTGTCCTGCTTTTAGGGACTTACTTCTCCCAGCTGTCCCCTTTAATTCCTCATAAAACACTTCTTTTTGACACAGTTCCCCTTTCTGACACTGTGCATTTACAACGGATGTTTAGCCTCTTTTGAGATCAAAAGGCTGCATTTTCTCCAAGGAGCTCCTCCATGCAGTGGAAGTGTCCAACTCACACTGCCCCAGTGTGAGATCCCAAAACAACCCTAACCCACAGGGTGCAGGGTCACTAAAGGCCCTTGTCCCATTGCTGGTGCCTTCGGAGCCAGGCAGCGAGGCTATGCTCAGCAGGCTGAGCCTCCTGCATCACTCAAGGATGTGGATGCTGTGACTTGTTAAAAAGGGGAATTCAGGCTAAAGACCAGAGCTGAGGCTTTTATTCTGATACATAGATCCAGCCAGCCTACATTTAGTAGACGGTATCAGGCAACGTGTCTCAGAAGTAGTCGGCAAGATGACTCAGAGCCTTGTTTGTCCTGGCGAACTGAGGTCACTGCCTGCGCACTGCAATCAGGGCAACGGGACAGAAACAGGAGCATGTCCTGTCATCACACTGAGATGTGTTGGACTAGAAAGGCCTCCTTGAGGGGATAGGTTGGTTAAATGATAAGCTGATATTTTCTGGAAAATCAGAACCTTCCCACAGGTATAACCACAGCTGAATGCAGCTGAGACAATGCAGGTGTGAGAAAGCCAGTTAATGCTTTTATCACCTTTTGTGTTTTAACAGCTTCCCTGAAGCACAGGAGCAGGCTGCAGAGTGATGGGAAGGCCATGTTCCCATCAGAAAAGGTGACTGTGTGCTTATCTGACAGGAGGCCAGCTGATGGCACAGCCAAACCCTCTTTCCTTCTGCTTCCTTTACCTAAAGGCAGAAAGAAGTCTTTAGATGCGGTCTCCTAATAAGACAACAAAAAAACCATCATGTCAGATTTCAGTGTTCTACCTACAATTTCAAACCAAGACCAAAAGACCAAAACTCAGGTGTTGGAGCACCCATCATGTGTGAAAGGGCTGTCTGGACCTGTATTAGACAAATCCTTACTCAAGTACCCAAGTAATCCAGAATAGCTTTTGAGTGGCAATGACTTTGGGTGTACTTACACAAATACAACAAAGAGATCAAAACCTCACATGTTCCACATGAGGCTGGGAAGCGTTCTCTGTGGTGCTGCTATGATGTGAAGAGATGTCCAGGGCTTCTTGACTCCAACACTGGACAAGCAAATTGAGGAATGTGGATGTCAAGCTGGAGAACTGAGTGAGTGCAGCCCCCTGGCAAACACTTGCCTGTGGTCCTCCACCACCAGTACAACGCTTCAAATACCCTTCTGGCAATGTCCTCCTGATTGCGATGAATTCTCCCACTGGGCAATAATAATGCTTCTTCATTAGTAGCCATTTGACATTAGCTAATTCTGCCCAAGGCTGGGACGTGCAGAGCACTGGCTGACCCAGTATGGAAAAGCTCAAGGCACGAGAAGGGGTTGAGTGGAGATGATTAATTCATGGATGCTTGTTCAGGAAATATCAATAACTCTTGGACAAACTGACAATGACTTTGAAAAAGGAGAATGAAAACAGATTTATTACTGGTAAACAAAGAGACTGTTTAAAGCTGGATAGGGTTTGACCCACAAGAACTGCAAGAAGCAATCGTGAGGTCAAGCAGCAGCTTGACCCAATCTGATCTCCCAGAGAGTGACAAATGGCAGCTGGAAGGAAAATCGCTTCAGACACATGCAGACATTTCCACAGCTCATCTGAAATTTCGCATTTCACTGGTTTTGAAGCATGGGGAATGAAAACAGTGTGGAGAATAACAGTATATACTTGAGTAACTTTCTTATAGCGCAGCAATAACAAATAGGTAATAAAAGTGCCACACTGACAAAATACAGATTATTCTGTTCCTTTGTTTTGTTTTTGTCCCTAAATATAACTCAATATTGTGACCAAGATCTTTTCTTAATGGCGACCTTCAAGCTTAAAAACAAATCAGCCTTGTGGCTGTCTACACACACATGCAGAAAGGCACTCTTCTTTCTCATGGAGTAAACCTAGTAGAGGTAAAAATTCTTTTCTTTTTTTTTCCCCATACGCCTTCTTGCTCAGAAATAAAAAGAATATAAAATCATACATTTTGGTTTTACTTATACGTTCTGTGAAGTGTCACAAATACCGAGTCTCCCTCAAGGAGCTAGGGAATCACATCTTTAACACAGACAGCTTTACTCGCAGGCACTTCCCCAGCTATTTGCTTTCTGTTTGTTCTCAGTTAGTGCTTTTTTTTTCAGTGTAAACCACAGCACTTAGCCTGAGCTAAGCAAGTCCTTTCTCTTTCCCGGTAGCCTGTCTAGCTGATATATGGCAGAAAATTGGAATTCCTGGACCTTTGGAATGCACCCTATCTCTCAGACCACTTTAATTCTCTTTCCTGCCACTGCTCTTGTCCCTCTCAGCCTCCCTTTCTCTATGCTTTTAGCCATTTAGAGGTACAAGCAATGATCAGTGTCATGGAGCAGAGAAACCTTTAGTGTTTCGACGCTGAATAATGCTGAAGAGGTCTTCATTTCAAAGGTTTGAAGCATTACAGAAACTAAAGCAAAAAATAATCAGGGTTTGCAAATCAGGTGACTCTCCTTCCTCCCATGGGGGGAAAAAAAATTCTTCACAGACTTTTCCAAGGTTTTTGTTTGTAATACGATTTTGCACCAGGAAAAGAACCAATATGGTTAACCTCTAAAAAAGAAGATAAAAGATTTATTGAGGAATCTTTTCTTTGAGGCCAACAGCGGTCCTTGGTGTAGACACTGGCATGATGAGTGAAGGATCAATGGTACTTTAATCTCCAGCATCCTCGAGGCTGGGATTTAACCCTGAAGGAAAGGGAATGGATGTGCTAACCTTTTGTGCTACGCTGCAGGAGCCTCTCTGCTCTAGCACAGCAGCGCCAGGCAGGACAAGGCACAGGTTGGATTCAGCTCACTCCCTCTTCAACCCTCTGCTGCCATGAGCAGTGCTTGCAGCAGGGATCCTAGGGGGCTGGCAGCATTCTGTAGAAGCTGAATCAAAGCTGTCACCATCAGTTACAGCAGGCACTGCTTTAAAAAGCAAAGTGCTCCAAGCTGTGCATATGAGTGAGCAAATAGATGGCAGCAAGAGGAGACTCCTAAAGGGCAGCTCCATAAAAAGACTTTCCTTCTTTCCAAAATTGCCCGGCAGAAGCTTGGCAGCAGCATTTTCAGATGCTGCTGAGCCCTCCTCCCTGTGACTGCTTAGCATCACTGGCACTGCCTTCCTGTCCCTCCCCTCCCAGCTCAGCTAACTCCAGCTAGACTTGTAGGAATCCTAAGGTTATCTCCAGGGGAGCAACCTCTTAGAGAACAAAAACTCTTAGGAGCGCCTGCGTTTTCTGACAGCTATGTCATCATCTCACCTGTTTTTGAGAAGCCTATTCCTGGCATCACAAGAGAAATATATCAGTGGCATATGTTTCTTCCAGACAACATATTTTGAAGCTGCTTTCACATTGAAACTCTGTTTCACTGCAATGCTCTGAGTAGTGACTGGGGTTTACCTCTGGCTTCAACAAGTCAGATAAGCTTTATCTGGACAGCAGACAATATGTAACATTTGTATGGCTTCTTTTTCCCCCTAAGACCACTGATAACTCTACTGGTTTTCCTTTGGCACCGTGGGAGGATGGTGGCTGCATCCTTGTTTGTGCTTTGAGTCCCCAACCCAAAATCATCAATCCCTTCATACCAGCTCCACTGCGTGCTCAGAAAAGGGCTGTAAGGCTCAGAGAGGTTCATAACTCAAGAGGAAGTTGTGAGTAACTACATGAAGATGCAGTCAGTTGACCTGAAGTGCTAAGTTCACTCTGCAGGGCTTTACAATCAGCCCTGTGTAGACACCACAGAGATTCAAGTTCAGATGAGTACTGGGGCAGGTTCCTAAGAGGCTCTAAGGACCACAATTGTGAGGGACTATTCAAATCCAACAGTCAGATTTTATGTTATTTCTAACTCTGATAACATGCTTGTTTTTGTAAATGCAAACTTTGTGCCCTCTGAACTTAAGCAGAATTTTTTACCCTTAGAAAACAGCTAAGCGATTTCCTGGACAAAGTAGCGTAGGTAGAATAAGAACTGGTAAGAAACCTCGAAGTAAATACAAGATCATGCTCCTTTTCCACCAAATCATATAATGTATTTAATGACATCAATTTCTAAAGGCTTCTGTGTAACTTCGTTGTTCAGAAATAAAAGTACTTCATGAAGCAAGCACTTCGGTGTTTTTTTCTCACCTGATAGAACCCATGGAATGCAAGAAATCTCACAGGGTTGCTCTCCCAGAGCTCATTCCTACTGTGAAGCAGGCATGCAAATATTTGTGTGATTCTGCAGAATGTGTGCTTTAGGGGCCTGTGATCCCATATGGAGGAAGTGAATAACTCGGTTTGACTTTGGAGGCTGTTACTCATATCCTGTGAGGAGATAAGTGGGAAAAAAACACAAGAAGAGAAGAATCCAAGAAAAGAAACAGAAGGGGGTGGGAGGCAGATGAGCAGGCTGTGAACGGAATGCCTATGACCAGGGATCCTCACCTTTGCTGTCACAGCCCAGAGAAATCTGTGATACCTGTGAGAACGCATGTGATGGAGCACCAGATCCCTGAATGCATCTTTCAGCATCTTTCAGCAACACTTAGAGTAATATGAAAATGTTAAATGCTAATTCAATCTGTGTTCAGACAAATGAGTAGAAGTATGTATGTATCTGAATACTTATTTATATGCACAGAGCTGTAGGAGGGATTTGGATATTATAGAATCCTTCATGTTGGAAGGGACACCTAACGGCCATCTAGTCCATGATCAGGAACAATCACAGCTAGATCAGGTTGCTCAGAGCCCCATCCAGCCTGACCTTCCACACTTCCAGAGTCAGGACATCCATCACATTTCTGGGCAGCCTGTTTCAGTGCTCTACTATCCTTATCGTAAAAAGCTTCTTCCTTATATTAATTTCCTTATATCCATATATATTTAGGGATAAAGCTGAAAAACATGCTTAGGACTTAACTCATTTCTTCATATACTACTTCAAGTTTAAACCCAGGCTTGCCTGTTGCTTTCTGGATGAATTCCAGCAATACCTGTGCATAACACTGGTTTCACTCCTTCTGGCCCTAAGCATTTTACTGGATGAAGTACCTGAGCTAACAAACCAACATGGCTGTGGCAGCTCCAGCTGATGCTGGCATTCTCCAAAGAAGCCCACAGCTTGGGTTTGATTGATTCAGTCCTTTCCTTGGATTGTTAATTTCTGCAGTAACTCTGGGGGCAGACAGGGGGTATGATGAGATGCTGACCCATTGCTTCTCAGTAGAGGCACGGCAGAATTTGGAGCAAGGGTGGTGCGGTTGTGCATCGAGCTGTGCCCACACAGAAGTGCTGCATCAGGGCCATAAAGAAGGCTAAGTAAAATGCACTGCACTCAAAATGCTTCCTGAAAGATATTGGAAACTTCCAACAGCAATTGAGACTGTGTTCTTAAGAAATGAGTTCAAACTAGGTCAAGGTAGACAGGATTTTGTACAGTAGAATTGCCAGAGGTGCTTTAAAACACTGAGCAAAGCGCTTGCCCAATGTGCTTTGGGTTTCCTGATCTCCCTGTGTAGGGATCAGGGCTGGGAATCCAGCAGCTCACTTTAGGGCAGAAAGGAGGGGGCGTCAGAGAGATGAGGTACAGAAGGAGCTAGGAAAAAAATGGGTAATATCTGCAATATTTTATTTCATTTGTCACTATTCAGCAAGTCTCTCTTCTCCCTCTTTTTTTCCCTTCCATCTTCTGGCACTCAGAATCATTCTACTTCAATTACACACTGCAGTTTAGAACAATCACTTTCTTTCTCAGTGGTTGGAGACCACTTAGAAACATTTGAGCCCATATTTCCAATGAGTCAATAATCAGCCCTATTACCAACCAGGGTGTGGCCTGGTGGAAGAAGAGAATGTTGGAGCCCCTTGATTCCTTGTCAGCAAACAGCAGCAGCTGCAGATATAGGGAAGCTCATTAGGGACAATATGGTGACCTCAGCAAAAAATGCTGCACATAACAGGGTAGAGTTTGCTTTTTGTCTTCCATTGATTCTCATTATTTATTTGCTTGATGTTTATTATTATCTTACTATTTATCTTGCTTGCTGTTTCTAATGGCTTCCTGGTTAAACTCTGTTACGCAGGCATTTAGGTCAAGCCAGCCTATCCTTAAAAAAGAAATGGCTTGAGAGGGGGGCCCATGCCAACCTCATGGATTTCAACAAGGACAAGTGCAAGGTCCTGCACCTGGGTTGGGGCAATCCCAAGCACAGATACAGGTTGGGTGGAGCAGCCCCGAAGGGAAGGATTTGGGGGTGTCAGCTGATGAAAGATTCAACATGAGCTGGCAATGTATGCTCGCAGGCCAGAAGGCCAACCATGTCCTGGGTTGCATTAAGAGAAGTGTGACCGGCAAGGGAGAGGATTCTGCCCATTTACTCTGCTCTCAGGAGATCCCACCTGGAGTACTGTGTCCAGTTCTGGAGCCCCCAACACAAGAAGGACATGGACCTGTTGGAGCAGGTCCAGAGGAAGGCCACAAAGATGATCAGAAGGCTAGAGCACCTCCTCTACAAGGACAGACCGAGAGAGCTGGGGCTCTCTGGAGAAGAGAAGGCTCTGATAGCGGCCTCCCAGTACCTGAAGGGGGCCTAGAGGAGAGCTGGGGAGGGAATTTTTATAAGGGCATGTTGTGAAAGGATGAGGGGAAATGGTTTTAAATTGAGAGAGGGTATATTTAGACTAGATATTAGGAAGAAATTCTTTAAGGGTGGTGAGACACTTGAACAGGTTGCCTGTGAGGTTTTTTGGATGCCCACTCCCTGAAGACCTCCAATGCCAGGCAGGATATGGCTTTGAGCAACCTGGTCTAGAGGGAGGTATCCCTGCCTATAGCAGGGGGTTGGAACCAGATGATCTTAAAGATCCTTTCCAACTCAAAGCATTCTATGATTCTATGATTCTAAAAGAAGAATGGTATCTATAAGAAAGTCTGCGGAGTGAAACTGAGAGCTCCCTGTAGTCTTTCAAATGTGATTATTCATCTCCATTCTTAGAATCTGGAGCTATTTTTAGTTCTGATATGTCGAAGTAGATATCTACAAACTCATGTGGTGGGTAAAAATGCAGGCTTGGGAATGATGTTAAGTCTCCTCAAGCCCGTCCCATCTCATCTCCAAAAAGACATTTAAGGAAAACATGATCTGGGAGAGATGTCGGGCCAGCTTAATCATTAACACAAGCTGAACTATTCAACCTACTTACTAAAGGCAAACTTCTGGGCAGCTTTAGTGACATTTTCCCTGGGTGACATCATTCTGCAATAATATCTTGAACTACTGTGATGAAACTTGCATTGAGACGAGTATTCTGGCCTCTCCAGACACCTGTGAGTCATTCCAGACTGTTTTTTCAGAGCTCATTTTCTGAAAGCTCTAGCAGTGATGGAGGAACTATTACACTGCGTAATTAAAACATGTTGTTGACATATTCTGGCTCTCTCAACCTTGCAATCACTTAAGATTTTTTTAACCTGTTCTCGTTTCACAAGGTTTATTATGTTACAACCCTCAATCATTAGCAATACCAAGGCACGAAGGTTTTGAAACCATGATTTAATTGTTTCACTGTGTGAGGAGGACTACTGTGCTGTCAGCTGGCAGCAACTCACTGACTGAGCTGGGGTACTCAGCATCAGACAGAAGGCTCTTTTAGGCTCCCAATTCCATGCCCCCACTCCAAGGTCCAAAGAACACTGTAGCTTTGGTAGATTTGTGCCCCCATCCACACTGGAAAAAGGGTATGTCCACCTTGTTGGACCCACACTGCTCCTTTCATCCTGCCACGCTCCTGTGACGGCTGGTGCATGCTTCAGTTGTCTGCACTGGGGGAACGCAACTCACTGAAGATGGGATTGTGCCATCCTTCAGCATGACACACATTTTCTAGCCTCCACAGTAATAAAAACCAGTTTCACCCAGAGCTGGCAAAGCTTTCTGACAGCCTGCACAAGATGAAGTGGTAGCATGGTTCACTGGGTAGATCTACTTACAGCCCCTGTAACAAAGGATACAAGGGAAAAACCCTGAGGAACAACTGCTGTTTGAATGGACAAAGAGCAGCACCTGCCCCTCCAGATGGGGTGATTGTGCCAGAACAAAGCTCATGCTCTTCCCTCTGGGGGATAATTGTTTTCAGAGCTGTCTTTCCATTAGATACCTCACAAACAAAATTGGCTTACAGATTACCAAATGAAGATAATACCAAACTACACCTTTTCATCAGGTAAACCATGTGCACCTGTTAAACAGTCAAACCAACCTCACCCCAAGATCTGTATAGGGCGCTGGATACTTACTCCATTACTGCTCACCCAGTTCTTTAGTATTTAATTACATTCCTTTGGATTTCATAGTCACAGAATCATAGAATCACAAAGGTTGAAAAGACCTCTAAGATCATCTCTTCCAACCATCAACCCATTCCCATCATGCCCACTAACCACATCCCTCAGTGCCACGTTCACATATTTCTTGAAAACCCCCAGGGATGGTGACTCCACAACTCCCCTGGGCAGCCTGTGCCAATACATCACTGCACTTGCAGAGAATAAATTTTTCCTAATATACAGCCTGATTTGCCAGAGAATCATGAGATGAAGTTGACAGGACAATTGCTTCTATGGAAACCTCTTTTCAGAGAAAAAGCAGGTGAAAGTACAGCCAAAGAAATGGTAGAGTCGGGACCCACAGATGAGCTGAATGAGTTATTCAACTGAAGGGACTGCTAGATCCCCATTATCTTATGTTGCTGCAATACTCCTTTGCTGGCCTTTCCTTCTCACACAGTAATCCTTTCCTTGCACCTCCAGAGGTCCTGCCTGTCCCAAAGCTCAGAATTTTTTCTATATGGGACACAAGGAGATCCATTTTGACTGATCTGGGGTATTTGAAAGTAGGTTTTAGGGTTAGAGGTTTCTCTGGAGCAGTAAAACATTGCATCCCTCATCCTGCTGGAGCACTTTCTATCCATTTTGTGAAAGGATTTGTACCTGTGCCCTTCCTCTCCCTCAAGCATATTTATGGATTTATCCTGGAACACAAATCACATCTGTGTGGTCTCAATCTGTCTTTCCAGATTAGTGACAATTTGAGTGTTTCCATGGAGGTAGAACATTTTGGGGGGGAAAAAAAACAAAACAAACAAACAAACAAAAAAACCTGTGATGGGACCACACGAATGTCTTACAGAGAGTGGTTAGGCTATTCCCTATAAATTGTCAGCAAAGATGAATGCAAGCATTTTAAATGCAGTCTCTATCACACCCTCTGTAGTGTACCAAAATCTTCTGGGCCAAAGGATTGACCAGGAGATGTGCTCTCAAGACACCAACCTAAAGGTTGTGAATTTATTCCAAAATCTAACGACAGGGAACAGGCCAACGTGGTTGCATTGAGGAGGGAGCCTCTTTACAACCGAGCTTGTCACACTCCTTTCCTCAGTGCATGTTTCTGATGGCTTAAAATGCCAGGACAGTGCATTTCTGCAAGGGCAACAGCTGGCTCTGCTGTGCCTGGTTATAGGAGTCCCTGCGTGCATCATCATTATGAATCACAAGAGAAGAGATAATTAGCAGTTCTGCAGTGCAGTGTCTCCTTGAAAGTACCCCAAACCAGCTTGCAATTCCATTTCCAGGAATGATCTGGAAATCTTCTCTTGACCTCTGTGGAATACTGTGTCTCCACAGCAGAAATAGCACCAAAGACTTCGGGCTTTAGCTATAGTTTAGAATACAAGTAGAGTCATAGAACCGTAGAATAATTTGAGTTGGAGGGGACTTTTAAAGATCATCTAATCCAACTCCCCTGCAGTGAACAGGGACACCAGCAGCTAGATCAGGTTGCTCAGAGCCCCATCCAGCCTGACCTTGAATGCTTCCAAGGATGGGGATCCATCACATCGGTGGGCAACCTGCCTCAGTGCCTCATCACCTTTTGTAAAAAAGTTCTTTTATCCAGTCCAAAACTCCTCTTTTTTTATTTGAAACTATTTCCCCTTGTCTTGTCACAACAGACCTAATGCTAAGGCAGGGGCTGATGCCTTCCTGAACTCATATGTCACCAACAGTCAAACCCAGGCCCTATGGTTCAGGCACAGCCTGCAGCACCTGGAGTGCTTTCAAAGTGAGCTGCAGCCTTGTGAACCCCACCCAGCCTTGGTTGTGCTCACGAATAAGCCAGATTAACCACTGCTCTTCTGAAAGCCACAAATCTCAATGTGATTTGCTGCTACAGAAAGATAAGTCTGGAAAATGTACAGTTAACTGCTGAAGCTCAGTTACCACACCTCAGTGAGAGATGTTATCAACAGAAAGCAACCGCAAGTTCCCCTTACAAAGCAAGGACTACAGTCTGTTTACAGCTTAACTTCATTATTTGTTCTTAGAAAAAAGAGAAGTTTTGTTATTGCATCTTCATTCTGGCAGCAATCAAGCATAAAGAGTGTACAGGGTATAAGTATAATCCTTCTTATTGTGGTAAACATTTCACTTAATTACCCTAACCAGCCAGACTCATTTCTGGTGCTGCTCCATAGGATTCTTCCTGATACAATGCCCCTGCAATAATTGGCATTTTTCACAATTCAGCCTAATGATTTATGATCTATTCTAAAGCCCAACAAAGCCTGGACTTCCGATGGGGTTGGTATCCAGCGTTGCACAACAGACAATTACATATGACCTAGCCATAAATAACAAGTGACACAGTAAAGGAACACCGGCACCTACAGATCATAAAGATACAACTTCTGAGAAAATTTCTCCCTCGCACCCTGTGTCAGGCTCAGAAATATGTCTTTTGGCTGCCTGGAATACACGGGACGTAATTTTTCACAGCCCAGAGAAGGGCCAGGTGGGAGGAACCAGGCCAGGGAGTGTGGCAGCACACCCATCCACCTGCTGCTGCGAGAGGGGGAAGCAGTTAAACACAATTTGCAGATGTGTAATACGAATGCTCTAAGCAGAATTACACTTTGTGTGCTTGAGCGCACAACAACACCAGTCAGAGCCTCTCATTCTGTCTTGTTAGAGATTTCATGCCATCCAAGCACTCCACAGCTTGTTGGAAGCAGGGGGAGGATTCCTGCTGTTGATAGGCCTCCAGCAGGGACAGTCCCACTTGCCTGCAGTGCAGGGACATCGTGGCTGTCCATCTGTCTGCCTGACTCTCTGAAAATCTCAGCATTTCGGCAGTGCCCAGGAACTCCAGCTCCAGTTTGCCAGCAAGAACTTCTTAAGCAGTGGTTTGGGCTGCTGGATGCCTGAAGCAAGCTGGAACACGTCACCCATAGACACCATCCGTAGACACCTTTCCATAGCTGGCTCTCAAAATACAAATAAAACCATGCTAATTTTAACTAGTTGTATGATTTTACTTTCGAGCTCAGTGGCTTTTGGGGAAGGACAACTACACTGCACAGCCTGTGGGAGATTCCTTTCGGAATCCAATTTAGGTGTAACTCAACTTCCACCTGCATTAGATTAATGGGATGTGCAGCCCCAACCTTGACTGTGATGCTGTAGTGGGAGCCCCTGAGAGAGGCAGGCACCTCACCAGGAAGTGTGCTGCCAGCTGGACATCGTCCAGATGTGGACAATGAGAGACATGATGGACTTGTTATAGTGCATCAAGAGGAGGGCCACCAAAATGACACAAGGATGGAACACCTCCCCTACAAGGATGGGCTGAGAAAGCTGGGGCTGTTCAACCTGGAGAAGAGAAGGCTCTAAGGTGATCTAATAATGACCTTTCAGTATTTGAAGAGGGGATATAAAACAAAAGGGGACAGACTCTTTAGCAGGATCTGCTATGACAGGAAAAGGGGAAATGTTTTCAAACAAAAGAAGAGGAGATTTGGATTGGTTACCTAGAGAAGTGGTGGATGCCCCATTCCTGGAGACATTCAAGGTCAGGATAGACAAGGCTCCGAGCAATCTGATGGAGCTGCAGATGTCTCTGTTCACTGCAGGGGAGTTGGACTAGATGGTCTTTAAATGTCCCTTCCAACTCAAATGATTCTATGGTTCTGTAACTTACGTGCCCACTTGCTGCCCCTGGAGCAGACTAAAATGGCTCTTCTTGCTCACTGCAGTGCTTGATGGAATCATAGAATCACAGAATTTCCTGAATTGGAAGGGACCCACAAGGCATGTTGAGTCCAACTCTTGGCTGCGTACAGAACCACTCAAAAACCAAAGCCTGTCTGAGATGCTTTCATCACTTGAGGAAGCATGTTTGATGGCAGCATCATTTTGTGCCATGTCTTTCTCTTTGTAAACCACATAGTAAATGTCCAGAGAGACTTTCTGAGAAATCTAGGATAGTTAGAAAGATTCCTTGGCATTACACATGTATAGTCCAACTGAAACAAATCTCTGCCCCTCCATCAAATGCTCTTTGGAAATGGCTGAGTGATTCTCACATAGGGAACTGGATGAATTATTGTCCCCTCATTGCATCACTGTATCAGAGTGTACCCTCCTGGCATTAACTCACTGCAGTTTCTGAAACAGCACCAACAGAAATGGGCTGCATAAAAACCTCATTTGCCGAAGCTTCCCTTCCAGCCCCAAGATCACCAAATACAGACGGCGCTCCCTGTTGCGTGCAGAGTGGTTTGTGTAAGTGCAGATCTGCAAGCTGTTCGGCTACCAAAAATAACACCTATTGTGTTGAGTGTTCGTTGATATGAACATTCAGAATGAAATGGCAGAATTGGAAGCAGAACGCACCCTTTTTCTGATACCTTCTGAAGAGGAAGGAAAGAGAGGGAGCTCTGTTATTTTTCTTTCAGAAAGGCGCGCTTTGACAGCTTGTGCACAGTTGTGCAAGAGCAAGAGCTCTTCCTTTGAGCTCTCAGCTTTGAGGGTGTTCTTTATATGCATATGGCTTCTTTCACTTGGATCAATTGTAATTTTCCTCTAGCACTTGTGGAAAGTTGATGTGTAGTCAATTGCTCTCCCACACAGCCATAGAGTGAAGTACATCGTTTCCTGAAAGAAGGTGCTTCTCTTTTTAAGTGGGCAGGGTGGAGAAAGGAAGTTTTGCAGTCAAATTGTACAGTTCCTATTCAGCTACAAATTTCTGTGTCTCAGGACTAATTCACTTAGGCCTCCAGAGAAGTGCGTAGAGCTAAAGAAGCTAAGTCCAGCAGCCTTCTGCACGAGTCTGGTAATATTTATGGTGATCGAATATCAAATTAAAAGATTTGGGGAGAAGGTCTGTTTATACTACTGTGCTATGCCACATGAACGTTAGCTATAAACAATTCAGGAGGAACACAGTGAGAGAGCCTAAGCAATTATAAAATAGACAGTATTTTTGCGGTTACAGCAGGGCTGGATTCCCTTAGCTGCTTGGCCATAAAGGTTGAGCAGCAACAAGAATACAAAGAACTCTGTTTAGCCTACCGTGGACAAGGTTTCCTACAAACCCTTCCTGGAAACAAAAATGAACATAAAAACTCAGGGTAAGTGTAAGCAAACAGTACATAACAATTATTCCTACAAAACATGTTACACTGTGTTAAAACAGTAAAAAAGAAAAAAAAAATTACTCCTGAATATCATTGCCACTGCAGATTGCACTCATTGCAAGCACATAGAACAGAGTGGCTGACATATTTGGAGTGTGAAAAACCAGCTCACTGGCACACTTTGTTTTCCGTGCCCTCTGATGCTGGAACTTAGTCCTAAGAGCCTAGGTATGAAGAAGGTCCTGTTTATCAAAAAACAATTTATTCCTTTGTCAATAAAATCCATTTAAATTTCCTTCCATAGATTTGAAAGAAAAGTCTAGAAAAAACCTTGCTCTAGTCTCAGGTTAGTGCCTGAAAATAAGGCTTTCATTATTTCTTATGTAAGTCTATATAACAAGCTATCTAAAACATGAATACAATTTCTTTCTTCAGAGAAGTCTGTCTCTGTCTAATAATGAGTCAGCATCATCTGACAGATCAATTATCTTTAAGTGTAGGATGTGGAATTTGCATATCACGCTCTCCAAGGGCACCCGTTGGAAACTTGGGTCACCACGGCATGGAATTTCACACCACGCCTCAGACCCACTCAGTGGCTTTCCAGCACGCAAAGTCTCATCAATACGAATGAGGCTGATACCAAATACTCCCAAGTTTCGTGCCCTCCAGTTCTGCCTTTTTAGAGACAGGAAAAGGAAAGAACACTCCTTGTCAGTTTCTTGGTTCTTTCTGAAACCATGAACGTACTTGGCGCCCATGGGACCATTAGGTCACACAAGACCTCAGGAAGCCTCTAGCCCAACCTCCTGCTCAAAGATTGGTCATTGTAAGGCCACATCAAGATGCTCAGACCTTTACCCAGTCAGGTTTGAAAAGCTCCAAGAACTTCCAGAAGCTTCTTTGGGCACCATGCTCTAAAACCAGATTGTCCCAATGATGGAAAAGCTTTTGTCTGCAACTGGTCTGAACTTCTCATCTGTTACTGCAGTTTCTGCACTCTGTTTATCATTCTCCTGCCAGAAGAGCTTGGCCCTGTCTTCTCCATGAGCTACCCACAGGTGTTGGTAGGCTGTTGCTAGGTCCCTCTGTGCCATCCCTTTCCCAGCTGAGCAGGACCAGCTCCTTCAGCCTCTCCTCATGGGAATGGTGCTCCAGCCACACTCTTACAGAGGCCTTCTAATGAACTTGCTGTAATTTATTACCATCTTTTTCATGTTGGGGGCCCCCGACCCACAGTGTTCCAGATGCAGTCCAAGCAGTGCTGAGCAGAGGGAAGCAATCACTTCCCTTGATCTACCAGCAGTGTTCTCAACTAACACAGCCCAGGATGCCAAAGGACTTGCTTACTGCCAGGGCCAGCTGCTGGCTCATGCTCCACTTGCTGCCTGCCAAGACCACCAGGCCCTTTGGATCAGAGCTGCCAGCCAGGCAGTTCCTGGCCTCTTTTGTTGCAGACTCCCAAAATCTCGTGGTATTAATTCGTCAGGGTGGTCAGAATACAATCCCGCTCCCAATCCCAAACACCCAGAAACTCCCAGAGTGCCAATATCATCTGCAGTAACTTCAGGATTGTTTTCAGAGACATTAAATTAAAATATTATTAACGCATTTCTTCCAGTACCTTTAAAAAGATGTGGCTGAATTCCTCCATATGCTTGTAAATGAAAATGAGAACAGCTGCTGTGAGGTATTCCTCTTCTCCAAGCAAGGTTGTTTATAGTAAAGGATACTAGGCTTTGATCATCTGCTTGTATTTACTAAATTGATTCCAGTGTCTTTGCCAGTGGGCTGTATGGATTCTCACCATGAAATGCTCCTGCTCATTTGAAGTGGCTGAAATTGTTTTTCAATGGAATTTTCCATTATGCTCTGTGCTATCTTTCTTCAAAGCACAATTTGTTCTCTGGGCAGTACTTCTTGTCCATTGCAACCATTTAATATCTTGCTCAATACTTTTGTTTTCTTCCCATGATGCATTACCTCCATTTAATTCCCATCTCAACCCAAGTTTTCCTTTACAGCTCACTTGCATGTAACCTGATCTATTTGTTAGCAGATGCTATTCAGGGCTCTTCCTTCTCCTGCTGCTGCCTCCTCAGTAGTGAAACAGGGGGCAGTCATGGCTTCTTAGGGTTGAGACATTGCCTTTTCCAAAGATCTGTGGCTTCCCCCCTTCTTTTTCCTCCTTGAAATTCAGGGTGTTAAAAGGTACAGACACAATATCCTGCACACCCTACCATTCGTGCATGAGCATAGCAAGCAATTTCAAGGCAGCCTCCTACGTAGATCATAGACATTGTGGGTTTCTTAAAAACAGATATTTACTCCCCAGGAGCAGGGAACAAACACAACTATGACAGAAGGGAAAGAAATCCACACCTACAAGCCCCAGATCTAATGCTTTGCCCACTAGACAGCTGCAGCAAATTGAGTCTTCCTCCTCCTTCTGCCAGAACAAAACATGTACAATCTCACAGCCTTAGCTGTGGACTGCAAAACCACAGGTAAAGATTTATGATAGCTAGTCCAGCAACACAACATAGGAGAACTAATGGGGTCACACATCTTATACTACTTACCTACGCACCCCATCATTACTTTACTTCTCAAGGAAAAGAAGAATGATTTTGACTCTGCCTTACATTGTTCATTGTTTTTACTGTATTACAAGCTGCATCTCTATTAAATTGGCAACATTTGCTACACTACACACAAGCACAGCACTGAGAAGCTGCACACACATACTGAGAGCTTGTACTTCTGTTAAAGTTTACTTTTAAATGTGATTAACTTAGATATGAACACACGCTTTAAAAAAAAGTAGGCTAGTGTATTCAAATAAGGGAAAAACTTCCACAGTTAAGCAATATTAAACTGCAGTAATACAACAGTTTCCAAGTACAAAACCCAGAAAGATATGAAATAAAAATAACTGCATTGTTACTGAAGAAATACACAGAGTCTCCCAGAGTGGATGTTTCAAAGTGAAAAAGTTTGATAATAAGATGTACAATGGATTCTGCCATGAAAACCTAATCCCATTCCCAGCAATGTAGAAATCTCAGATTAAGGTCTCTCAGTGCCAATAAAAATACATACGCTTCAAGCTCACTTTACAAGCTTCACTTGCAGTTTTCTAAGTTCACGAGTTAAAAAACAACAACAAAACAATAAACAGCTCCACATGCACTGAATGCAGTTGTTAAAAAAAAAAAAAAAAAAGAAAAAAAATAGGCCTAGCTTCAAACAAAAATTTGCTGCCTCAGGCCTCCCCTGACCGTAGACACATTCACATGGCTTAGTAAGTTGCCACAGCCCAGTTATTTTTAATAAATATCCTTCTTTAGAACTGTAGTTGTGCCACAGCCTGCTCACCTCCCCACTTGTTCCGCCTTTGGAGGAATCTGGGTGGTACAAAAGCCTCACAAGAGCAGATTAGATTTAGGACTACAGATATACAAATTTGACTAACTATTAAATACAAGCCTAAGTGCTACAGGTTGGAACAGCTTTGTATTTTTTTAATCCTCAAAACTGGAGGCTGCTACGTGTACCATCCTGTTATACTCAGTTTCATTAGTGTAGTTTACTAAGCAGAAGTATCTAATTCCCTGCAGATCCATTGCTAAAGATGTACTGGAACTACTCTTAGCCATTTCAACACATTAGCAATGCATGTAACTTCAGCTGACGTATGTGCAGTACACATCAGTGTCTTGATCAGCAAACGAGCAGACATTAAGTATAATCAAAAACCAGCCTACAATAATATGAGACAGTGGATTCAAAAATACAGAAAGTGACTAATGGTTCAACCCCCAAGTTCAAGTACTAGAGCTCAAATTATCTGGTTCTTTGGTTTATTTATTTTCTCTCAAATGGAAGAAAAGGTGTTGGTATTTCCAGAGTCCTAAGATGAGGGGCACAAATTTATTTAGTGAGTGAAAATGAGAAGAAAAACCTCTTAAAGAACGTTAAAGATCACAGGCTTTTTGCTGCTGAAGATCATTCATTCATGTGGCAGTTAACTGCTTGCACTGCAAAGCAATATTACATCAGACATTTTCAGTTTTCTCACTGCTCTCCTCATTACCTTTAAGGTGAGTGCTTTATAGGCACTCACCAGTTGCTGTGAAAAGGCAGAACATCAGCAGAAGCAGGTAAATGTCTGTCTGTGGTCACAAGGGAGTCAAAGACCAACTCCTGAATTACAAACAATAAAAAAAATGCCAACACCACATATTTGAAGATTTATTTATTTTTAAGTGAGATGCCAATAGCAAGAACACTTACTCTGCAAACTTCTAAGTTTACTTACCCCTTTACTTGCTCTGTAAAAGATAAGCTAAGTAGTAATACAAATGCTTAATTACCATTTCCGTTAATTAGAACAGATGGCCACCACTGCATTCACATCATTGTCTCCATGGAACTCTGGCAAATTAAACAGTGTGTCCGTGTTTGAGTTTAAAAAACAATAAAAAAAGTACACCAGGAACATACAAGATTGAAGGCAGGTTAGTAAATTACATATTCTTAAGGTTCTTTTGTTTCCTTTAGACATGAAGGCTCATATAAAAAAGGATAAGACTGAAGTCAGACATATATATGGAAAAAAAAAAAAAAACCTAAGAAATTAATATTTTAAGCCAAAGAATTATACATTAAGATGTATAATTTGAGAACAAAAACCACTGGTTCTACAATGTGTTTCTGTAATTTGAGCATTGATAAAAGCTACTGTTACCGATAATCAGGGCACCTGGAAGCCCCAGGAGAGCAGGGCTGGCCGCTGCAGCTCCCGGTAGGCACAGGGCTGGGTTTTACACCAGATCACTTGCCACAGTTCAGTTTTGCAACGGTGTGCTGCCCCCTGGTGCTACGAGTCCGGAAGGGGCTGGCTGTGTGTGCCACTTCTGGTCTTCAGTTGCGACTGGGCAATATCAGCCAGGGCGCTCTGTATCTTTTCCAGCAGCATATCTCCACGATAAACCACCTCTTCCAGACGGGCAGCTGCTTCGTGATTCTCTTCTTCTAACCGGTACAGACTGGCAGCCTTTAAAATAAAATGGGAGAAAAGTAAGGATCTTCAGATATAACCCAAACTTGACTGTTACTCACAGGAGGAGGTGATCTAATGATTACCATAGAAAGCAAAGATTCTCCTTAGCCCGGAATCCCATACTTGTGATATCTGAGCAACTCATTACAGTCTAAAGCACAGTGCATATCCACGTGGAATAAAGAAAAGCTCCACTATGTAGAGATATTAGCTTTTTCACATTTTGAACTTTTAGCAGGTCTCCTGAGAAGTTAACATTCCCACAGTTACTGAAAGGTCCCTATAAGATGTAAGGATGGTTTATTCAGCCCTTCCCATTAGATAGTATATTTCACACAAAAATATTATTAAGCCATATTTGTTTTCCATTATTTATTTCTCAACCAAAATGTTTTTCCTTTAGACAAAGTTGGTGAAATAAAACGTTTACCAAACTTAAAATTACTGAAACATATTCCAACTCAATTACAAATGAGAGAAAATAAAACAAATCCACATACTTTTTAAAACTACTACCCAAGTTCTTAAGACCTGGGTAAACAGTTCTTAAGAAGTCATGCTCAAACTAAGCTAAGTTCTACAAACATGTCCTGGTTTCAGCCCAGAGAAGTCTGATGGTGCACCAATGTTGGGTTGTTGCTGAGTGATGGTTGTGCACTCAAAGCTGGGCTGGACTGCTTGGCAAGGAAGAGCTGATGGCACAACGGTGCAGGGCAGGGGGTGGCCACAATACAACCTGTGTCAGGACACAAGTGGCCTGCAGGCTAGACATGCCTCCTTTAGAGTATTTCAGTAACTACTGAAACAGTATTTTTAAAGAATATTTATCTTTAATAGTACTCTAATTTACACAGCAACAACAACAAAATCCCAAACTAGAATCAGTAAGAGGGAGAATCCATGCTAACTTATCTCAAAACCAAAAAGATCAGAAACTCTTTTGAAACCCAATTCTGCATTAACAAACAAGAAAATGTTAGAATATCAGTTCTGAGGAAAGCATGTCCCTGCTGGGCTCTCTACTCTGGCTTCCTTGCATCAGCTGTCACTACAATCAAATGCAGCTCAGTCATGAAACAAGCATACTACTTGGTTACAGCAGGAGACTGTTTGATTCTTTGACTCTCCTTTGACTTCAGGAGATCTTAAAGCAACTCTAGGTTTCTCAAAGAAGCAGAGTTATTTGCATCCTCGTTGCATTCTAAAAAGAAAATACTTGATGTAAATGCAGAAGCTAGAGTCCATGAGGAAGATCCTGCATACTAGACAAAATCTTTACAAAGAACAGAACAATAAGCCAGCAACATTTTTGGAATTGGGGGGGGGTCAGAAGTATTTTTTTGGAAGTGAGAAACAGATATCTGAGTGTTGCAAAAGGGTTCAGAAGCTGTTTGCAGCAGTTCAGATCCCGTAAGGCAGGGAATCAGAATTGTTTGAGTAGCAAGGGACCCTTGAAGGTCATCTAGTCCAACTCCTCAGCAATGAACGGGGACATCCACAGCTAGATTAAGTTGCTCAGATCCCTATCCAGCCTGACCTTGAACGTCTCCAGGGACGGGGCATCTACCACCTCTCTGGGCAACCTGTTCCAGTGCCACATCACACTTAGCATAAAAAATTTCTTCCTTACATCCAATCTAAATCTTCCCTCTTTTGGTTTGAAAACATTTCCCCTTTTCCTATCATAACAGACCCTACTGAAGAGTCTGTCCCCTTCTTTCCCAGAGCCCCCCTTTAGATAATGTAAGATCACTCGTGGTCTCCTCAGAGTCTTTTCTTCTTCAGGCTGAAGAGTCCCAGCTAGTCCCAACTCTCTCAGCCTGTCCTCACAGGAGAGGCATTCCATCCCTTGCATTATTTTTGTGGCCCTTCTCTGGATGAGTTCCAACAGGTCCATGTCTCTCTTGTACTGAGGACTCCACATCTGGACGCAGTACTGCAGGTGAGGTCTCACCAGCACAGAGTAGAGGAGCAGGATCACCTCCCTTGCCCTGCTGGCCATGCTTCTTTTGATGCAGCCCAGGATATGATTGGCTTTCTGGGCTGCGAGGGCACACTGCTGGCTCATGTCCAGCTTGCCACCCACCAGTATGCCCATGTTCTTTTGGCAGAGCAGTGCTCTGTCCCTCTGTACCCAGCCTTTACTGACAGTAGGGGTTGCTGGGACCTTGGCGTAAGACCTTCTACTTGGATTTGTTGAACCTCATGATGTTCACCTGGGCCCACAGTTTGAGTGTGTCTAATAGCTTTCTCAATAGCAACCTGTCCCTCAGGTGTGTCAATCACACCATACAGTTTGGTGTCATGTGCAAACTTCCTGAGGGTGCACTCAATCTCACTGCTGACGCCATTGATGAAGATATTAAATAGCACTAGATATTAAATATCTATTTTTTTTTAAATAAAAAATTATTAGATATTAAACTAGATCCTGATGGACACTACTTGTCACTGATCTCCATCTGGACACTGAACCATTGACCACTGCTCTCTGGATATTATCTTGCAACTATTTCCTTATCCAGTGAACAGTCCTCCCATCATATCCATATCCTTCCAATTTGGGGAGTTACGGGGGATTGTGTCAAAGGCTTTACTGAAGTCCAGACAGATGACATCAATGGCTCTTCGTTTGTCCACTGACACAGTTACATCATCATAAAAAGCCACTAGGTTGGGACAGACAGGATCTGCCCTTGGTGAAGCCAGGTTATCTCATATCACCTCAGTCTCTTCCACGTGCCTTAGCTTCCAGGAGGATCTGCTTCATGATTTTCCTCAGAACACAGTGAGGCTGACAGGTTGGTAATTCCTGAGTCATCCCCTTCTTAAAAGTGGGTCTGCTGTTGCATTTTTCCCAGGGATTACATCTGATTGTCATGACTTTTCAAATACCATCAAGAGTGGCTCGGTGACTATATCAGACAATTCCCTCAGGACTCCGAGATGCATCCCATCAGGATTTATAGGCTTAGAGATGTTCAGGTTCCTCACGTGGTCACAAACGTGACCTTCTCTTATAGCAGGAGGGGCACTGCTCCCCCAGTCCCTACTGTCTGACTCATGTGCACAAGGGGTGTGTGAAGAGCAGCTGCCAGTGAAGACTGAGGCAAAAAAGTTGTTGATTATCTCAGCTTTCTCTTAGTCCATTGTTACCAGCCTGCCTGTACTGCTCACCATCTGGGGGAACACCTTCTTGGATGTTCCTTTTCTGATTGATGTACCTGTAGGAGCCTTTCTTGTTCTTCTTTACATTCCTTGCTAAGCCCAGTTCTAATTGGGCCTTGGTCTTCCTGACTCCATCCCTACATAGTCCAGTAGCAAGCCATACTTCTCCCAGGGTACCTGTCCCTGCTTCCCTTGCTTGTGTATTTTTCTTGCTCTCTAGTTTGTCTGGCAGGTCCTGGTCAAGCCATGCTGGTCTCTTGCCTCCCCTTTCAGACTTGCAGCACCTGGGGACACAGACAGCTCTTAAAGGTCTGCCAGTGCTGCACCGCTTCCTGGTCCTTTAGGACAGCTTCCTAGGGGCTTTGTTGGCAGATTCCCTGAACAGCTGAAAGCTAGTTTTCCTAAAATTTAGCATCCTGACTTTATTCTTTGTCCAATATCCCTCAGGAGTGGGAACTTCAGCACTGCCTGATCACTACAGCCCAGGCAGCCTCCAATCCTGTTGTAACCAATCAGTTCACTTGCATTGGTGAATGCATTGGTCCGGTATTGCATCTCCCGTGTCTATTACTAGGCTCAAGAAGTTACCCTCAAAGCATTCATTCCAGGAGCCTCCTGGATTGCCTACAGCTTGCCATGCTACCTTTCCAGTAGACAGTGGCTACTTCTGGAGCATAGGAAGTTCCGCACAAACATGCGCAAGAACTTCTTTACAGTGAGGGTGACGGAGCACTGGAACAGGCTGCCCAGGGAGGTGGTGGAGTCTCCTTCTCTGGAGACGTTCAAGACCTGCCTGGATGCCTACCTGTGTGACCTGCTGTAGGGAACCTGCTTTGGCAGGGGGGTTGGACTCGATGATCTCAGGAGGTCCCTTCCAACCCCTACAATTCTGTGATTCTGTGATCTGCTAATAACTGCCTCAGCCAGTAGCCCCTTTCTGATCTCGAGCACTCCCTAGAGCATCTCTGGTCTAAAAAAAGGAGCAAGAGATAAAAACACAAAGATTGTCTGGCTGGTCCAAAGGAAAACATTCTATTACTGAAAAGTCAAGGAACTATTCTGTGACAGAGATGGAGAAATTAGGATATACTGCAAAGCTTTAAATAAATGGTAACATTTCAGAACTAAAGGCTTCAATAAAGCATTGGCTCTGCAGCTACAAAATGAAACACAGCTCTAATGAGCAAGAGAATAGGAAAGATTAGCAAAGAGAAAAAAAATTAGATAACAAAAAGCTACAATGCATAGGACTGCTGTATCGGTATTAGAATAGCTTAAAAATCATAGGCAAATGTAATATATCCTAGAACTGATGTTATAATAAATTTTTGTGTTGCTGTTGTTACTTATTGCGTTTTCTTAAAACATTCTAGCAAAAAAACCCCAACAAGTTTAAATTATGCTGTGTATAATCTCAGGAACAGATGCAACTTGCAGTTTTCCCAATAAGCCCATGTACTTGCATGAAAAAAAATCAGGCTTATATTATAACCATTTTTATGATTAGATGGCTGAGAGTATTAAAAAAAAAAAAAAAAGAAAAGAAAAAGAAAAAAGAAAAAGGAAGTTTGTCTACCTAAAATACACTCTGGTATTTTAAGAGCACTCTTACCTGCAAAGCTGCTGTTGATTCTTCACTGGGCAGGGAATCTATTAGAACATCAATATCTTTTGCAGTTCGTGCAATCAATGCTGCAAACAGTTGGGCATATTCTTTGAAAGAATTAAAAAAAGTCAGCTTACTCGATGCATTGCTAGAAATAAGCACAACTCTGCATTCATGGCATGGAAAATTCTGAAGACCTCAAGTATGTATATGTTACAGTTTCTCCTATATGAAGGAAACAACAGTATTACAACTGACAAGAAAGGGACCCTATTAGAAGATGATGGTTGATTCCAATTGCAGATTAAACAGGATAACTCGTTATGCAAAGGGCTAGCCTTTATATAAATGAGTAAACAGCTAGAACTCCATCATGGTTAGCCTGTTAAGAAATTACTAAGAGTATTCAGTATCCTAGTCACTATAGTAAGTATTGGAAGTAAGTTGGTTGTTCTGAAAGTAATGCTTCCTATTTATTTCCTTGGCAACTACAACAGTTACAAAGAGCACATTTACACTTTTTAATAGAGTATATTCTCAGCTACAAAACACTGTTTTTCAATACAGTCACCATCATCAGCTTTGCATTTTCGCTAGTGAAAAGCCTGCAGGCCATCCTGTAAAATCTGTGTGGCCATCCAGAATGGGGTTTGTTTTTCACATCGCTGTCACCACTGCTGAAACACACCACCCACCACCTCACCGTGATAACATCTACTGTTTGGCCTCCAAAAACATTCAGTAAGTGCCAATGAATGTCAATGGGTGTCATTTTTTTCTTCCACATGGAAGGATTCAACAACAAATCTCTGCTTCATATGCACTTCCACATCAGACACCGTTTTGCCAGACTGCCCCTCTGTTCCCACCCTTCATACAACAACAAAACGTAATGGAACATTGGTGGGAAGGTTTAGCCTCTATTCCACCAACATCTGGTGTAGTAGATCAATATAATAGAAAAGCACTACTTTTGGAGCAGCCCTCATAGTTAGGAACTCATTTAAACTTACGGTCCTTGTCTTAAGACCTGCCACTGGACAAATAACACCAGAAACAAGGTAAAGACTGTAACTCAAATAGACAGATCATTTAAATTACGTAATAGGCCATTAGTGAATGAAAGAATGTAAGGCTGGTTTGTTTTAAAGAAGGACAACTATTCACCCACAGGAAAAGTTAAGTTGTCACCGAGACATGGAACAGCAGTGAAGATTTGTAAATCTTAGTTTAGCTACTAGATGACTGAAAGAACTGCATCAATTTTTAGCAATCTGGCTCTAAAGCCAGAAAGAAAAATTTTCTATGTGGAATTGTATCATTCAATTTGAATCAATTTTGTTTCTACTGCTAAAATATTGAAATAGCCCTCTTAGACTTATAACTTAAGATCTTACACAAGGCAAAGATCTTACATGCTTCATTCTCTTGATTGCCAAATGAAAAAAATATTGTGTAATGAGAAAAATGTCTAGACGAGAGTGACACTCTCAAAGACAGACTTGTCCTGAAACTAATAAATAAAAAAACAACTCCGAAGAACAACAAATATCCCAATATACCCATTTAAAGCCTTTTCTGTGTCACTCACTTCACTCTGATGTGTAAATCAGTGCCCTCCAGACTGAGTTTTAAGGCTTTCTTGTTAATAATTTAAATACCCAAAGATATTCAACTGGTTGCTTTGCAATGTCCCATTAACATTACAAACTTGGTTGTATGATTTTAGTGAACTCGTTACATTCAGAGTTTTAGGAATGACAGAAGATTCCTTAATTAATTACATAAGCAATCAATGTATGCAGAGAAACATACTTAAAAACCGGTAAGACAGAGAGCTTTAAATTAATGCATGATTCCATAAAACAAACGCTTGCTTGCATTCAAAAATTAAAAAAGTAGAGGAAAGCTCACTAACAGCCTCCCACAGCAGTCCTCTTACACAAATTTATATCTGAAGGGCTACTGTATCTGTGCAAATAAACATCACAAGAAGTACATTTCAATGCTTAGATGCAACTCAAAATGATGTTGCCAAGGTCACAATCTCATAAGCAAGCCCGACATCAATTTGTGACTTCACTGACAGTTACTGGCAGAACTGCTTGCTCAGCACGAAATAACACACAATATTTGAATGACAGTGTGCCACGAGGGAACCCGAGCGACTTACCTTCCGTGGGATTCGCCGGCTGGTCTTTGTTGATTGCTGTCTGAATGTTGCTGAAGGAAGCTGGGGGGCCACACTGCTGCAGCACACCGATGGCGTTACAGAACTGGTCAGCGAGCTGCAGGGTGCAACGAGACTTCGTTTATCAAATCTCTAAAGCCATTTCCACTTTATTTTGTCCCCCCGCCCACGAGAACTACGCGCAGACCCCACAGCTAGCTAGGAGCAGCGGCAAGGGTCCCTTGGCTGGGATCGTCGGGGGGGGGAAGCGACTCGCAGCCCACAGCGAGCGGGCAAGAAAAGAACCAGCCCAGACCAAGATCCCTCCCTGGTGGGAAGAAGAACAGTTGCCGAGAAAAAAAGGCAGCGACCGCCTTACCGAGTTCACCGCATCCTGCAGCTGCGTGAGCCGGTCCGCCATTGCTAAGCCGGGCGGGGCGGGGGCCTCCTTCCGGTAGGCGGGGGGGGCGTGCGTCTCCTTCCGGTGGGTGGGGCATGGCATGCACCTCCTTCCGGTGGGTGGGACGGGGACCTTTTTCCGGTGGGCTGGGCAACGCGCGCCCTCTGCTGGCCGGGAGGAGGCCTGCACAGCCTAGGGCAGGGGTGCTGCGAAGCGTCCTGCTTTGCTGCCACCGGCGCACGTGAGCAGCTCTGCTGGGGCCGGCGGGGCACCGCCACACGCCGAGAAGCTCGCAGAGGCAGGTATTGAGATAAAAGGGAGAAAAATGCAGCGACACGCGATACATAAATACTTATTTCTTTCAGAAATGCGTATCCTTGCTCGGACTTTCACAAGCTGGTTGAGTGCCGGGCTGTGAACGAAAGGCGGGGGGGGGTCTCGCTGGGAGAAGTCGGCTGTGACAGTGGCTTTGAGCAATACGCTTAACGGTTTACAACCCTCGTACAGACTCTGTCTTACAAGATCGCTGTTGAGCTGAACAAAAACTAGCTAGATGTCCTGGCTGAGAAAGGCAGCTGCGCACCAAAGCAGGGAGAAGAGCGAGCAGCTGCTCATCTGGAATAACTGCGGTCTTCAGCTGGAGCAACTGCGGTGTGAAGCTCCGAGCCGTGCTCAGCGCTGTGTTCTTGCAGCAGACCGACGACTTCCTTCTGCGTTTTATCTGGAAGCCGGTTCAGAGCAAGCTGCCTAGAAAAAGCCAGTAAAACGGGTGACGGCGCCAAGCCGAGGTTACGACGCAAATTCACGAACGGGGTTGAAATAGCAACAAGACCGCTTTTAAGCTCCCAAAAGCTGAAAACAGCCACCACTACCGTTCCGAAAAGAGGCGTTTAATTTGCCTCCCGTCACACGGCTGTGAATCACCTCGGCAGCCAGAGGCACCGCCGGGGCTCCCTGCGTGAGAACAAAACGGCAGCGCCATTAAAGAAATAAACGAAAATTAGCTCGATGCTCACGCAGCTCAGCCTGGAGACCTCCCCCAGCTCTGCCCCCGCAGCCTGGGGAGGTGGATAAAGGGCGCTGAAGGGGCGGCCATCACCGTTACCCCCAGCCCCTTGGTGGGTGGGTGCGTGCGTGCGGGGGGAGCCGGCTGGGCGGGATCTGCGTAGCCTCAGGGTGTTACTCCTCCCGCAGGCTCCGCCCTCCTTCTCTTCTGCGTCTCGGTCCTCTCTCAGCTGCTTTCCCTTCCCTCTGCAGCGCCATGCGGTTCCCTCCCGGCGTTGTGCTGCTCCTGGGGTTGCTCGGGGCGCTGCGCGACGGCGGCGCCTCAGGTGAGTGCGGTGTCGGGGGGCTGCGGGTTGTAATGGGCGGTGCGGGCAGGTGCGTATCCCGCAGCCTTCCTGCGGTGTTTCCTTAGCGCAGGGCCGGCTTTGCAGCTCATTATCTAGCTTTGTAGCGCTGTTGTTTTAACCCCTGCGTGACTCTGCTGGACTACGCCCGTGCTGTTGCGGGGATGTAGTGCGGGCTGATGTAGATGGATGGTGTAGAGATATAAGAAGGGAGTGTAAGAACCTACATAAGAAAGGGAAAAGGGTTAACTGCCTCTTACGAGAGGTTCTGGCTTTCCAGCACTTCGCTGATCGCAGACCACAAACCATCCCTTTAAAATCAAGGGCCCAGGGACAGCCCTGAGAGCTTGGAATTCGGGTCCAGAAATGGGTTGTTGGCCGTACTGATGTAATCTGACTTTATTGAGCGTGGCCTTCTTTTTGTAGTTCCCTTGAGCTTGTGCCTAAGACTAAAGCGGGCCTCCGGAGATCAGTGCTCTGTAATGATCGTATCTTGTGAAGACTTAACAGATGCTTTACTTGTTAACGCTTTTCCTGCTCGCATGAAGTTTCCTCAGAGATAAGCAAGCAGCCTCTGATAGTAGGGCTGATATTAAGCCTCTTTCAGTTTTTGTTTTTTTTTTACTTTTAAACTAGGGTCTAATGAAGCTTATTTCTCCACAAGGAGATCTCTGCCCTTGGGGTATGTTGCAGAGCTTCAGGGCGCTATTTGGAATCGCTCTCAAGTGTGCAAGTCTTCCTTCCCTGTATCATGCCTATGTCTTAAGGTGCTTCGTGCGGGCACAGGAAACTTGGTGCTTGATAGCATCGAGTAAGTTTGAGAATGAAGTCTCAGATAAGCAGTATGTCTCCCAGACTCGATTTAAAATGGTGTTGTGGGTTTCTTGCTTGTTTTCTAACTGTATGTATAAACATAGGATTGAAGTGAGACAACAGCTGCTTTGTTTTGAAGGAGCCTGTTGCTGTATCTCTTTGCAGAACTAGGAGTGGGAGGGG
Organism: Lagopus leucura; assembly: GCF_019238085.1. Lineage (NCBI taxonomy): Eukaryota > Metazoa > Chordata > Aves > Galliformes > Phasianidae > Lagopus > Lagopus leucura. The sequence continues at coordinate 30,014,132 of NW_024962335.1, read as the reverse complement.
AAGAACATCATTTTCCTCATGAAAAGTTAATGAGCTTTGTAATTTGTGTTCGAAGACCTAGCAGATTATTAGGCCCTTTAAACGAGGACACCTACTTAATGGTTCACTGATTTAAAATTGTCCTGTGGCTATTCAGCCCAGGTTTGTAGGGATGATTTCTGCTGTCACCTAGTACTGAAAGATCCCACTTCCTTTTTTAAGTGCATATCTGTCCGTGATAGGCTGTATTGCCATTCTGGGATTCTGATGGGCTGCACCTCTTTAAATTTACCTTTTATACTTAAGAAGCAATAGGCATTATGCTTAAAACATTTAAAGAGCTCCACCTTCCTGAAATAGGAGTGCAGTTTGCCTTGTTTGCTAATTCCAAACCAGTTTTTTCAGTAATGCAAAAACAAAAGTGAGTTTGTAGTGTAATTAGGTTTGAGCAGGGCCCTATGGTAAAGTTTTAGGTGGATCAAGACCATCCTTCAGTTAAGATACAGCTGTGCTAAAATCATGCAAAATACAAAGCAGTTGAATGATTGTTCCCCTCCAGCTTATCTGGATCTCCTTAGTCTGTGCTAGTTGTTTAGTCTATGCAGAGACAGATGGAAGTTCTCACAAGACTACTCTGATCTCTGGATGTATTAGGCAGCTGTTCACTTGCACCTCTGGGTAATAATGCCTCCTTCTTGTGCCTTGCCACAAGATGCAAGTGTTATTCTAATCAACAATACCAGCAATGTACCTGAAGCCAGAGCTTGCATATTTTGGCTGTAAATCACTGGATTAGTAAATGCGAGCAGCTGATACAAGTATTTTTCACTATCCTTTTTCAGGCTGTAGAAGACCTAATTAATTCTACAACTTGGTGGATGGTGTGGTCTTCTGGGGTGGGAATGCTGCAGCTGTGGTACTGCCTGCATTGAACATCAAACCATGAGCTGAATTTCAATCACATGAGTTTAAAGTGTAGGACCTTTCATAAATCTCCTTGTTGCTTTTGATAGGAGTGCTGTTATTTGGGGTTGTACTAATGTGGGAAGACTGAGGATTCGGATGTGCATTCATGTATGTATGGCCCTAAAAGGTCTGATATGACATGATAGTTTAATAAAGATAACAATGTGCTCAGTTTTCTCTGCTCAAAATATCCACATCTTACTGTTGATGTTCCTCCTGCGCTGAAGGGCTCTTCTTGCCTCTTAAAAACTCTTAAGGTAACTTAGTATATCTGTAAACTGGTTGGCACTGAAATTCGTCTTTCTCTTACTAGAGACAAGTATACTGACTGAGCACAGCCATGTAGGCGTAAAGGCTGTTTCTGTATATGCAGAGGTGGTTTCTTCAACTAGTTTCTTAGTTGGAATTGAATCATACAGTGCAACCAGGAGCCTTATGTCTTTAGCTATGGCAATGGAGGATGAAGTGTCTTAGCTATGGCAGTTGGGGTCAGAAGCGTGGCTGAAATACCAAATGAACTGAGGCCTTGCTGCTGAATCAGCAGAATAGAAACTGTTCAGGTTGGCTGTTGCTTGTTGGAGAGACTGCAGATCTTAGGGGAAGGATAATAATTGCCAAGGCTCTGAGAGCTGGGTACCTCAATTCTTAGAGTTAGGGCATCTTGGCATCTGTACTGAGCTCTGGGAGGCTGAGTTCCTTTGCTGTCCCTGCTGGCTTCACTTTTTATGTGGGAGAAGAAATGCAGTGTGGGATGATGGAGCAAATTTTTACATCTCTTCTCCTGTCTTAGTACTTGTGGTACCAGTATACTGAACAATGCAGTCTAAGCACTCCAACTTTGCTCTTTCTCACTTTCAAGAATACTGGCTTCCTATATGTTTTCACTTGACAACTTCTGTAATATCCGGGATTCTTCTCTCGTATCTTTTGTAAAACTATTCTGACGTACATTACCTTGAGATTTCTTCTTCCTGTAGAGAGGAGGATGTAGCTTGGTATTTACCAGGCATTTTGTGATCTTCACCGTTTGAAAAAAAGAAAGCAAGGGAGGGGAGGAAAAGAAACTGGGTTCTTTTGGGAAACTTGGGTCTTGTTGGTGAACTACTTGGCTTCTGATGATGTGATTGTGGTAGTCTCATTTGGTGTGCTGTGTTATGTGAGATCAAGGTTGCCAAAAGAAGCCTATTTACTGTGGCAACGCTGAGCTCCATCACGGATTACACTGAGTTCAGGCAATTTAATGACTGTCTGAAAAAATGATATTGATAGGCCTGCTGAACTGTGAGTAGATTGCTTGCCATGTTCCTGTCAGCTTAGGAGTGCCACCAATGTCTTCATCAAATGATGGAAATGGAGAAAGCAGGAATGTTGTAGGCATTGTAGTTTGGCAGTATAGCAGTTTTTCTTCCAACAAATGATTGAAGAGGTTCTGCTTCTCTGCAATGCTTGCAAACTCTCCTTAGTAATCTTTCCAGCCTGACTAGACATGCAGTTCTAGGAGCTTATAGACAACCATCTGAAAAATACTAGCCTCATGGATGTAGCCATTCCTGTTCTTAACTTTCATCTATGCTCTTCTGTCCAAACTTTGGCTTAAAATATGTCACATGCACTGTCTAAGAGCAGTTATGCAAACAGTAACATAAAGTAGAACACCATGCCTTAGTTTACCACACTAATTAAAATTGAGAGAGCACCTCTGACATTTAGAGTCTCATGATCTCGTTGAAGTAGTGGCTTATGCTTTGCTGACAAATCTGACCTTATATATGCAGAAGCCTCAGAGTGTAAGAACAGAGCGGAGGTGAGAAAACGAGAGCATTTGAGAGCAAAGCTGTTTTTCCTCTTGTTGTAGAGTATAGAGAAGGTGTACATGATTTCAGTTTTCCTTTTCTTAAAGTAACATTGTGAAGTTGAACATCCTGCAGTTCAGGAAGCCACTCCTAAAGTTCAGGGAAGCCTTCCTCTGTTCTGTACTGCCATTGCAGGTTTGAGTGCATAAAAAGTCAGCAGCGTGTTCAATACAATACTTTTCTCTAACATTCATATGTAATTGCATTTCTGGTTTAACTTCAGGTCTTAGGAGAACAGAGATTTTGTGGAAAGGACAAGTATATCAATGCTATGCAAGGGACTCTCAGAAATTGAAAATTACCCAAAATGCTTGGAAATTTTAACGTAAACTAAAGATTTGTTTCATGTTGTCAAAGCAGTCTTTCTCCTGGATGATTGTGGTGTCTGTATTTCAGCAAGGAGTTTGTTGGTGATCTGGTTTTGGTACTTTTGGGGTAAGCGTAGGACTGAAGTGAGGATTGAAACTAATAAGATGAAATGAGTTATCTTTTCTGATTTTCCTCAGCTGTGAGAAGAATGGAAGATGCATGAGGGTAGGTCACCTATTTTTGCATATCAGAAGGCCAAGAAACCTGCCAAATAGGGGATAATGAGGTGTGACAGGAGAGAACTAAAAGGGGTACAGAGTTCTATGTATGTAGTTTAGAATGAGAAGTCTCTTGTTTTAGAAAGGGAAACACCTGACCCATTGAGTGTGAATGAGATGATTGTTCTCCAATAAAAGCACAGTGTAACATGACAGTATCAAGCTTCCTACTAGGAGAGGCAACTTTGCAGAAGTAGTGTATTTGCTTTTAAGCTTGGTAAGTTTTAGGTCAGCTGAATTTGTGTTTGTGCCCACGCTGGGGAATTCTTAGGAAGCATCACAGTGCAGTGCTCAAAGGCATTGTTCAAACTACAAGCCTACAGTCTCTACTTTTTGATAAAAGGGAATCTCATGGCTTCTGTATATCTGCTTCTCTTCCCTCTCCTGAGACTTGTGTTTCCCAAGAGCACAGCATCAGGAGAAACCAGGCTTTCTTGCAGGACTTGAACAACAAGCCATAGCTGATTCTCAGAGGATCTTATACCCTGGGTCATGTGTTTCTATTTAAATTGACATGACAGCAGATGGTAGAGCTGTGTTCATCCTAGGAAAAAACAGTATTGATTGTATTGAAACTAGATACAGAATTTAGGAACAGCAGTCCTCAATTAAGAACAGTTTGTGAGCAAATCCCATGTGAAATAATGGAAAATGGTTAAGTATATGCATGTAAACAGCAAGTTTGCTATTGAAGACCTTGATGCAATTTCCATCACTGGGAAATTTGCTCAAGAAGTTTAGCAGATTTTGTGCTTGTTGGCTGACTAATGTGAGCTTACTGTCATCTATCTGGAGAAAAGCAAATAGTCCTCATATTTACTGAAGGGTACTTGCCCTTGGTTGCACTGGTTGGTCACCTGTAGCTGGTGCTTGCTGATGAGCTCAGCTGTACAGGAGGCTGGCAGGAAATCATGTCCAGAGAGGTTGTGGAGTCTCCTTCTGTGGAGATATCGAAGACCCAACTGGATGCCTACTTCTGTGACCTATTTTGTAGGGTACCTGCTTTGGCAAGGGGATTGGATTCAATCTCTTGAGGTCCCTTCCAACCCTTGTGATTCTGTGATGTTCCATATGCTTAGGTGAAAGCCAGGCTGCACAGTATTTTCCGAGGTGTATCCCTTCTTGTAGGCATAGCTTTGTGTACAGCAGCCTCTGGAGCCTGAGCTTATTGAGTGAAAGTAGCATGAAATATCTTGCTGTCTTCTCAGCAAATATTGGGCGAGCCCTGCTCCCAATCCCTCAATGACTGCTTCCCATGTGAATGAAAAACCAAGTGATTTTTTTCCTTTTTTTGGATTGCAGGTCTTCTTGAGCTCTCCTTGGGAAAATTCAGAAATGTGCTGCTTAATCAGACCAATCCAGTTGAAGCAGTCATCAGGAACATTGCAAGCAATGTGACGGTCATCATTTTTCAAGTACACGCACAGCAAAGTGATGTGGTGATATCTTTTGATAAGGTATGGGAAGAGTGTCATTTATGTTCTTGAGTACTACTTTTGTTTCCCTAAAGAGGAACTAGGAGTTGGCATCCTTACATGTAGGGTATAGAATTGAGGCTATGTAAGTACTACAAAAGAGCCATAAAGTTAACATGCTTTTAGGATTTCTGAAAATAGAATAATACTTTCTCATGTTCTTGTGTCATGATGACTATTTTAGAGGACTGAATAGCAATGGAATTTTGAAACTGGCTTAATTTTTTTTTTCAGTGCTCTTTGCTCTTGATGAGAGTGGTGCTTTTGATATGTGGCTGCTGACCAGTGTCCATCAATGTATCTCCTTAAAAACAGATTAATGACAGTTGCCAGATGCCTTGTTATGATCACTTCTTGATTTTTAGCTGTCTACAGGTCACGTTATTTGTATATAGTTACTGTAGGTATGGTGTCTCATTATCCCAACTGCCTCTCTGGAGTTGATTTTTGTTTAGTGGCATATGGAGAAATTATTTCACAGTTCTCCAGTGAAAGCTGCTACACCTAGCTGGCAATACAAGCATTCTTACTGCTATATGCTAGCCTCGTTTTTGTCCCATCATTACTGAGATGTAATCTAAAGTACTGATTTTGATGGTACTCTGAGGCAATTAGTGATATTTGAGCAGAATGTAAACTAACCTGGAGGTAGTAGGTGGCAGCATGACAGCAGCCATCCAGTTCCTCTGTTCCGTCAGTGTATTTCAAATGGGAATATATCGTGTGCCAAGGGCTATGCTGGGAAGCTTAGAAGGTGAATAACCTGTAACACAAGTCACCCAACTCAGTCATCTTTGTACTGTTTAAATACCCAGGATTCCAGAGTGGAGGCATTACTTCTATACTTATTCTGTCATTGATTACCAGCTGTAGAGCTTTCTGCTGTATCAGTTCAGACTGTACTTGCATGCATGGGGTTTACCAGGCCAAGGGTAGTGCCACATGAATATGCTTGTACTGCTTTTAGGGCTGGCCTGCCTCTGAAGGTATGAAATTGAGCCGAACCTAGGGCCTGCCAGGTGTAAAGTGTTTCATTATGGTGTTGCCTTGGATAGCTCTTGTGGACAAAAGGCATTTTCTGTATGAATATTTGACTACATGTCAAATCTTGGTTGTTACAGCTATGAGTGATGCAGTTGTTGCTGTCTGATCTTACCTCAAGGCTCTTGGTTCTGAAAGGAGTGGTGATGTTGAGGATTAGATCAGTGATTGTCTGGCGTGGCTCATGTTAAAGCCAGCTATTATAAAGTAGATTCCATTTTGGTGGAGATAGTGAGGTGTTTTGGTGTTCTTTTCCTCAGGATGCTCATCAGTTCCTTTACACCTTTTTGTAAGAGATATTCTAATCCCTTTATACCTTTAGTAATCATTCAGTAGCTATACACCTGTAGACTTAGCTAGTTATATCTCTCTGTGATTTGTTTTTCAATGTTACCTCTTCACTAGTCTCAGACTTTCAGGTTTCCTTTCTTTTGAGCCTGAACTGACCAATGTGTGGTGTTGAAGGCTACCTTTTTTTTTTTTTTTTCTTCCTTCCCCAGCTATCCTTTTTTTTTTTTTTTTTTTTCTTTGAGCTATTCCTAGCTAGCTGAATGCCTCATCTGTGGCAACTGGCACTGAATGTATGCCCTGCAGGTCTGTGGCAGGAATGTGACTCCTGTGCAATATGTCTACCTGTGGTAAAACATGATCACGATTAATTGTTTGTTTATATAATGTGTTTCTGTCTAGAATCCATCTACAAACAGCTCAGGAACTGGTGTGGACAGAGGACTCATTTCTATCCTTCGACCTCAACAGACTGTGTGTACGTGGTACCTTCGATCTCTGGATGCTAACCAGGTGCTAAGCACAGCTATCTCTATTCCCTATATGGAGAAAGGTATGTTGCCCTTTTTTTTTTTTTTTTTTTGGTTAATGGGCACCAGCTCTGCTTACTATTAGCAAATTGTGGAATGAAGTGTTGCTTTTTCAGAAGTGGTGATCTTGTATGGTACAAGCAGATGGTGGAGATGGCGCAAGCCCTTTGGGGCAGCCAAAGTTTGTTTTTATTACTGAATTATGATTTGTGTGTGAGATATATTGTGTGTTCTTGTCATGACTTCAGCCTCTGAGTAGAAAAATGCTGTGCATGTGTATTAGGATTTGTTTTAGTGACTGCAGTGACATTACTTGTATTGTCTGTAGGACTAGAGCCTAACAATGTTGGGTACTCAGCATCAGACTATGCCTTCAAGTGCATGCATTGCTGAGGTCATAAACTTTTCTTCGTATTGTGTAAGAAAGAAATAAGAACTACTACAGCTATTTTGTTTTGTTTTCTAGATCCTATACCTGGAGGCTGCAATCTAGAATTTGACTTGGAAGTGGATCCCAACATTTATCTAGACTACACACTGGTTGATGTTCGCATCAAGTTTGCCCCTGCGAATTTGGGATATATGAGGTGTGTAGTTAAAAAATAAATAAAGATGGGTGGGGGCTTTAGTGCTCTGATTAGACCCTATATTGGTGTTTCCTTTCTCTATATTTGACTAGGGTGATAATACAAGGTTTAATGGAAACTTTGAGCATCTAACTACTGGTAGGAATATTGTTTGCTGCAACTTGTAATCTAAGAAGTAAGTGATGAAGAGAAAGGGGGGAAAAGGTGCTGTAAGAAATGGAAGTTACATCCTGTGGGAGATTATGCATATGAGGGTTTTGTGTCAAGCATGTTGCTGACCTCTTTGTAATTGCAGAGGGGCAAACCCACCATCCTGTGATTCAGGGACTGGTCAGAACTCCAGATGGCGGCTGCGCTATGATGTCTACCAGTATTTCTTACCAGAGAACAATCTTTCTGAGATGGTGCTCATGAGTCACATACGCAAGATGTCTGAGGTGCAAAGTATCAAAGCTAATGGTGTTAAAGTAAGTGTGAAGCGTCAGTCTATGAGGCACTTGGCAGTGCACTGTGTGAAATTCTTTTTTCTTCCCTGTTCTTCTCTTCCTTGAGTTGAACTGGACTAGAAACTGACCCCAGTTTGGAGTGACATGAAGAGAGCAGGTATGGTAGAACAAACAATTCTGGCATGTTTACCTACTCCCAGCAAAGAGATTGGAAGGGACGGAGGGTGAGAATGTCAGTGGCCATGACATATTTGGCCTTGCTAGGGAGTAGAACAGCAGCCTCCCTGCTTCAGAGGGCAGCTAGAAGACTGATAGAAAAAATTGGACTATGCCCTCGAACGGGGAGGAACAAAACATGGGTAGAAAAACCTAATGTACCGTCAGAAAGCACTGCTTTGTGTTGGGGGAAGTGGAGTCAATCCTGTGAGCCTTTAACATTTCAATTAGTAGTATAGAGAGGGTTCAGAATAGCAGAGCTCCAGTTTCAGTTCTTGTTGGTCTTCCTTGAGCTGCTGAGTATTACTTTAGCTGTGTACATTGCCATGGCATTAGAAATAGTGACAAGCAGGTCTCTGCAGTTAAAAATATTGTTTACTGTTCCAGATGCTTACAGTGACAAGTGATGATAAGACAGATGTATACTTTTCCTCACTCCCTGGGCAAGGTGTGATCTACAATGTCATAGTATGGGATCCTCTTTGGAATACTTCTGCTGCATACATACCTGTGCACACATACGCCTGCAGCTTTGCTGACCTAGTGGATAACTGCTCTTCTCTTAGTAAGTTGGGACATGTTGGAGTACAATTCAAGCTTGTGCTTCAATGTGCTGAGTGGTGGGGTGTTGTTTTCTTTTCTTTTTTTTTTTTTTTGAGAGCTTTTTACATGTGTAGATATATACTTGATGTATTTTTGTTACTTTGAATTTACTTCTTCATTGAGTAGAAATTCTAGAATTATAAGAATTAGTCTATGAAGAGCTATTAGTGATTGATGGTCTCCCTCCAGCTTTTTCCATTTGAACTGGATACATAGATTTTAAATTACTTTGTGGGTGATGTATGTGAAAGTAAGCTGATAAAACATGGTCTGGATTAGAGTCCATCTCTAATTCTTGAATTGTGCTGGTGCTAATAGCAATCAGTAACTTTCAAATATTTTGAAATGGGATAGTGACCTAAAAACAAGTATGACTATAATGCCAGCAATAGAAATCTGATTACAAAGTCTTACTACTTTCTATGCGGTTATGTAATTATAGAATTTAAGTGCAAGAAGAGCAAACTGAAGGAACAAAAATAATGGATAGAATATGGTTCATAAAGCAAGATTTGTCCTCATTTACTTAATCATTACTCGGGTGACTTGTCAAATTCAATGTCTTGTGACCTTGTGACCAGACATCTGGGCATAAAAATCTTTAATTCAGAAAACTAGAGAAATATAGCCTAAATATTAGTAAGAATTATTTCTAGGAGACAGAGATGAGCTGTACTAGGGTGGTGATGGTCCTGTCTGTTGCATGAAAAGTATATTTATTGTAGATAAAGATAAAAGCTGCAAAGATAAAGACCAACTGCTATAGTACTGACTATTTAAAAGCTGAGTAGAGAATTTTCAGATAACGCTGTAATAGTGGTTCTGCAGACAACAAGTTATGGCTGCATGACTAATGCTTATGGAAACTTCAGTCTCTTGAGTAAGTGGAAGCTTTTGACTGCAGCTTAGACCAGAGCTACTTAAATATTCTGTTGGAGTTCCTAAAGATATTTGTTAGGTTAGGTGCTGCAGATTCCTTCTCACTGTGAGTCTGAAGGAGCAGCAGTTATGTTGTTGGCAGACTAAGTGATGACAAGCTGTCATTTGTTAGTGTCACTGTTGGGATTACTAGAAGAGAATGCTCTAGTAACCCTTTCTTTCTCCTTGTAGGCAAACTCTCTACCAAAATATTCTTCACTGCTCTTGCTGTTCTTGGTCTCTTCACTTGCTTTTTTGGACACAGATTCTGGAAAACAGGTATGGAGTGGTTTTTCTTCTCATAACTCTGTTTGGAATTTCGTAAGTGTAACTTGCTGTGACTTGCTAAGAATCACCTATTAGCAATTACATGTCAATTAGATCCACAGTTTTGCTTTAACAGGGTCAGATCTCCTGAGCTCAAAACAAGAAGTTTCTGGTATTCCAAGAACAGGAACCCAGAACCAGGGTGCATGCTGGGGGGCATAAATATAAGTGTGCAATTGTTAGCTTATTTGAAGTACTTTAGAACTGCCCTTTCCAGAACAAAGTGTTGGCTGCCTCCTTGTGCTTAACAGCTAATGAGCTGAGATCTCCCTTCCTAGTTGTAAAACAGAGGGACCTGAAGATGTACTGAAGTAGACTTAGTATCACATGATATATCATATTAATCCCTTTTCTCTTATCTCTAGACTTATTCTTCATGGGATTCGTAATCACAGGATTCTTTTTCTTTGTATTCATCACTAGGGTAACTGGCCTTGGTTATGATGGTGAGTACATGTCAGGATATCCTGTCCTCTTCCCAAAACATTATTGCTCTGTATCTCTTAAGTTGTGCTTGCAGCTGGCTAGCCTTGGGAAAGATTAAAAACAAAGAAGTGTAGTATGTGAGTACTTGACCTGAGCTCTCATTACCCTAAGAGCTGAATACACAGCAGAGTAGTTACTGTTTTCAACCTTAAACAATGAAGTGGAAATTAATAGTTGCAACTATGGAAGACAAATTTGCATATCTATCCAAGGGAGGTGTAGATTTAGAGACTGACTGGAATTTGCAGTCTGCTTCCTTCCTGTCTCTTCTGTAATGGGTAAACCTCAGATTCAGATCAGTGCGGATTCTAAGTGCAAAATGGAATAAGGAGTTGCAACCTGTCTGTTGGACTGGCAAGAATTGGTTCCTTTGTCTTTATTACATCCTATCTCATATAGATGCTTTTCTGAAAATGCAGTATCTGTTGTAACATAATTTCTCTGAGAACTCAAAGCTGAGTAGAGAATTTTCAGATAACGCTGTAATAGTGGTACTGCAAACTCTTGTACATAGTAGCAACACCTTCGTTACAATCCTATGTCACCCTTTCAGTAGCATACTCTCAGTTACTGAGTGGAGTTGGTGAAATGCATGAAGCACAAATATGGGCTTTTTTCAGAAAGTTTTTCAGAAGGCTTTCATTAGGTAATGGTCAAGCATGCAGGCAAAACTGTTGAATATGTTATTGCAAAAACTGAATTTTTCAGAATGCTGCTACAGTTCTTAGTTTAGAATTTCCTATTTTATTTTTCAGTGCGTCTTATTTTGACAGCAGTAGCTGGGATTACTGGAGGGATTCTTCTGGTTGCAAGCTGGTGGAGACTTGGCTCTGTGCTACTCTGTATGTTGATTATTGGACTTGTGCTGGGATTTCTCTTCTCATCAATGGTCGTCTTTACCCCGCTAGGTATGTACTGAAATATTCTGCTGTGAAGTGACTATTGAGTGATGCTTCCCTTCTATATTTCAAGACTCCAAGGCTCTAAAACAAATGCCCCTATCTGGTGTATCTTAGTGTGATTTTTTTTTTTTTTTTTTTCTTTTTTTTCCCTTTCTGGTTTTGGAAGCATTAGAGATGTCCCTGAAGCTTTCTTTCAGGTGTGCTGCAATTAAAGCTACTTGGGGAATCAGCACTGGTGGGAAAAGGAAACTGCTTATTCTTCCTACCCGAGCAGCTTGCATTTCAGTAATCTAATACCATCTCTGCTCCAGGCAGGCATTTGCTGTCTGTCTTGTTCTCTGATTCAGAGCAAGTTACAGTCGAAAATCTGTGGTCTGACTCTGAGGCTTCAGGCATGAAGGCATCATGGATTAAGAGGAGCTGTTGTTATTACCTTTTATCGCACTGCAGTGCAATGCTGTGGCAGCACTTTACTGTAAGACTCAAAGTTGTATTTGCAGCTGAACTGACATCACAGGTGTTTTTAGAACTATTTCCTTAAGAGGAAAAATGGGCAAAGCAAGAAAGGCTTCTGAGCTGAAATCCCTCAGGAACATCGAGGCATCAGCTGCACTACTTTCTTTGCTGTACCTTTAAATCTCATAAATGCATTCCTTTCTGGCTTTCCTACTTAAGATCTCCTGGTGGGGCAGTTTTTCCTTTCAAAGATTGTCTGCTTTACTCAGTGATTGTGTAATAATCCATGCATTCCCTGGTTGCTCTTTACAAGACTAAAATAGTGAGAGTCAGCTAGTCCCCTGTTTAGCTGGCAGGCCTTTGAAAGCAGGGGAAGCAAAGTATCATTTAATCAAGTAACTTAATTATTCTTTCTAAAGCCAAAAGAGCTTCTTGCCATACATTGCAGTGGCTGCACTTGTACCAGATCCCTATAATAAAACCTATGTTGATACAGGGGTTTATAAACTGTAAAAGTGTATAGGCAATAAAATGGTTTCTTAGTAGATAGAACTACTCTGCTTTTCACTTTTATCAGATGAGTAATGTATACATCAAGCAAGTTTTTCAGTGAAGACCAAGATCTGTTTCCCAGTTTAGGACCTGTGCTAAACTGGAACAATCCTTCTGTTCTGACTAACAGTGCACTTAAATTAGCATTTGAGCTCAAAAGTTAACCTTTTCCATGTTATACTCCAGATATTTCTAAAATTTCTGAATGTACAGAATCTTTAGAGAAAAGCTTACCACTACAAGCACTTAGGGGGAGAAAAAGTGATTGTCTTACTAATGCTAGAAAGTTACTTGTGGAATTATGGTGCCTTTGCAGGAGACTACAGGGTGTTCCGTGATGATGTTGTGTTCTGGGTGACCTTTTCTTCTGTAGCCTTGATGATTCCAGTGCTTTTTGTTGGCTGTCCAAGAATTGTAAGTAATGTGTTCTTCCTCCCTGGGAGGAGGGGAAAAAGGGTTTCAGACCATTATCCAAAATGCAGCTCCGTGGGATGTGTAGAAGATCGAACACAGCTTCAGCGCAGGATCAGCTCTAAGGAGTTCCTGTTCGCTGCTACTTGTACTAAATGGTTCATAAGCAAAGCAATGATCTTTTTGCAGCTTTGTACACAATGACCAGCAACACTTTTATTGGCCTACCTATGCTGTCTGAATAGGATGCCTGGGTAACAGGGTGTAGGGTGCCAAATTCTTTTGGTAGAACTGATAAAATTTTGCATTGAAAAGGTGGGAGAGTACAGTGTTGGTCAGTTTCCTCAAGTTCTGTTTTTCTTCCCCCTTTCAGCTGAACATATTGGCCTGTGGAATAGTAGGCTCTTACTCAGTGGTCCTGGCTATCGCATGTTATGTCTACACAAGTCTTGCTTACATTGCCTTAGACTTGCTCAGAAGGCTCCTCAATGATTACTTCAGCAGAGCTTACACCAATGTGCCTTTTCAAACAAATGGTGAGTGCTGTTTTTTCACTTCCTTTAAAAGAAAAAGTTGGAAATATTTACTTGAAAACTGCACCGTTGCCTTTGTAAACAGTAAATGTTGAGGGGCTTGAAAGATAACATAAGTATGGTGTGAGATTTTAACACCCAAATGGTGAATTCCAGTCCTCCAAAATTAACACTGAGCTGTCTCACATATGAACCTTCCAGCAGATGTTGCATAACAAGGCACTTACCTGAGGTGCTTTTCAGGCTTGGACTGCTATGTTTGCAGAGTGGCAGTCAAAGGGACAGTGACTGAATGTGCTTGTTCTTTTCTAATCAAGCCTTTGCTTGATTATTCTTTCTGCCCATAAGGATGCAGAGGCAATACGTCATTCCTTCCTGTTTCCAAACTTGCCAGTGTTTGTGCTTGTGAGTCATAAAATGGTGTGGGTTGGAAAGGACCTTAAAAGTCATCTAGTTGTGATCTCTCTGCTGTTAGTAGACCAGGTTGCCCAAAGCCCCTTCCATCCTAATCTTGAACATGTGCATGGACTTCACACTTCCTTTCAAGTTTTGTGGGAATCAGTGTTTTTTCTTTTTTCTTTTTCTTTTAGACTTTATTGTCCTGGCAGTGTGGATAATGCTAGCCCTCAGTGGAGTCGCTGTGCAGCTTCGCCGAGAGAGAAGTGAAGTGCCCTTCCCACCACACCCTTACCTCACCTGGAAACGGGAAAGGGAGCGCAGAAGCACAAATGTCTTAGACCCCAGCCATCATATTCCTCCCCTGAGAGAGAGGATCCACAGCAAGCTGCTACAGATTAAAGAGCTTTTTCATAAAGAGCAGCCAGCTGGGGAAAGAACTCCACTGCTTCTGTAACCAGCTCAATAACTGGTGGGAACAGAGAGGAAGAATCTAAGAATGGCAAGATAAGTTATCACCAGCAAACCAGCCAGTGGTGCAGGCTTCTACCACTGTCAACTTGTCTTGTGTAATAAGAGGAGGCTGTTTTATTTCAACTTGAAGGAAAAATTATCTGTCCTGTCCACTACATGCTGTTTTGTGACATTCCTTAATGGCCCGCTCAGACTGCTGTAACAAGCATATGTCTGGCTGCAGAGATCTCATATTGAGGATCAAGTACAGGTATTTGTCTTGTAGTGAGCTAGTTTGATGTTCAGGTGTGTGAAGTATGAAACAGTCCTTAGAAAGCAAGATGTACAACACTGGATCTTCCCTCACAGTGTGAAAATTGCTGCCAAAATACTGCCTGACTTGCTCTCAGAGGTGAGCAGTCTGCTATCTTGCAAGGGAAGAAAGACAAGGGTCATACACAGAAGGAGTTCTTTTAAGAGGAACTGGAGTATCATCTTCTAATAGGTACAAAATGTGTGGCTGCAGACACAGTTGCATCTGAGAAGTATTAGTGAACCTTGCAAGCCTAAATTAAGTGACTTGAATTTAAACTGCACTGAATTAACTGTTGTGAGCACACTGGGGCTCAGGAAGTTGAGCTGATCTGAGACAAGACTTTCTCCCTCTTTTGCTTGGTTCTGTAGCAGGCTGGTCATCTGGTATTTGTACAGAGATGACTGCTAAGAGAACACAAGTGGCTTGCCTCCTTGTTTGCTTTCTGAATGGCCTGGGACTTGCTTTGTCTCTGGCATCATCTTTTTTGAAGAGGTACTGCCAAAGACAGTAACTGGAATAAGCACTTTATAGCCAATGTCAAGTCTTTCCTGGAATTAGTTGGAACACTAACTGTTGTGGTTGGTTTTTTTCTTCTTTAATCAATCAATAGGTCTTTTAATTTTTCTCTCTACTGGTGAGAACAGCATACTGTGGGCAAAATACTGACCAAGATCCTTGCTGACTCAATATGTTCCTTAACAATTTTGATTGCATTTGCCCAAAGTAGAATGCAGTGTAAAACAGATAAAGGACCACTCTTGTGTTCAGTGGGAAATTGCATCCTTTTTTGGTGGCTTTATTCTCTTCCTTAAATAAAACAAGCAGCAATTATCAAAATGCAGACTGGAGCATTGTGGGTTTGGCTCAAATTAATGCATTGACCTGAGGCTGTCCTTGGGTTCTACTGCCCACCCCCTGCCCAGTCCTGGTCTGTATCCTCAGTGTTTACATTGTGGTCTGTCTTATATTAAATAGCAGTGAAAGTAATGCATTACATTGATTCTTGATACAGGTTTTGGTGGCTCTTTATGACTTTTTTTTTAAACTTTAATTTCTCCTTGCTATCTTTATGCCTTTAGTGTGGGCAGTGGAGTACATAGTCCTTACTGTCTGGAGGTGAATGGCTGTTCTGCTTCTTGAATGGAGCCACTGCTAGTGAATAACCTGCTGGTAAAACTTCAGTTCTCAGCCACTACTTTAAGTTCTTGGCAGTAAGTGTGTCAGGCAGCTCTCTAAGGAAGGTGGCAATACTACTGTGAGAACTTAGTTGAAAGCTGAAACATCCTAGCAGGAGAAAGGAATCAACGACTTCAAAGTAACTCAATTTTACAGCCACTACTCAGCTTTTAAGGAGTGAAAATTGTAGCATGGTACAGCCTCTGAGGTGATGTGATGTTTAGAGACAAATCCCACGAGTGCTTTGAGCTGGTACATTTTCCTCAAACATCTGAGCAAGGCTGAAATCCTACAGTTAAGGTCTTGCTTCACTCTGTTCTGTGTGGCAGATGGGGGTAAATGAGGAGCTCTTCCTTGGTCCATGATGGACTGATGTTCACTGTCTGCCCTTACTGCACTGATACTGAGCTTTTCTTTGTATATTTGACTAAATAGCAAACACTTATTTGGTATACAAATGCTCTTAAACATGTTTACCTTGTTGTTTTTTTTTTAAACTGTTGTGACTAGCATTCTGAAGAAACAAGTTGAACTCTAATTTTCTATATCTTTTTATAATAAAGACATCTTTTGAAATAATATTGTAACTGAAGGGATGTCGTCATGCTGAATTCAGTGTCACTTTTACAGTCATAAATGCTGAAGCAAGTTGTGCGGTTGGTTGTTCTGAAATGTTAGGCCCTCAAGGGATGTGGTAGGAGAAGCCCAGCTGACCTGTCATAAGGACTGACTGCAGTCACAGTGACACCCTGAGGTCCAGACTGAGACCAGCCACATTTCCTGTGAATGCAGGACTGAAGAGGTGGACAAAGTTCTAAAGGACAAAAGACAGTGTGTTAAGCTCTTGACTGAAAACAAGTCTGCTAGATCCTGTAGGAAGGCTGGAGCAGAACTTGGCTTGGAACTCTTCTGAGATGCTCAACTGGAGATGGTGTGTTTTTTCCAATTAAAGACTGTGTGTGGCTTATTTTCATGTTCCATAAGCCATAGTGCTTAATAGTGACCGTTGTAAGAATGTACTAACTGATTCACTGGAGTATTGGGGGGGGGAGTGGCAGGCATTTTTTAAGGCTCTTGCGTACCATTTGTGGCAGCTGCAAAAGAGATTGAGTTCCAGCTTGCTATGCCTTTCTGTACCATACAAGTACAGAAAACTACTCACTGCAGCATCTCTCACTGGAAGCACTTATGCAGTTAGCCCAGCTCAGCACTTACCTTGCAGTTGTGCTTGCTTAAACTGATGCTATTTAATGCTTCTTGGGAAGCTCTTGGTGCTGATACCTCTATAAAAGCAGTGTATTGATTGTAAGCTGGAGCCTCCTGGATTATAATGAACTGCCTCTCTCTACCTTAGAGAACCCACCTGCTGTTACTGCTCTGATGCACTTCAACAGTTCTCACTTCACAGTAACAGTGCTGCAATGATTACATCATGGTGTTTGTCCTTGTTGCTCCTACAGCTTTTCTAGGACTGAAGCACATGCGGAACTGTCTTAAAGCTAAAGGAGAGAGAACAATATAGGTTGCATCACCATCCCTGCATTGTATCCTATGTAAGCAGCTTCCCTCACTGGGAAGAATGGTGAACATGTATCTTCCAATCTAGTGGTGTGTGCTGCTATTGCTTAGTAAGAAGAAAATGTGCTGGTTACTGTTGTTACATCCTTTCAAACAGGTGTTAGAAATATGTTAGACATAGCAGATTATAAAGCACCTGAAACTCTTCTAAGGATGTAGCTGTTAGTTGTGGTGTAAACCCTACGACAGAGATTTCTGAGAAACATCAGCCTTGGTTAATGTTTTGACCTCTGCGGGCAAGAGGCTTGTTATTATTCTCAGTTAGAAGCTACGAGCTGGATGTGATTGACAGGTAGGTGGCAGTCTTGAAACTGCTCACACTCCCAACAGAGCTTAGTTGGGAAGCTTTGCCATCCCCACTGTTGTCAGGTAGCATGGGTTTGGGTAGGACAAAAGCAGCATTTCATGAACTGCTTGTTTATCAGTGCTGTGGAACATAGATAGCAGACTCCTGCTTGGGTGTATAAGAGATTGCACTCTGCCACATGCTGGGAGAAGACAACTCCAGACAACTCCAGAACAGCACTAACTTGGCTCACTCTGGGTGAGATGAAGCTGTGTACAACTTACCTACCTGCTGCAGTGCTGGGTTCTCACGTCTGACTTGTCAAAAGAAAAATAATAACAAAACCTGCTTTGTCCAATTGTTCCAGGTTGCCCATGCTCTCGTCTGGTAATGCCAATCATCTAATGTGCTCACAAAAGAGCTGGATTAATTTATCCTAAAAGCCCTGGGGAAAGCAAGTCATGTCTAGGAAGTGCTGAAGCCCAGATAGCACACATCGTAGGAAGCAGCTGCCAAGTGCCTAGACGGTCATTTGAGGAGCTGTATGTAATTAATTTAAAAATTGTCTGCTGTATTCCTGAGCATATGCTCAGAGAATGGAGGGCACCAATCAAAATCATCCTGCATTTGTTGGTGTTGGAAGTTCAAACTTGCAACTGAATCTTCAAAAATACACCTAGTGGTGTTTCTCTGGTACAGGAGCCCTCAAACGTTTCCAGGGCTCAGGTCTCAGTGATGGGAAGATGCTTGTTTTGCCTTTCTAAAAAGAATGGTAGAATGAATCCCTAAGGCGATGTGAATGTACTGTGGTTGTGGTTCTGCTCATTTCCCTTATTGGCCATTTTCTCCAGCTTAACTCTGAGAAATGTTAATGTGTATTTCTCAAGACTGAAACTATAATACGTTTCTCCTTGTCACTCTAAGGCAGTTACAGTTGTTTTCTTTTTCTAGATGTCAGTTGAGTTTTCCTTGGCTATGGTAACTAATGGTGGTTTCTTATACAAAGGTATGGCCATACTGCCTGCTGCCAGGCTCTGATACTGCAAGTGTTCAGGCACTTGGCACCCTCTGGACACCTAGCGATGAACCCATTTCAAATCTAGAAATTCTTCCTTTACTTAAGGCAGGGAAAGTGCTTTCAAAGAGGAATACGCTTACTAAATAAAGCAGAAACTTCCCAAGTTAATTTAAATCTTATTTTGAACATCTACAAAGTGATTTCAGTGAACAATTCTGCATGAAAAGGGTGCCTTCAGCTCTGTGGTTCTGTGATCTTCTAATTCTATGAATTTGTTAAAAAGCCAAAGCTAAGGATTTGTTAGTTGTATAACATGGCCCACCTTCAAGCTGCCCTTCAGTTTTTGCCTTGGTCAAATAGCTCCAATGCTAAATTTATGACTTAGCTTGATATCTCTTACCTGCCTTCAATTTGATATTGAAAGCAAGTTTCTCTTCTGAGAAACCACAAGGAAGTGGAGAAAACGTTACACTTCTAACTTGTGAATGTAATCTACTGCCATTTATCACTTACACATCAGAGAAACGAACCCAGAGACTGAGCAAAGTCAAAGCGACTTATTTGATCTCATGGAAAAAAAATGTAATGGTCACATTCTTAACTGCAGCAAAGTGTTTTGATACAAAGACCACAACCCTATGGGAGTACTTCTTATTATTTGCTCTGCTTCTCTTTTTGTTTTTTGTTTTTAAAGTACATGGAAGTACATGGATCATAGAACCACAGACTGGTTGGGGTTGCATGGGACCTTAAAGCCCACCCAGCCCCAACCCTGTGCTGTGGGCAGGGCTACTACCCACCAACTCAGACTGCCCAGAGCCCCACATCTAACTTGGCCTTGACCAACTCTGGAGGTGGGGCGTCCACGGCTTCTCTGGGCAGCCGTGCCTGGGCCTCACTGCCCTCTGAGTAAAGAATTTACTCTTTTAGTTTAAAACCATTCTCCCTTGTCCTATTGCTATCAGCCTGTGTAAAATGTTGGCCTTCCTCTTGCTTATAAGCTCTGATTAAGTAAGCATGTGAAGGCTGCAGTGGCATCGCCTCAGAGTTGTCTCTTCTACAAGCTGAACAAACCCAACTCCCTCAACCTCTCTTCGTAGGAGAGGTTCTCCAGCCTTCTGGGCATCTTAGTGGCCTCCTCTGGATCCACTTCAACAGCTCTGCTCCTTGTGCTTCAGGCCCCAGATCTGGATGCAGTACTCCAGGTGGGGCACGTGAGGACACAGCAGAGAAAGGCCACCCCCATCTTAATGCAGTCCTGGTAACAGCTGGCCTTCTGGGCTGCAAGAGCACACTGCTAGCTCACATCAAGCTTTTCATTCACCAGAACCCTCAAGCCCTCCACAGGGCTGCTCTCAAGGAGTTCTTTCACTCTGTACCTGGGATTGCCCTGACCCATCTGCAAGGTTTTGGGCTTGGCCTTGTAATGGAAGTGAGTGTTAAGTTTTCCAACAGAAAAATTAACATTTCATAAAAATATATATATATTTTAAAGCAGTATACATGGGCCTGCCTTTCTGCTCTAATGTACAAAAAGAAGCCCAGTGGAAAGCAAAATGGTGGGGTTTTTTTTTCCTCAGATGCTATAAACACAGCTCATTTGGGGCTCAGTACCTTGCTTTAATCACACAGACATCCATATTTTCAGTCAACTTTATTGATAAAATAAGTTTACTGTACAGTACACAATTCTAGCCATAAATTCTTTTCAAGCTATCCGCATTACAAAAATAACAGGTATGCAATGAAAAATAGTCACTCCACACAACGTGAAGGCTCTTTAAAATCCTAAAGTGATCAGGGCAGGGGAATGGAAGGGGAGACGTATCAAACGTGAAGACTAGGAGTAGATAAATTAAGTAACATTTCTTAATTTACAAAAATAAACACTAATCAAGCATTATTTCATAATAGAGCAACCTTAAAGAACTGCCACAGTCTAACAACCCTTCTCTGCTATACACCCTGCAGGCTGTATTTGAGACAAAACAGAAGGTCAGCCGTGGGACTGCAGTCAGTGTCAAATGGAGGTGAATGTCTCTGATATCAGTCAAGAGCTGAAAAGACACTTGTAGAAAAAACTGAAACCAGAATTTCTTCCAAAACACACTGCATTAAAATAGATGTTGCTTCTGATAAGTCACCAGCTTGCAAGCTACAGCAGAAATGCAAAATACTAAGTTACGTAAGCATAGGTGAAGTTTTATAGGTAACAGCAGACAAGTGTAATTTGAGCTTGAGATAAAGTATTCTGAGAAAAAAAAACCTTCAAGTTTGGAAAGGGTTAAAACCTTCATGCACATGAATGTCCTCAATATATTCTTAAACCTACCAAAAGAAGCTATGATGCTCTGGTAGAAGAAGCAGCTGTTACCCCAACTACAAAAAACGTAGAATGTTGGAGAGCTTCATTCCTGTCCTTTCTGAGCTCTCGTTCCAGCTGCATTTCTTGGCAGATGTATTAATTAATAAGAACTCAGTGCTTATTTTCTGCTACACACTTTTCCCACCACTCCACTTACTTCTCATAAAGCATGTGACAGTATCAAAGCAAAAATATTAAGCTCCCTGTAAGTCCATCCATCCACTGGGAATCTAAAGTTCCATATTAGACCTTTTGTTGCACGTACCTTTGCGTCTACGGAGGTTTTACTGAATCAACACTGTTTTTAAAACTGCCACATTTGACAGTGCTTAATGCTCAATTCCATTCGCATTGTTGTAACTGAAAATGAAATTTGTTTAAATGATAACTGATTGTAGTCCTCAACTCATTTTGCAAGGTAAGTTATTAAACAGCCCCAATACCAAAGCGTGTATACCATTTGTAGATCTGCAGTCTTCTGTTTTTGCTGTACTTCAAGTACGCATTCCAAGAATACAGTAACATGCTGAACAAAATGTGGTAATACACATCAGTCTTAGCAACAGCCTTAGCACTTTGAACAAGTAGCAGAAGCAGTCTGACAAAAGCCAGATGTGAATTATTTCAGCACCTCTTTTATGGCAAATACATCTTATGAAGCACTTCTGGTGTATAGGCATACAATGCAAGCTACTTCTTGTTCTAGAAGCACCAATTCATTTTCACCTCTGCAGCTCTTTCAGGAAAAAAAGCGAGCAGTCTTTCTGTCAGCGTAACATATTGAAAGCTCCCGCTGAGCTCCTTGACTGTGTAGCACTCAAAGAGGGAGAATACTATTTGCAGGCGTGCAGGCTGCCAACTTTGCCATAGAACTTCACCACTCCTTCTCCCAATTATCTTTCTCCCCCTATAGATTGAGGTGCTTTCAAATTGCTGTTTCCCACTTTGGGCAGCCAATCCCCAAAGAAATACGTGAGACTCCAGCAGCTTGCCACCTACAGAGAACTGAGCTTGGTTTTCTCTCATAAGGTAAATACAATTGCAAAATTGTCACCTATGTTGAAGCAACTGGCCTTACATTGTAACAGGACAGCCTGCAGCTAGCAGAAATCCTTCAGCTTTATGCTAGCTCTCTGCATTAAAAGAGGCTCATTGCTAAATGCTGAATTTCAAAAAACTTACTAAAAGGAAAAACGAAGTATGGATCGTGCACGAAGCATAGTCAGCCACTGTCTTTTAGCCAGAGATCAGCCTTTAAATCTCGCATTTATTGTATAATAGCTGCATTGAAGTTTTGTCCGAGCAATAAATTATATAAATTAAGTGAAATTATGTGTTTTATTTGTAAAATGACTTCATATAAAAATAATTCCCAATTCCTTAAGTGCATTAATCCATTTCCTACTGAAGTTAGATCTATGGCAATTAATCTGTCACTACGGTATTTATAGAATACCAGTTGGAGTTTCTTTTACACAGTATAAAAGCCACTAAACCGAAGTTTGAGATGCATAAGCCTGCTGGTGCCCTATTCAGTAACAAGTGCTTGACAAGTGACCCCTGATATTCCATTTGTAAAGTGTGCAATTAAAGCTCGTTGGCTTCCACAGTCTTTAGCTCTTCCTCAGGCTCAAATCACTGCTTGTTACTAATCCTGAAAGGGATGTACTCTCTGATGCATCTTCTTTCTTAAGGTTCAGGAATGATTCTCTGGTTATCTGAAGAATTTCTCTCAAGCCTTTGTTTTCTTGCTATAACGGAGGGATAAAAAAGGCATTTAATAGAACTCCAGAAAGTTGAGATAACTACATAAAGGATCTCTCCTTCCCTTTGCTACAAACACGCTTACAAAAGATGAGCAACAAAATAGCAGTATGAGTGAATGATCCCATAACTCGAGAGAGAGACAGTAACTCAGTAATTGTGATAACGTTTACTCTCTTACTAAGGGATGAGTTTCAGTAATGCTAAAGCAATGGGAACAATAGAACCAAAAGCATTTTAGACAAAACAAACTATACCAGAAGGTAAGTGTGCAAAGCAGCATCTGTTTTACATGCCAGATTACCACAGAACTACAAATGGAAAAGATCTCTTTAGTGAAGAGTTTACTGAGTTTAAAAAAATACTTTGAAATAATTAAATATTCCACCTAGTTCCCCACTCATTAATGATGTGTGACTTGGTTCCACAAAGTCTTACAAGAAAGCAACCAAATTGGTGGCACACTGGAAAAACCTTTAACAAAAGAAATGATTTAATATTGAGGACATCTGGAAAATCAAGCAGGTGACCAAAGCAAAAGTCTGAATCAACATCGTGGGGATTTGTGGCAATTTCAGTTACTACAAGAATAGTACTACAAGAATAAAAAGTTACTACAAGAATACAGAACGTGATTTGCTCCCGAGTTCTGGAAGGATGGCAGTGCAGCAAAGGCCAATCTAAAGTCAGGTATGGCCCCCTCAGATCCATCAGGTGTTGATGATACAACATCAAACTAATTCTCATAAGTAACCTAATTATCTAATGCTAATTAAGATAGATATCATGCAGTTATCTTTTTGCTGGCCTTGATACTGCCACTGGATGCATGAGAAGCTGGCCATTCCTAAGTCCCAATGTACTGAAAGACTGTACAAGAAAGAAAGAACTGCAGGGTCAGAGCCATGCAGCACATTTTAAAGCTTCTGTGAATATATTTGGGTAATGGTAACCTGCTCCGCAGCTCCCAAAATAAGTGATAGACAAGTTTCCCTATTTTGACAACTACACCCTGATCTGTATGTAAACACAATTTCTTGTCTGACAGTCAATTCTGAGCATTTCACACTGGGAGGGTGAAGGAAGGCAAATCCTTCTTTGCGCCATCGCTGCTTTGATTTCATACTTACTTCCAGCTGAATGATACGTTCCTGCTCTTTACAGCCATGCCTGTCATCAATTTCAATGGCTTTCCTCATTACTGCTGCCATTTCTGTAATTTGGTCCACGTGCACTTGCAGTTCCTAAGCCATACAGATAAAAAGATGTTTTTAGTAATAAGCTTTATTCGTTACTAAAAATAAGCAAAGCATTAAATGTGCATTTTAACTGCTGTGTCACATAATAAAAATGTGAACACAGATCTAAACAAAGAAGCACTAACTCTACAGCACGAGCAAGCACTGCAGTTCTGTTCATTTAAATCAATCTGATTTGCCATACAGTTCCCTTTCAGGAATTTTACAGAAGAAAACATGCCAAATGACTATTCCTTTGACAGCTTCCACATCACCCAGATGGCTGTTAGACAGCCACTTACTTGCTCTGGCAAGAACTTCCTGTACTGCAGGAGCTGATGTATGTCTTTCCGGATGTGCAGAAAGGCTAACATCATCTGAGCACAGCAGCATATGCAACCTGTTTGAAAGCTGGTCCCAAGTCTACTAAGCACAAGTACAGGCAGTACTAGCTCATGGGTGGGCATTTCTCTCTTAGAAAGAGCAGGCAAAGCTGTCGTCCTGACTATGCCATAAATTGGGAAACTCAGCCCTTTTTGTGGTCCTTCTGCTCAAATCATTTCCAATTTCAGCTTATCTGGGATCTGGACTCCAGAGCCTTGTCCTTGCTGAACCCTAAGAAACACCCTTGTGCCCTGCCTGACCTCTCTGTGTCTGCTAATTAACTCTGATAAGGTACTTTCCTATTATAAATAATTACTGCATCTCACTGAAAAATTCATGAAGGAAGGAAAAAAAAAATGCAGTAGTTTTCTTTGCTCATCTTGTTCCACTGCCAGGAGAGGGGTGATAGGAGTCACTAACACAGGCATGTGTTAGATTTTAAATAATTTCCCTGTTTGCAAAGAAGTGATATCTGACTTGGACCTTTGTTGGCTTGGATGATATTTTACTTTCTCTCTGGCCAGCATACCAGCAGGAAGTGCTTATAGAGCCTCTGCTTATTTCTCCTGAAAATGTAGATAAAGAGCCCATGCTTTTGGCATTCACTGCTGTTCAGTTAAGCCAAATACTTTAATGTATTTACAGAAGCTTTTAATTTTTCCAGTCTTTGAACCTGTTTCTTATTCCAAATCTACTAACAGACCAGCTTATTCTTGTCTGGCCTGACCTTTGGACAAAATTCACAACATTTATTAAATAATACTAGAAAAAGAACAGTAGGACTGAAAGCTGTTATCTACACTGAAGAACAGTATTGATTAAACTTAAAAATGGCATTTAACTTATGAACTTGACTGGAAGTCCACACACCTAGCAGATGATCCTCTTGCCTTTGAACTCACAGAAACAATTAAGCTATCATACAAGAATTCCTTTGCCTGGAATCACAGTCTGAGCAACAACACACTTCATTAAAAATGAACATTGGCCCTTCCCATCC
Organism: Lagopus leucura; assembly: GCF_019238085.1. NCBI lineage: Eukaryota > Metazoa > Chordata > Aves > Galliformes > Phasianidae > Lagopus > Lagopus leucura. The sequence goes on along the minus strand of NW_024962335.1, from coordinate 29,989,002 downwards.
TTTTCTGCTGTTTCAATTGCCAAAGCTGTGGTTTAGCTGTTTACTCATTAAGTGTTCATTTGCAGCATGGAAGTCAGGGAAGGGGGTGGGGAGGAGAGAAAGAACTTGCTGTAAATCTTTATATTCTTCTCAGTTTCCAGTGAAAATGAGCACATGGAGCATTTTTCCTTCATTGAAAGTTGTTTTTCAAGAGATTTTTAAAAGAATACATTTGGCTTGAAAGGAAGCTGTGATCAGCGGTAAAAGAATGAGCTGGCAAGGACGTATCGTGGAGAAGGACTGGGAAGGAATTAGTGGCTTTTAGATACACAGCTGTCCTCATTTGGCTAGCTGATGTGGCATCTTGATCAATATGATCTAGAGCCTGTTACAAGGTCACTAACAGGAGATCAAACAGCATGCTTAGGCTCATTACTAGCAATCCTCATGCACTCAAGAATGCTAAAAGAAACTGCTTTTCTGTTAAAGGCAGGTACTTGTTGATCTGCAGAAAGTAATGAGTTAAATAATATTTTGTAAATAGCCACTGAAGTTGACAGCTGCCACTTAAGAAAGCAGTGATTACTGGTAACATTGAGATTGACTCCTTAGGCATTATGGAATTCATTGTTAATGTGGTAAGAAGTATTTAAAGACTGCTTCAAGATTGTTCAGTCTTACTGGAGGTGAAGGTTGATCAGAGAGATAAATAACAAAATTCCAGAAATAGTAAGAGTCAGGAAAGGGTAATAAATCCTCTTTATCAAGTATATTTGTGAGGTCCAACTTAATAAAAATACTGAATCCCAAATCTCCTGCTTAAATAACACTATTTTCCATGATTATTATTTTGTTGTCCCAAGCTTTGAATCCATAAAAGTGTTTCTAAATGAAATTTTGAAGTCCATTTCAGGACTGATATTTTACTTTCTTGCCTTGGTTCCAAAGGATTAACTTAGGTACCAAAGGTATCAAATACACAAGAGATAATGCTAACTTATAACACTGATACCAAATCAAATGTCTTAATACTGTTTTGCTAAACGTTTGGCTTACTCCTTCCACTCAGACAGCAATCTGAGGCATTTAGACCGAGATCTATGGGTACATGGAACTATAGGTGAGCAGTTGCCTTAAAGACCTAAGCAAAGCAGAAGTAAATTAAGTAGATAAGGTAATGAAATGCTACTTGATAAAAGCTTAAATATATCAGCAGCTGGTAAGGTTGACCTACTGATGGATCAATTTTCCTGTTTGTGTTTCATTAGGACTAGTTAGTGCAATAATATAAGAACTGAGATGATGCAAGTTTTGTGTTGATCCATTACAAACTAACTTACATGTTAGTGGAGAAAAAAGCCAACAAAAAAAAACCTTAAAGCCAATAACCCAAAGGAATTACCTTGGAATGTTGCTCTTTTAATTTCATTATTATACTTGGATCATCCTTTTTGCTTGCCATAAGCAACCTAAACATCTGTTCTCTGTACTTGCTCATTATGAGTTCCAAAGCAGACTGATGTTCTTCAAGAGACGTGCGTAGTTCTACCAACAAAATTTGATGTTCAGTTAAACTTCATCAGAGAAGAAATGAAACACAATGCAAAGATACTGCTGTCTGAGAAAGCTGAAATAAACCCTTAAGTTAGCATGCCCTTTCCTTCCCCCATCAAATCTTGGTTGTGTCCTCAAATACTTCAGTGGCGTCTGCCCAAGAATCTCCTCATTCAGTCAGAAACAGAGACTCTGCTGTCCATTTGTTAATTCCTAGTGTATGGAATTTCAGAAGGAATTATACTACTATGTTTATAACTCAACTTTTCCTGACTCTTTCCACATTTGTTATTTTTAAGTAATGGGAAAACATATCTTCATATAGTTACATTGTAGAAGCAATATTCAGATCTCCTCACTTACAACAAACACGAAGGATGGACTGAATCAGATGTTCTATACAGCTCTTCTTGTTAATTACGGTTCTGGTGCTGAGACATTTAGGCTTTGCATTAGATTACATTGTGATCAGTTAAACTGACAGGTTCTGCTTAGAAGAAAACTCATATAAAATATTCTTTGAGACTTGGTCAGTGAGGAAAGTATCACTGGTTGGAGTGGTGCAGGCTAGAACCTGAATAGGACAGAACGTTAATCTTACCTTTATTCTCCTGTTGTAATTCCCTGATCTGTCTGTTCTCTTGTTGGATACCCATCACTAATGTAGACCGAGGACGATGTCTTGCTACTTCATTGAGCTCCTGGACTTCCTCTTGGTACTATTATAAAACAAACAAACAAACAAAAAAAACCCCACACCCACCATATTTCAGTAACCAATGGAAAATGTTACTTAGCAAGTCACAAAGAACCAGTTCTAATGTCAGCCAAAGTCTATAGCCAGCAAGATAAATGTTTCATTTTAATTCATTTACATAAACAAAAACACATCTGGAGGTGTTGTCAACTTACTGCCCTTTAGAGACGCTCATATTAAACCAAGTTTGATACCTCAGGTCTCTGTAGTGGGCGCGGTTTAACCTTCAGCTGGTGCAGGTCAAATTCCCCATCAGATCACTACAGCTGACAAACACGTGCTAAAGAATAGCCATGAGGTACTGACACCTCTGTGGCTTCCTGATAGCTTAAAGCATGTGTATGAGTACAAATCACGTGGACCTAAACGCATGAGTCCTGACTCTCAACAAGTCGGTAAACGTGATGCTCTTGATATAAGGTTACAAAGCCTCTGCGTGAGCAGTTTCACAGGGATGAAGCATACAGTAACATAGAGCACTACAATTGTTTGGGTTGAAAAGGACTTCAAAGATCATCTAGTACCAACCTCAATATGCAGGATTTTGTTACTTTAGAGGCTCATAAACATGTATTAAAACAGAAATGACAGGATGAACTTCCAAGTGGAAAGACAGTTGACACCTTTATGTTTTGCAGAAGTTCTCTAGTGAAAGTCACACTCAACCTAATGATATGCCTTGGACAGCTTAACATCAGAAGGGAAATAATAGCGAATAAGCCTAAAAGGCTACCTGGAAAGAAAAGGAGACAGTGAAAAGATAAAGTACTCTACACAGAAGACACTACGACAGGGCCTCTGTCTGATTAAATCTGCACATTTGAATCATCAAACAAGTAGCACTTTACAGAAGAACAAAACACAAGGCACCACGGCAGGACACTAACCCCATTTTTACCTGTGCTCTTAACATAAACACCAACTTTCAATGTTTAAGCTAGAACAGCAGGCAAAAGTTCCTCACAGGATCAAACAAAATTATAAACAACCTAATTTTAGATGACAGTCACACCCACAATAAGAATACTTCGTATGGCATTAAAGGATTAACCAAATAACTACTGATTCTACATTGCAAAACAGACCACAGAAATGACTTCAAATGATGTGTTTCCAAGTTCTACTCCTGATGGAGTAAACAAAGTTGAAAAACAAACCTGCTTCATTGCTTCAACCCGTTTATTAAGAGCTGTAGTCTGTTCAATAAGAGCTTCTGCAGCGTTGTCATGTTCCCGCAGCCGTTCCACCAGCGCTTTAGCATCTGCTAAGGCTTTCTCAATTGTGCAACTCATTTCTAAAGAAAAGAAGTGTATTATTTTCACACCACCACCCGTTTGCTATAGAGAGAACCACTATCTCTGGAACACACGTGCATATATGTACTTTTCCTATGTATGAAGCAGCTGACTACATCCTCCTCTTCCCCAAACAGTGAGAGCTGACATTTTAGACCCATGCTGTCTTTTAGGAGTAGGAAAAAAATCATATAGCTTAAAAATACTGCAAGTCTGGCTTTCCATTTTCTGCTTTTTAATTGCTGTTGAGATCGTGTATTGCAGCAAAGGAATGAAAGCAAGCTGTGTTGTGAGAAGAGTATTTGATATTCTCTTGATATTTGACATGTATAAATTCAAGACAAAAGAGAATGCCAGAAAGGATACAGAGGGCTTGAAGATTTTAATTAAATCAGTAAAGAAAGAAGAACTAAAACTGGCAGTGTAGAGGAAAATTACTTAGGGCAAACTCAGAAAGCCAAAGGCCTGTGTTACATCTTCATGTCTAAAATGTCTAAAAATGAATGAAATGAATTGTAAGATGTGCTGTTTTCAACAGGATAGAGCAAGACAGCCATTTAGTTAAGACAACGAACTGACTGCATAGTTAGAATACCAGCCTTCTAATTACAGTAGCTGTAAGCAGAAATTACCTAAACTTGCAAAATGTTTGCACATACTAGGATTTCCAATGCATGGGCCTTTGCTTTTTTATTTTTTTTTCCTCTCCCCTAAAACTATTCTCAAAAGATTCAAGTGACTGAGATTCTTCAAGCTTCTTGGTTCTGTTCTCTTTTAGGAAGCCTTGCATGTTTTCGATTGAAAAGGAAAACTACTTCAACTCCTTGAAAGTTCTTTGGCAATCAAATAGCAGTAAGAAAGCCTTATTAATAACACATAAGGTTTGAGTCTTGTTTCAGGAAATTTTCACAAGTTACTGTAAAAATCCATTTCTCAGCTGGGACATTTGCTGAAGGAGAGGTTTTTGTAAACCTACAAGGTCAGCAAGCACTGAGCTACAGAAAAAAATTACTCAAATTGGTTTTCTAACTTTCTTAGGCACCTTTACAGATCATGCTATGGACCAGAAAGCCAAGCTGGATGAAATCCTCACATTATCCCCAGCTGACCTCTTCCCACCATCTAGGTAAGCAGTAGAAAGAAGACACTTCAAACACAGGAGATTTCACCATTCTCCTCAATGATTTACAAGGATAGCAAGAACATCCCATCAGTGAGCATTAGCCTGGGGGAAAGTGAGTGAGAGAGTCTGCAGTGCTCTCTCTGAAGAGCCTGTGTGAGCCCCTGAACTAAGTCTAAAGTCCCCAGAGCATTTTAATTCGGTAGTTTTGTTAACATTTCCTGTGTTCAGAAGAGCACGTGACATTTACTTCATGCAAAATGGTGCAAAATGATCTCTTACAGACCGTCCCATCACAGAAGGATTAAGCCTTATTTATGGACAAAGAAGCCTGAGCAAACAAGTTTTAGGTCTGCACAGAGCACAGCTGTTTTAAACTGTGCTTTCTGTATTTTCAAAAGCAGCAACACTTTGGCATATTCAGATTTCTTATAAACATTCATAATGTGAATTCCTTCCTATTTATCAACTAAAGCTTTGATTTTAACTTCCATATGATGTATTTATGTATTCGAGTTCTTCAGCAGACTGATGTGTTACCACAGGCAGTTCATTTATACACTGTGGCTTAGCAGTTGGAGCTCTTTTTGACATTACATACAAAGGAATTGAAGACTATTCCAAGTAGGAAGGGACCCATAAAGATCACCACATTCAGTTCCTGGCTCCATACTGGACAGCCCCAAAATTAGACCATACGTCTGAGGGCACTGTCCAGATGCTGCTTGAACTCAGGATAACATTTCAGGTGACGTCAACATATTGCATTGCTTTTAAGGATTTGCTTTTCTTGTGTCTTACTCCTCCTTCCAATTCTGGTCTCACATTCTCACCGGTCTACAAAATGGTTACAGACAAAACACGAGCTTCCATGACAGATGACTGAACTGCTACAGAAGTTGATTTCATTAGCTCAGTGTTTCAGAATTTGAAGAGCAGACATTAACTCAATTCCCAGGCCACGAATTCTCCAGCCACTACAAAACAAGCCTCTCAGGCCTCCCTATGAGCACAAAATACATTTTGCATTCAGACTACAATGCAGTTAACACCTCTGATAATTTGCATCAACACCACATTTTAAACATAGCGCATGGAAGGATGAACGTGTACTGTCATTTTGACTGCACAAGACAAAAACCGACTGGCTTTTTCACAGTGACTGAGCTGGGGCAGCCATGTGTGCATCTTGTGCAGGCAGAAGGCCCCAAGTCAGGCAGCAGCCCCAAACCCACATCACGGTGTGGGAGCTCTGGCAGTCCTGCAGAGTCCTCCAGGAGGAGGTCTGCTGTTTGCATTGTGCTATCCAAAGCCCCAAATCTTGACTAGGATTCCTTTTGGCACAGCAGTAGCCTCACTCTTGGCAGTTACAATACTTTCTTCTTGTTCAGCCAGCTGACTATTAAGAACAAAAAGCTGCCTTGCCACAGAATACATCTAAACACGTGAGTTACCCTGAACACTGGAAAGAAAAACGAAAGATCAGTGACTCAAAGATCCCAAACTCAAACCGACTGTTAATATGCGAGCACGAGGACTTGCAACAGCACACCTCAGCGCCCTCTGCCCCAGCTCCGAGCACAGCCGTCACCCCGCAGCTGCCCCGCAGCTGCCCCACAGCCCAGGGCCAACAGGTAGCAGCGGGAGCAGCAACACCGGCAGCGCAGCAACGCTGCCGCCCCACGCTCATTTCCTGCCGCCTCCTGCTATTGACTAATTGCTTTCATTACCTAATTCGGCTGCACTTTACCATACAAAAAACAAAACAAAAAAAAAAAAAAAAAAAAAACACAAAGGCTCCGCCAGCACCGCAGCCTCCCTCTGCTCTTTCCTCACTACTGAAAACCTTCTACTACAGCTTCGTTCTTCCTTTTCTCTGTAACATTGCACAGCTCCATAATTTATAGGAGCTTTAGGGAGCGCGCTACCTGGCCTTCCCTCAGCTCTACCGTGCCCCAGCCAGGCCTATCGCGACACCTCCCACCTGTCGCGACACAGTAGACAGGTCAGGGCTGGTGGCAACTCCCGACCGGCCCGCTCTTACCAACCCCTTCGGCCCCACCTCCCACCGCCCTCCTCACCAACAGCCCATTATCGTGCCCCCAGCCCCCTCATTCCCTCCCTCGCTCACTCATCACCGGCGGCTCCGGCAGCAACCGGCGCCAGATGAGGCCCGGCCGCCCGCCCCGCTGTCAAATGGCGGCGTGGGCGGAGCGAGGGAGGCCGCACCGCCCCCTCGGCCTTCAAGTCTCGCGAGGCCTCACCTTACTGTCCGCTTTTCCTTGTGCCACCTCGTCGGTCGTTCCGGCGGCGCTACGCGGGCGGTCTCGCGGGATCTCGCGAGGCCGCGGAGGGTGGCCCGCGCTGGGGCGGGCGGCTCGGGCCATGGGGGCTGCGTGACCCCGGCGCGCCGCCGGGGCCCTGCTGGCTGGCGGGGCCGGCGGGGTAGTGGGTGAGGAGGGGAGAGGCGCTCCCCCTGCCAGCGCTGGGGGAGCCGTTACGCCAGCGGCGTAAGTGGCCGCGCGGGGGTCTCGCGGCCTCAGGGGTGGGCGGAGCGGGGGGGGCTGCGGCCGCTTCTCCCACCCCCGCGGGCGCCGGGCGCGGAGACCGGAGCCGGGCCCCGCGCTCCCCGTCGAGCCGGCGGCGGCCGCCGAGGAAGCGAGCGGAGGGGCATGGAGGCCGCCCGGCCGCAGGCGCCCGCGCCCGGCCCTCTCTAGGGCGCCCCGCGGGGCCTATCCCTCCTCCCCGGAGCGGGCCCGCGGCAGGGCCCGGGCGCGGCGCGGAGGAGGCCCGGGACCGCTGCAGCACCGCAGGAGTCGGCCCAAGTAAGAGACGCCGCCCGCGCGCCCCTTCCCCCGGCGGGCCGGGCGCTGCCGCGGCTGTGCCCTCCTCGTCCGTCTGTGTGCTTCTCCTTTCCTCGCGTGTTCTGAGAAGTGCGAAGAGAAGGCTGGAAGTGAGCCTGACAGCCTCGGTCCTGCTGCTCTGTCACAGCCCGTCTAGCCTGACCGTGTATATATATGAATATATATGTATGTATCTTCCTGTTACTGTTAACAGGAAAGCTCTAACTAGCAAGCTGTTTCTGTACGATTTTTGCTTAGATGTACCTCTTAATCACGGGAAGGAGGAAGGTAATGTTGTGTGTTATTGTTATTTTTCAACTCTGCATTCACGTTTTCTGCATCTTTCCTCCTGGGGGACAAAGAAATGATGAGGCATCTAGTACACTAAACATAAGGGCTAAGATACTTCTCTCTGTGTAAATAGCCTTAATATAGGCACACTTACAGGGTGTCCTGGAGCCTAATAGGATGTTACTGCAGCTAATGGATGCGATGTATAATCTAAATAGTGTGAGGTAACCTCTTCAGAACTCGAATGTTCTAGTAGGATAGTTTTCTGCTATATAAACCCCACGGTAGTTCTGTGATATGTTTCTCTCCTACACTTTTTTTCTAATTAACTGTTAAACATTGTCTGTTTTAGGAAGAAAATGAAAATCTTCTCTGAGTCTCATAAAACTGTTTTTGTTGTGGATCACTGCCCATATATGGCAGAATCCTGTAGACAGCATGTTGAATTTGATATGTTAGTAAAGAACCGGACCCAAGGAATCATACCTCTAGCACCCATATCAAAATCATTATGGACCTGTTCAGTGGAATCGTCTATGGAGTACTGCAGAATAATGTATGACATTTTTCCTTTCAAGAAACTGGTAAGTTTTTCTACAAATTCTGCATGATGCTTAATAACTTAATTGGTACTTTCGTGTTTTCATGAAGCTTAATTCTGTTTGTTGCTGTTAGAAGTCTAAGTATGATTTCTTATGAGTATAATTGTATTGTTGATACAGTGAATTGCTTTTTAAATTACTTTAAATAGCATCAAAGTCCATTATATGTTAATTTTTGGGACCTTTGCATGTTTTGTGCAAAATGTGAGTAGTGCTTTAAGGTAACATGCTCACAAAAACTTGAGGGAGGTCTTGCTGCATATCATACTCTGCTTCTAAATATATATGCCTGGTAGCACTTAAGGCTTTTCAATACCAACTCCAAAGGAATTGGATAGGAATAGGAGGGGTATCTCTAAGGGCAAGTTTGAAAAAGTGAGAGGGCGCACAGATGTTCTTTAGAAGCAGAAATACCTGGTGGCTCTTTAACTTGTGGTTCCTGAAGCTGCCTTATTATTGAGTAAACTCTCAAGAAATTTCCTGAGGCTGATCACCTTTTTTAAAAATAAGAAGCTGTAACAGTGATATTGCTACGAAGTAATGGCAGCCAACAGCCGGTTTCAGAAGGCAGCCAGGCTTTGCCTGACACTAACAAATGCTACTGGAAGTTCACTGGTTTGATATGTCAGCCTCACTGCTTTGGTGGATTGTGTGTCCTGGCTCTCAGACAGCGTATGCTTAATTTAAACTGCAGTCTTGGCCTATCATGGGATTATATCAAGTGTATGCTCAATTAATTTAAAGCATGACTGATCTGAAGTCTGTGTAGTGTATAAACTGGAAATTGACATGGAAGATGTTCTTCCCCATGACTGTTTCTGGCAACTTTACAGTGTTTTTTACAGTTTTGCTCTCTAATGTTGAATGGATCTTGCTAGGTACTTACCCTGTAGTCTACTGTGATGACATCAGGAGAACAATTTGCTGTACCTCAGTACTTCACAGAGATTTTTCTACAGAAGCTATTACCTATTTATTAAAACTTAATAATATCATGAGTTATTAACTCAGTATCAAGGTTGATTTGATTACTTAAAAGCAAATGTTTGTGTAAGAAGTTGCTAATCATTTACTCTCTAAGTAATATTATGAATGTAGCAGTACCAAATGCTTTTTGTACATGTCTTATTTTTAGTTTGGCTTGTAATTGCATACATCTGCAGGGTATCAATTAGTCTGAAGGAGAAGGTGCAATCCTTGTCAGTTTGGTTTTGGGGAGGTAGCCTTAATCCATGATCTTAGTTGACTGTTACCTGACATGAACTTTTAAAATGCTTTCAGGTAAATTTCATTGTGAGTGATTCTGGAGCTCATGTTTTGAATTCTTGGACCCAAGAAGACCAGAACTTGCAAGAGGTATCCATTAAAAATGTTCTTTTTTGAATTAGTTTAATCACAGGACAGATTGTGATGTGTTACTAGTTGCTCTCCAAGGTGATCAACTCTCATGCAGGCACGTTCTGCAGTGCAGCAGGAGGTGAGTGGATGGAGATGGGGGTGGGATGAAGAGGTCCTGCAACTGGGGAGTCCCCAGGGTGAGAAGAGAACAGCCAGGGGCTGCCAGCACGTGTGGGAGCAGTTGAGGGGCTGGGTTGGGAACAGCATTGAGGGTCCCATAGGTGCAAAGATAGTTGCCCAGGTCTTTGGTTGTGGGAAGCTCCAGCTTCTGGAAGTCTCCCAAGGGACTAAGGGTGGGGTGAGGGGGGATTCCAAGTATGTCCAGCTCAATGAACTTCTTGAGCAGGTGTCGAGATTGAATGAGGAAAATCATCAGGCAGTGCAGTATCCAGAATTTTTTTGAGAGAGAATGATGTCATTCTATGCAGTGATGCAGGCAGACTGACAGCACTGCCTTCAGTCCCTGCAAGAGGGACTGAAGAGAAAGAAACTAAACTGGCTTTCAGCCTCAGGAGATAGATTCCAATAAAATGCAAGATAATGGATACAGCAACATCATCTTTGCTTGGAGCAAAAGGAGGAGTCTGCCTTTTGCCCCTGAAATGTACCTGTGTAACAGACATGCAGCTCTGGAGCTGAAAGTAAGAGGGGATATGGGAAACAATCAAGGGACAGGAAGGGACAACCACAGTAAGCTGACAGACTGCCTTATTAGGCACAGTAAGCTGCCTTATTAGTACCAGTGCCACGAAAAAAGGCAAGAGGTGTAAGTAACTGGAGACTTCTTGTTGAGAAGCACTGAGGTACCTGTTTGTCACCCAAACACTCTCAGTAGAGAAGTGAGCCTCACTGTGTGTGTGTATGGAAAGATCATGGAACAGATCATTGGAAGCTGTGTTAGGGCACAAGGTTCAACGAGGCCAAATACAAGGTGCTGCACCTGGGCTGGGACAATGCCAGGCTTGAGTAGGGACTGGGAGAATTCACTGAGAGCAGCCTTGTGGAGAACTTGAGGTCCTAGAGGATGAGAAAGCTGGATGTGAGCCAGCAGTGTGTGCTTGCAGCTGGGAAGGCAAACTGTATTGTGGCCTACACCAAAAGTGACACGGCCAGTAGATTGAAGGAGGTGATTGTTCCACTCTGCTCTGCCCTCATGATGCCTCATCTCCATCAAGGCCTGGGCCCTCAGCATAAGAAAAGATGTGTCTCTGGTGGGTGGCAACCCTCCTTATGGCAGGGTGGCTACAACTGCGTAGTCTTTAACATTTTTTCCAACTCAAGCCATTCAGTTATTCTATATTCAATATTTATGTTATGAATTAAAATGCTAGTGGGCCAATGTGGTCTGAAGTTTTTACATAGTACCATTTTAAGTGGTAGCCTGGGAGGTTGTATAAGCAGCAACATTTAGAAATAAAAGCAGCTTTCAGGGCCAAATAATATTAAAATAAATGGTATGAAGAAATTAGCCTGGTATGCATTTCATCTGTAAATTAGTGATACTTTTAGAATTTTACACTTGTTTGTGCAGAGAAACGTAAGAAGGTATAAACAGTATTTGCATTCTTTATTCTCACTTTCACTCATATCTAATGGGCTCGTGTTCTGAAAGGCTTACTTTAGGAAGCAACTAAATTTCCCAAGTTTTCAGAAAGTTAAAGTGAATTGCAGTTGATAAAGTAAGGATTTCTTATAGGTATTGGATGCAACTTGCAATTATATATAGCTATATATATACGTATAGCTATGTATTTTTCTGTGAGATACAATATTGTATTGTACAGGCTTGTTAACACATAGGAAATCAGTTGCATAGGGTAACTTGAGCTCAGTGCTTTTCCAAAGTCTGGGAGTGTGTACAGATCTTCTATTGCTCTGTTTGCTTTTCTCCTGTCAGTGTGAAGTAACATGTAAAATAAGTTACCATTATAACTTTTCTCATAACTGAACTCTTTAACAGATGCCTCAAAAGTAACTTTCAGTCATTCCTTTATCCAGTTAATGGCAGCCTTAGCAGCTGTGGGGCCACCTAATCCTCGGGCAGATCCAGAATGCTGCAGCATACTTCATGGGCTGGTTGCTGCAGTTGAAGCACTTTGCAAAATAACAGAGTACCAACACGAGGCTCGAACCATGCTCATGGAGAATGCAGAACGTGTTGGAAATAGAGGAAGAATAATCTGTATTACTAATGCAAAAAGGTATGTATTATCATTTGCTTCTGCCAGCAACAAATAGAGATTTCATGCATTTTTAGAAGCATTTCATTGATTGCTGTAAATTAATGCTCTAAGTAGCTGTATGGGAACTGCTGAGTCACGGCCTGAACCTCTGATTAATCACCTGAGGTGAGCCATGAGTCAGCCAGAGGAGCACAGGTGAAGGCAATTCTCCTGTGCTGCCGGAAGGGGTGGAGCCAGGCTCCACCCCTCCTGGACCTATTTAAGAGCTGGCTACCAGAGGGGAAGGATCTCTTCTGGAGATCCTCCTCTTTTGGTATCTTCTAGTGAGCTCAACCCAAGGGTAAGCTCTTCTACTTATTCTCTTTTGTGATCCTTGTTTGCTTTTGCCTTACTCTTTTGATTATATTGCAATTATAACATCTTGGTTATACAGTAGCTGTAGTTTTAGTAAATAATTTCTTGCCTTATTCGTGCTTTTGTTCATGGAGATGTGCTACAGTAACCAATGAAAAATTCTCACTTTCAATAGAAAAGTATGTGGTGGCTTGTTGCTCTGAATGAGAGGATTTATAATATTGCATAAAACTGTTCATTTCTCTCCAGTGACAGTCATGTTCGGATGCTTGAGGATTACGTTCAGGAAACCATTCATGAACATAATAAGCTTGCAGCTAACTCAGATCAGTGAGTATACTTTCAGCAGTTTGTTTTTTCCCTATGTGTGCCTGGTATGTTCTCTTTAGAATTTACACTTGTATTTCTTAAACTCTTCTGATGAGTGGTTTGAATGCTGCTGTGTTATAGAGGGTTCTAAGCTGATGTATCATCCCATATCCTCATAGCAATCTGATGAAATATTGTTCTATCTTTATCTAAAACATGAGATGATACAGTCCTGTAACAAGGCATACTAAACCAGTTTTGTATCTGCATTCTTTCTTGAAAGCAACCAGTTAGTTTCACTTCTCTATTTCTTAGGGTGAAATAGCTGAGGGGCTTGAAAGTAGTTTTTAATTTATAAATTATTGTGTTCCTTTATAACTCCCTTGGAATAAAGGAATATCTTAATCTCCTTCTGCCACTTTTCTAGTATATGCTTTGTCTAATTAAACAGTGAACTGCTTGGTGCAGGAATTGTATGTTATTGTGCAAAAGTATACGGCAGCTTGAGATTTTATCCTTGATTGCTCCGTAGGCATTTATATAGCAGAAGCTATATTTAGCTGCTGCAAATGCTGTTTTGTATATGTAAGAAGGACACTAGTGCAAGGGAGTCAGATTCTAAGCCCATTGTAAAGGGTGACCTACCATAGCATCATAGGTTGGAAGGGACCTTTAAGGTCATCAAGTTCCAACACCCTGCTGTAAGCAAGGACACACCTCTCTAGACCAGGTTGCTCAAAGCCCCATCCAGCCTGGCCTTGAGTGCTTCCAGGGAGGGGGCATTCACAGCCTCATTGGGCAGCTTGTTCCAGTGTCTCACCACCCTCACTGTAAAGAATTTCTTCCTAAAAGATAGCTTGTCATACACTGCTGTAGCAACAGTTGCAGGAGTGTCTCAATCTTTCCAGGTTTCCAGCTGTGTTAGGAAATAAACATGATATTTACACAGCCCCATGTTCACCAGAATCCCCCCATTAATACTTGCAGGCACACTTGCTGAGACAAACCCTCTGTAGTGTCCATTTTCAGGTGATGAAGGTAAATAGTAGACAAGGATTTGCTCCATTTATCTGTTTAAAAAAAAAAAAAAAAGCATCAAAGTACTATTGCAACTGAAGAGCTGGGAATGATGCACAAGTGCTTATTTCAATACTTTATTTTGAAGTATGCTTTTGAATGTTGTTTATGTAACTTTGTTTCTGAAAGCATTTTCTAGAAACTATATTGTACCATCTGGGATTCTGTGTTCTTTTGGTCAGATGAATCTCAAGAGATCGTGTAGTTCCTGTGAGATACTTTTTTTTTTACACTTTTTGCTGCCCTGTAGGTTAAATAGAATGTTTTTCTTTTCAAGCCTGATGCAGATCCAGAAATGTGAATTGGTCTTAATCCATACGTACCCAGTTGGTGAAGACAGCCTTGTTTCAGATCGCCCTAAAAAAGAGGTAAAGGTCTTAAAATGAGAAAATGTATCACAGCTATTGGGAATACTGTCAGACTACAGTAGGTAATGCAGTTAAGCCTCAAAGCTTTGGGCCCCTGGCATAGGAAGGAATACAGGTGACAATTCTTTGGAAAGTTGGCAGCTTGCATATTGCCATCTGAAGTGCATGTTTTCTTTCATAGTATGCAAGCATACATGGTATCATATTTTTCACTTCTTGCAGTGATTTGTGGTTTTTTGTGAAGTAGATTCTGTAGGATGAGAGAATGTTTGTTTTGATTTCTCTTTTGAGAAGGAATTGAATGGAGAACCACCAACTGCTTGGTGTGTTGGATGGTTGAGTTGAATAACTGTTCTATAAAAGGCCTGCTTGAATTGCTAGCTAGCAGCAAGTTCTGACATGTATCTGCTAAATTACACTGGTATTGCTCAGCAAGGTGTCCCATGTCATCCAGGCTGAAGCATTATGATTTAACTGCTGAGTGATTTTTCTTGTGACACCGAAATGATGCTTTGATCTGTGTAGTCAGGTGCTAGCCAACACAATGCCCTTATAGTGAAAAGCCTTGGAAGGCATGTCTGCTTCCAAAGGAAGGGGTAATGTATCACAGGAATATAGAGTATTTGAAGTTCATCAGATCTTCAAAGTACTCTACAAAAACATGAAAAATCACGAAATAAAATGATGCATATAAGAACATTTCAGTTGTAGCAAAAATGTGTTGCTGTATGAACTTGTATGCAAATATGTGCAAATGATTTTGTGATGTACTGATTCGAGAATGCAAGGAAGATGTCTTGGTCTTAACACAAAATGCGTCTAGTCTTGCATCCTACTTCACAAGTGAAAGGGAATGCAGCTACTGTTCTGAAATATTGTTCAGAAATACTCACTAGTCACACTTTTTTTTAAAAAAAAAAAAAAAAAAAAAAAAAGCAAAGCTGTACAAATGATTAAATCTGTCCCTTGTAAGACAATCATTGATTTTGGTCTTTAAAAAATGAGCAATGTCATTACTTGGAAAATCAAATGCAGCTTACAGCTTGTGTTTTGTTTGTCTGACGTGCAGACAGTTAATAGGAGCTTTGCACCTGTTACTCAGTAGCTAAAGGAGGGAAACCCTAGCCCTGGAAAGAGGGTTCTTTTCCCATATCCTGGTACAAATCCTTCCTATTGACAACCAATGAGTCAGAGTTGGTACTACACCTTTAATTTGTGACATGTTGCAGAAACTGCAACTGTAGCAACTGACACAATCTGCAGAATTGTGCAAAAGAGGCAATTTTTTTTTTTCCCCTTTGTAACTTTCCATGATAGTTTTCTTTCTCATTGAATTTAATGGTGTAAATGTTGAGTTTAGTGTTTCAAGTGTTTTATGTTGTTCGATGAAACTGGAGTCTAATCCACTGACACTGGGTGTTCTCTGTCAATTTGTTTTAGCTTTCACCTGTTTTAACCAGTGAGGTGCACAGTGTCCGTGCAGGACGGCATTTAGCTACAAAACTGAATGTTTTAGTCCAGCAACACTTTGATCTGGCTTCCACCACAATAACCAACATTCCTATGAAGGTAATATTGTGTCCGTGACTTTGTTAGCTTGCTGTATTGCTTCTAAATTTATTTGATTTCTTTTAATTTAAATGATTTTTTTACATTGTTTTTCTCTCCATATCATTTTTTTTTTGTTTCTTTTTTTTTTTATTAGCCCACATTTAATGTTTGTGACCAGGTTAGTAAAAGTAAAGTAAGGGAAGAATGTAAAGAAGGATCACAGAACAAAATGTATTGCTGGATCTCAATTTTCGATGTAGCAATACAAGTGTTGTTTCAGTTCTGTTTGTATTACTTCATATAAATATTATCTTATTTGCCTCAAATTACTTTGTTTGTGATTCTGTTGTCTTTTTCTAGTTGTGTTGTTAGATATTCTTGACCCTTGTGCATTTTAGTGGCATAGTGACTCTTTCCTCTGTCTGATCGTCATGCCCACTCGAAATAAAGGTGTTTGTAACTAACAGCTGGTTTTTGGCTAAAGGCTTTCCAGGATTTCCATTCTGAATGTCTATAAACCACAAAGACAAGGATTGGATATAATCTATTTGGGGAAGCTATTAAATTTAAGTATGAACAAAGTTGTTCACATTCCTTTTATTTCTTATCACTACAGGGAGGGAAATCAGTGCAATTAAGTAATTAAATATTAAGTTTTTAGTAATTTTCTGTTTCAATTCTCTTTCTGCCTGATGCAAAGGGTCAGCATTCAAAGGGTAAGGGCAGAAACTTATTTTTAAAAACAATTGAAGGCTTTTTTTCTTTGGCAATTCCTGTTGTATTCTTTGAAAAATGGCCATTTTCTATGAAAGTCTTTCAAAAATAGTGATTTGATATGGATCCAATAAGTTAAAACATGGAATTAAATGTCACAAGACACTTATTTTTAATGAACTTTGACATGGATCATCAGATAAATGTGACTTCTGGGTTTGCAAATACCTTGTCTACAATCTGATCTGTGTGCTGCTGGTATGCCTCTCCCTTCTATCTTTGTCCTTATAGTAATAGACAATGTTGAATTCCTTGTTTGTGGTTTTTTAACTTCTAATAAATTAGTGGGATTACTCTCCCATTTTTGCTGATCTGTTGCTGCTGTTTAAAGATGCAGTGATCATCAACTTGAAGTTGAAAGTAATTTTTTCCCCCCCCCATGCATCTAAGCGTTAAGAAAATGGTGGTACACTCAAAGTCTGCTTTTTTTGTTCTAGATTCTTGCGAGGCTTCCTAAATGTTATAAATTTAAGCAAAATTAGTTACAGCTGTCTACACCTTCCACTGTGTACACTGTCATGGCACTTGCATTAAGAAAGTTTAGTCTTTTTTCAAGCCCTCTAAAGAATGAGAAGGCTGCATCTTTAAATAGATCAGAGAGCTGTTTCCTCAATATTGCAATCCCATTGTTGTCTAATGCACTTGGGAGACTTGTTTTCCTGTGATGTAAGAGCTAGATGTCAAATCATCACAATAGTTTATCAATAGAATTAGTGACTGCTACTTGGAAATAATTGCATGCATTATTTTTACCTGTCTCTTTTAAAGGAAGAACAACATGCTAACACATCAGCCAACTATGATGTGGAGCTTCTTCATCACAAAGAAGCACACGTTGACTTTTTGAAGAGTGGTAAGTAGAAATAGTTCTCTAAATGTTGTCTATTCAATCATGTGCATGCTAGAAGGATTTACAAGCAGGGGTTATGAGTTTGGAACTGATGCAGGTTTCAGGCATAATTATTAGAGTTAAGGGGAAACCTTATTTGTAAATAGCATGTCTTCAGTTGTTCCTTGCAGCCTAATAACTTCATTTGCAGTGTTGGCTTTGAAGATTTATTCATGACAGGTCTATTGTAAAGTAATAATAAAAGATTTCAAAAACAGATCAAATTTATCAGTCCAGGTTCCATGCACCTTTAGGATTTTTGTGTGTGATTTGTGAGGGGGCACTTCAGCTTCTTACTGAGCTTATTGAATAAAAAGCATGCTATCTGAGGGACAGGTGTGATGGTTTTACAGAAAGTAAAAAAAAAAAAAAAAAGGTGGTTGAATGCTTGTGGAAAACTATTCCTTGAACAATTGAGCTTTTAATCTGTTTATTAAATAATTGCCATCATTCTGTAGATCTGTTTATGACAGTAATTGCTTTGAAAAACTTGAGTTGCTTTTGAGCTTTCTCACTGTGTTGAAGCATCCAGTATGGTTTTTGTAGCTTGGAATTGCCTAATATTCCTCTTGGGTGAGCTATTAAAACTTCTGTGAGACTGGGTGGGGGGAGGGAACAATTTGGCAGAAGGTGTTTGAGATCACAGTTTGTTTATATACAAAGTGAGGCAAAATATTCTGTATTGGTGGTACTTAAAGGCTAAAGCAAGCAACCAAAAACACCCTGTCTACCAATGTTTAGTGGAATGCTTATTATGTTCCTCTTCTGAAATGCTAAAGTCTCATTTGAAGTCTTTTATAGGCTGTTTTCTCATTTCTCAGTGTTGTTTGTAACTTTTTAAGTGGCACTGAGTCATAAGAAGTCTTAGTCTGACTTGCTGTGTGTGTAGAATACATGTATTTGGTTACTGACTACAGATATTCTTTACTATTCAGTTACATGGCTTTAAAGCATATTAGGAAGGTGATGGTTTAACATCTTAGAAGTATAATATTTTAACAGATGAGTTACCTGCCTGTTATTTAGGAAATAGTGGGTATTTCTCAAATTTGAAAAAGTTTGTGTGTAAGTAAGCAGCTGCTCTGGGGGACTTTTCTTCCCCCTCTGCTCTTAAGAGGACTGCCATCACCTCCAGGACAGAATGCATCTCCTCATTTACGATTACTGATCCTTCTCTTTTAGTTAAGTTTATGATTGAAGACTGGGGGGTGAAGGAATCAGATGTTAGAATACTGAATTCTGACTGACTTGAACTTACTATGCATGTTGACAGTACAAAGCTTTAAGGCTGAGGCTCAGAAATCCTGTGTAAAACCTAGAGGCTCTGGGAATAAGCCTGCTGGTAGGAGCTGAAACCAGGCTCCTGCTGCAATGGCCTTTTGCTTTGTTTTCATCAGACCTTGTCAGTTTTTGTTCCTTTTTTTTTTTGTTTTTGAAATCCATCTTCTGACAGTACTAAACACTAGGAATGGGGAGATTTGGTTATTTAATTAGATCTTATTTTTAATGGCAGTAGCTGAGGAGCTCATGTAAAGGCAAGCCTTAACCTATTCTGTGAGAGGTTTTTCTAAAAGGATTCAAATTATTTAAACTGTACTCTTAGTCATTAAAAAAGCCTCTACTGCAAGTTACTTTCATGATCAGTAAGCAGATCAAACAAATATTCTCTGAGGAAATCTTTATGGTATAGAATCAGAGAAGTTCCTACATAGAATCTTAGACTGAACCCTAACATATCGCATAGAATGTTGATGTATGCCTCCAATTACTTTCAGATTATTGTGGATTCAAGCATATTATTTTGACTGTTTCATAATGTATTGTTATAGGTATTAATATCTGCTTTAATGCCTTCAGATGCTGTCTACCAAACCAGTGGTCAGTGTGATGTTATACAAAAATATTTGTAGTGATAAAACACTTGTGGCCTATAAAAAAAAAAAAAAAAGTTGTTCAAATTGAATTTGACATTGAATTTGACAAGATGCTGAATAAGAAGACAAATTTTATTTTCCCTCTAAAGCCCAAATTGTCAAATGTGCCTTTAGATGAGCTTCATTTTAGGCTGAGAAACAGTATGTATGTAAACTAATCAGCCTGAAAGAAGGGCTCTTAATTCTTGCTAAGGGTTTTGATTCATATGTGGAAAATCAATGCTTTTCAAGTCTTAGGCTTTTTTTTTTTTTTTTAAAGAAAAAAAGGCTGCTGCAGAGTAAAACAAAATGTATCTATAATTTTCCAAGTGTTGAATATGGGGAACATACTCTGGAGCTACACTGTTTGCTTGCATTTCCTTTTTACGACCATTCAATAGCTGTTGATTTTTAAAAGATTATTTTAAGTACTGCTACTGATGAAGAAGGGATTTCTTTCACTTGTTAAATATCTAGCTTAATTAGATTACTTGTATGCGATCATGTTATTAAATATTTTGCACCTTAAATTAAAAAAAACCCACGAGAATTATTTGCTGAGTTTTTGTGCAACAAAGACAATATTTGATCACATCATGATGCACGTTTTTCTGGCTCAATATTGCAGGTGATAATCACGTAGGTGGCAGCAGCAGAGAGGGCGCATTTAAAGAAACTGTGACATTAAAATGGTGCACTCCTCGAACAAATAGTGTGGGTAAGTAACATGATATCTTACAAAGCTGCTATTCTAACTTGTGTTGGATGTTCTTATCTACTAACAAGAATTAAGCAAGGAGGTAGTTCTTGATGTTGTTTTTACCTTTTACTCTACATACATCACTGCTGGTTTCATCTTGTTTTAGTAGTGGTGAAATGCTGTTCAGCCTCATCCTCTTCTTTGGTTATGTGAGATGTTTTTTTTTTCTGTGTGGAACTAGATTCAACTTTTCTACTCCTTCATTTTTTAGAATTACACTACTGCACTGGAGCATACAGAATTTCACCAGTAGATGTAAATAGCAGACCGTCTTCATGCCTTACAAACTTTCTCCTTAATGGTAAGTTTGTGTCCTTGGCTAATTATTTGAAAGTTGTTAATATTGCAAGTGGAACGTTGTGGTGGCTTTGCATTGGTAAATCTTTGCTTCATCTGCTGCTCTTTCAGTTCCCCTCCACAGAACGGGTGGGAAAGTCAGATGAGAAAAGACTTACAGGTTGAGACAATTGAATTATCTTCTCACCCTTACCTTCAGGGTAAAACAGACTCCTCATAGGCAGATAAATATAATTTATTGCTTTTGTCTAACAGACCAGAGCAGTGAGAACTGAAAGCACCTCTTTCCCTGCACCTTCTTTTGCCTCCTCTCCCTGACTGACACAGGGGAGTGGAGAATGTAGTCAGCTCATAATGCTTAGTCCTGGCTGCTCCTTTATGATCACTCTTCCCCTGCTCCAGCACAGGGAACTGATCCTGCTTGGGCTTTCCACACGTCACAACTCCTCAAGCACTGCTCCAGTGTGGCTTCTGCACCAGAGGGCCCACACTTCTGCTAACAAACTTGCCCACATTTCAGCCTGTACAAAGAGGGGCATGTCTGTATGCTGTGAAAATGCTGAGTATGTTAATGTGTCATATAAATAACTGGAAATGAGAGGAAAGAGGTAGAGAGCAAATACTGAATCCTGAAAGTTCTTTACTGAATCCGAATGTAGAATACATTGTATCTGCTATTACTATGTATTGTATGTAGAATGCATAGTAAGAAACATTTATTTCAGTAGGTGGTGATATCCTTTATCATAATGCTGGAAGTATGTAGTCAGCTTCAATTGTTTCTTTACAGTAAGCAAAAAAAAAAAAAAAAAAGGCTGCATTATGAACATCCTTTTAATGGGATGTGTTTGTTTTTTTTTTCCCCAGGGAAGTTATTCTGTGTATTTTTCTAAAGATTCTGTACTGGAAAAGTACTTTGATTAGTAAAAAATAATTAGAACTCAAACTGATAGTATATTAACTAAACCCTCCCTTCTAATCTTCTGTTTCTGGTTCCTTGTAACAAACAATTTATTTGAAGATTACTCGTCTTTGTTTAGTGTATTTTAATGAAAATAGGTCAGCAAGTTTAGTGTGTCTGGAAAGCTGTACCTGTTGTAAGTATTAAAAATAGAATAAATGGATACCTTTTATACTTGAGTGGGTTATGTTGCTTCTTTGTAGAAGATGCTTTTAATGAGTTTCTGCAGTAGAGCAAGATAATGGTTAAGTATACAACATCATCTTTGACTAAAAATAACAAGCCATTCATACGCAATGTACCATATTAATGTCTAAAATACTTATTTTTCTTAGGAATAATGTCCTGCTTAGAAAGCAGTAATGTGTTCCCAGGAGGGGGGGGGCCTTTCAGCTGTTCTGTGTAAGATTTAAAAGCTTACTGTATTGTTTAGAGAAATAGAGTAGAAGCTTGAAAAAGTTTCTTGCTCATCAAGGCCAAAACACAACTTAAATGGATTCAAAGTCTTAATGGTTTGGTACAAACCTCCATGTATATGGTTTTTTTAATTCAAAATTGTGATACATGGTGGCTAATGAAGCTGATCTCACTTCCATCAGGTCGTTCTGTTTTGTTGGAACAGCCACGCAAGTCTGGCTCGAAAGTAATTAGTCACATGCTCAGCAGCCATGGAGGAGAAATTTTTCTGCATGTATTAAGCAGCTCACGGTCAATTCTAGAAGATCCCCCATCAATTAGTGAAGGCTGCGGTGGGAGAGTTACTGATTACCGGATTACAGTAAGACTCCTTTATTTAGATGGTTTTCACATCAATGACAAGAGATGTAGTGCAATGGGTGTTGTGTATAGGAAATTCTAGTGTGTGTTCTGGAGATCTGGGGTGGTTTACATGACATCATAATCTGATTTTCTTTGTATACATTGATGTATACTTAAAGTAGAACATCCGTTCATTGTCATGTGTGCTTCATAGAATCCTTTCCATGCTGAGAAAACACTCTGCTGCCTTATGCACTGTCCATATCTAAACTTTGATTTGGTTCTGAAACAGCATTTTCCTGGCGAGGTTTTAGTATGGGCTGAGTACACATAGAACAACTGTATCATGGTCATTGGTGGAAGGCTTGATTGTGTGTGAATGAGTTGTGAAATAAGTAGTAGATGAAGTTGTCAGCTTTGAACTCTGGTTATAGAACAGACAGTAAGCTGGCATTTTTTTTTTTTTTTTTAACACTTCCTTTGCATCTACTGTATGTAAGCAGGAGTGACTTCCAGAAAACATAGTAGAGCTTCTTACCATACATGAAATACCTTACAAGTCCAGAAGACCTTCTCGTTAAAAACTTCGTGTCAGTTTTTAACCCCTGTTATTATGAATTTCTGTGTTCACCTCAAAGAATGTCACAAATTTGAAAGTTAGAAGAAGGGTTCTGGGTGTTGGAGTCAGGTTTAGTGATGGTGGTACACAGTAAATGATAGGCAAGAGTATGCTGTTTCACCCATTCAGTGAAAGTTACTTTGTTAGAGAAATTCCTAACTTTATTTTGTTTGGTTATCATTAGGATTTTGGTGAATTTATGAGGGAAAACCGATTAACTCCTTTTCTAGAACCCAGATATAAGATCGATGGAAGTCTTGAAATTCCATTGGAACGTGCAAAAGATCAATTAGAGAAACATACTCGTTACTGGCCTATGATTATTTCTCAGACTACCATCTTCAACATGCAAGCTGTAAGTAATCTTGGGTGTGTAACCTTTTCTTCTGGTCTAGAGTAAGTCTGAATCTGCTACTTGGTGGAAGCACTAACTCTACGATAAATCATTTGTCACAAAATGAGTTTATTTGAAGATTTGTTTCTAACTTCAGTACTTAATGTCAGTAGATTATAACTGTTTAAATTGAGTGCTGTACTTGAAACTGGCTTAGCTAAAGAGCTGCTGAGTTGCAATGGGTAAAGACAGTAAGGCATGCCTGTGGTTATACCTCAGTGTTGCTATTAAATTCAGGAGAGAATGTAGTATTTTTGTTGTGTATTGTTCCATGGTTACACAGACTGCTTTTGCTTTGTCCTGCTAGTTTCCTGCAATATATGGACTTCCCATTCTTGACTTATGTTTTGTATTGCAGGTAGTGCCATTAGCCAGTGTGATTGTAAAAGAAGCAATGACAGATGAGGATGTATTGAATTGTCAAAAAACAATATACAATTTGGTAGATATGGAGAGGAAAAATGATCCGCTGCCAATTTCAACAGTTGGTACCAGAGGAAAGGGTCCTAAAAGGTTAAATACAAATATTTTTGTTGTTGTTGGATGTTTCTCAGAAAATGTATTATTTATATTGTTTTCATACATGCTTTTAAAATGTGGCCAAAGGTAATATGGAGTCTACTAAATGATATACAAATTGCTTGCACCGTTTAGGGACAGTGATTGTGCCGAGTGTTAGGAAACAGCAGTGATGTTATTACTGCAAAAATTGTGAGTGTTAAATGTGAGTACAGAAATGATCGAGGAAGGTGACAAGCTATGGGAGGAAAAAGTGGAATAATGTCAAATGACTAAGAGGGGGAACTTGAGAATATTGTAAACAAACAGCAATATAAAAGTGAGTTATTAGAATAGTCAAATAACTTTGAAACTGTTACTTAAAATATAGGATGTTCCTTTTAAAGTCTGCATAGGATTTCCATTTATTTGTTGTTCCAATGGTGACATATGCATACATTGTAATTCCAAGAATTAACTGGAAAGAAATTAGTCTGCAGCAGATCACCAGGCACCTGGAAGTTATTTACAGTCAACCAATGTAAGATTCCTAATTCTTGGTTTTTATGCAAATATTTAAATAAATCATGGGTGTTCCAGTACTCGAGTGGTCATCTGCATCCTAATATTGCTTAACTTGCTGCTTAGCAAACAGTTGACTGAATTCAGAAGTAACTTTTGGCAGTCAGATGTCATGAAAGTTAAGAAATTGCTGTCAGTGGAATCAGCATCTACATTTCAACTAAACCGAACTCTGAATGTTAGTGGGGAAAGATCACGTGGTGTGGTTCCATGAATTGCAAGGATGGGACGATCTGAGGTGTGGGTGCATGTTCACATGAAGAAGAAGCTCAGGGGATAAATAAAATCAAAACAGCACAACACAAAAAAAAGTCTTTAATTTAGCTATTCAGTAGATTAATGATTTAGATTATCCTATATACAGTTCTGCTTTTCCTACTCTTGCTTAGAGATGAACAGTATCGGATTATGTGGAATGAATTGGAAACTCTGGTACGAGCACACATTGGCAACTCTGATAAGCACCAGCGGGTCTTGGAGTGTTTGATGGCTTGCAGAAGCAAACCCCCAGAAGAAGAAGAACGCAAGAAACGAGGCAGAAAGAGAGAAGATAAAGAAGACAAGTCAGAGAAGTCAGGAAAGGACTATGAAACAGATAAGCCATGGCAAGAATCAGAAAGGTAAATCTTCTAAAGTAATATAAAACCGTGACATAATAATCTTTGTCATGATGCTCTGCAAGAGAAGTGCTGTAAAATGGGTTCTAATTTGATTTGTTGGTAAGCCACAGTTAAAAGCATAAACAATGATTCTGAATCACAGTTTTTTTAATCGGTTTAATTGGCCATTGATAAGATGGAAAAACATCTATGTTATTACAGTGCCTGCTTATCATATTTGCAAAGTAAAAATACTTGACAAATATGGACCTTGGACAGGCTGCTGACAGCAGGGCTTTACACTACTTTGTAACTACAACACTTACTATGCTGTAGGAATATTAGAACATGAAATCAACTGTCCAGTCACGTTTTTTCAGTCATTTGGATGGTAGTTGGGTATATCCAAATTAATTAGGCTGGACTCCTTGGTTGAACATCAAAGATGATTGTCCTTGCACCTACAGTTTATGATTCATTTTGATTATTCTAACTTCTGAAGCAGTTGAGATCTGGTTTCCTTCTTTCAAACTAGTTATTCTAAAGAAAACACCTTGCATTACTAAGCTTTTTTTAATATGTAGTTTTGTACATGTTAGGATTGCTTAGGAGGATGGACACTTTGACCTGTGTTATTGTCACTGTGCTGATGATCTTCTTGCCTTTCTGCATATGATCAAATCCATTTCTACAGCTACTTTTGCTTTGACAGGTGGAGCAAAGCAAGGGCTGAGATTGTAGCAGTTTGATACAGAATGTAAACCTGGATCATATTAAAAAAAAAAAAAAAAAATTGGCATTCTGCATATTGATTGTTGGTTGATCTTTTTAGTTTTGACAGAACTACCTCAGTGAGTATGATATAAATATTTAAAAGGAGGTGAAAATATATTTTAAGGTCTTTCCCTTAAGTCTTCCAGAGGATTATTTGGCTAGTTTTCCCAAGTTTCCCAGTTTGACAAGCGGTCAGAAGAAACCTCATGATGTGGGTAGTGGGTCACTTGAAGAGTACAGAGATGTCAGGAAATAATAGATGCTGCTGTAGTGTTGTTCTTCATTGTTTTCCTTCTCTCTCATAAAGGTTAAAAAGTCTCTTGGATCGTGAAAAAGAAGAACTAGCAGAAGCAGAAGTTATAAAAGATTCCCCCGATTCTCCTGAGCCCCCCAACAAAAAGCCTCTTATAACAATGGATGAAATGCCCGTAGTGGAAAAGGCAAAAGGTAAAACAGAAGATTGTGAGATTTTTTTTTTCACTTGAAAATTTGTTTGTCAGTCTCTTTCCCTAAGGTAATGAGGCAGATCCTGGAGTAAAAGCTGAATTAGTGAAGAGAAGTTTTAATTAATGCTGAGAAACTCTTGTTAAGTACATGTGTTAACCTTAACAAGTCAATGTCAAAAGAAAGACTCCCAAGATACTGTGTCAACCTAAAAGATAGGCAATTGGATTGACAAGGGACAAGGACAGATTTCTGCTGGTGCTAGCTGAGGTACGCTGACAGAAACATTGTTTAAGAGTGGATATCAGAAACAGCTGTCTCTTGCTGACTAATGAATGTAGACATGCCAAACTGTCTAGTTGTTGAAAGGGACATTTATCACTGGCTTCTTTTCCTTGTTGAGCTGCTACTGTCTGTCATAATGGCTGAGTTCATGTTATGATGCTGCTTGAGAAGCAAAGTCAATCTCCTATAAAGCAGCAACTCAACTGCTCTAACTCTGTGTGTGTCATACTTACGTAGTCTATATTAGAAGGCTTTTTAATATCAGTGTTTTTAATATGCTGTACTACCAAAGTCTTAATATTTTCAGAAACTTCATGTTCTAGGAACACAGAATTAAATCACTTGGTTATAAGTCATCCAGTTACAGATTTTACCTATTTTTGCATGCAATTTTAGGGCCAATGTCCTTGCTGTCTTTATGGAGCAACAGGATTAATACCGCCAATTCTAGGAAACACCAAGAATTTATTGGTCGTTTGAACTCTGTCAACAATAAAGCTGAGCTGTACCAACATCTGAAAGAAGAAAATGGGTTTGTATCAATGAATGCATCACTACTACTCAAGCAATAGTCAAATGCAATAGTTTGAAATAGATTAATAGTTTATTTGCATTAAAAGGACTGCTTACATTTTTGAGGATTAAAGTATGCAAAGTTTATAAAACAAAAATTGCAGCTTTTATTTCTTTTTTTTTAGTCTGTTGATTGTATTAACAATGATGATCCTTACCAATTGCTTTCTGCCATTTCAGAATGGAAGCGACAGAGAATGGAAAAACTGGACGACAGTGATTTTGTTCAAACAGAATTTGGCCAAATTGCACGGGGGGGGAACAAAAATAGAACACCATGATGTTGGAGTTAAAATTGGTACCATTTAGTACAATTGTTCTGGTTTTGTTTTTACTCTTTTGTATTTCTATTTTTCTATGAACTGTAAAATGCACGTATCACACTGAATGGTGTGCAAATAGCCTGTCCTGAAGTACTGTACAGTCGACTTCTAAGAATGAAGAAAGCCTCTGCTGCCGAGGACTAAATGAAATTGTCAAAGATGATCTGAATTTAAAGTCCTTTTCCATAAGTATTTAATACAGTGGTGACTGACTGTATCGAAGAGCTTCAGTTTCAATTGATAAATAACTGATACTGTTAATTTCAGTTCATTAATACTTTTATTTATAGAAAACTTCTCAGGCATCCAGAGTTATTGAAAAGACCGCGCACTGAACACCTTGTTGCTGAGCTGAGAATATCAGTCTTGGTTTTCATGCAAGTGGTGGGGTGGGGGCGTGAGTGGTTTTAAAGACTAAATGTTGGCTTCAGAACTTTTTAAAATTTGTTAGGAATGAACTTTAGAAAGCAAGATCTTTCAGGTTGTTATGCTGGAATTGAGTGTTTTTAAACAAAATTGAAATAAATTTTTTGCTAACCATTAAATGTTTTTTTTGATGGAATATACCCTCCAAATTACCTCCAATTACCAAATTACCTGTGGCTTTAGGCCAGTTTAGGCCCTAATGCTTATAAAGGGGAAGCTTATTCTGAATATCTAAATATGGCTAAGAAATGACAAATGTGATTATCAGTCTTTTTTTTCTTTTCTTGTTTCCCTCAGAAGTATCTCTGCTAGTCTCTCCAAGTAGCTGATCCCTTCAGCATGCCAACTGTAGAAGAGCAGGGCATGAAGCTATGGAGATAAAAAATAAAAAATTAAAACCTCATGCAGAAACTAATTCCCAGTCTTTCTGTGCTTCCACTTGAGTTTAGTGGTTCTATCAGTTTTCCTCTGGTCTATTCCTATTGCTTTATTTTAGCCTGAATAAGCAACTGAAGGTCCCGCAGCTTTGATATGTTAGTTTGTCAGTATAGAAAAGCTCAGAAAGAAGTCTTAAAACTAACTCAATATGTTTATATTTCTTAATCTGAAACTTGAAATGCTATACTTTATGGTGACTAATTCAGAACACAAATATCATGCTGGTATATTTATATTGGTAGCCACAATTAGACAGTAAGTGTGATTTGTTAAATGATTGTAGGGCCATTTTTGGCAGTGAGAAAAGAGTACTTGCCTGATAGTATTTTGATAACATTTAAAGATGTATCTAGTTTTCACAGAAGCAGTATATGATTTTTGATACCCCTAAAGTCTGAGGCCTTCTTTTCTTATCTTGAAAATCAGATGTTGCTATCCAAGAAATAAACTTAGATGTGTAGTCCTGTGCATCTTCATTTTAAAGTCATATGTTGCTTGTGTGAAATACTACTTACTGAGTAGTAAGTTACTACTTAATGGCCTTTCTGCGCAGATTTTTGAAGTGTGGATGATTAAAAGAAATGAAAAACAACTCTGGTTCCTCCTCCACTAGCTTAATTTGCAGTAGAAATTAAAGGTGTTCTTTGTTTGTGAGTTAAGTGATGAACTCAATAATTTAAAAGACCCCAAGACTACAGCTAAGCATTTTCACCATAGTACTGGTACACACCATCACACCTCAGTACAGTCATTACCTTAAACAAATCTACATGTTCACTACACTCCAGTTTTCATTTAAAAATTCAATAATAGGATGAAAGTAATGTGGTAAGATGGTAAGTTCATCAAGGTCATCTAAAGTCTGTCCCAAAAAATCAATGGCAGAGTCTCATTTCAGGATGTGTGTTGGTTCTGTCCTTATAGCCTGGCTTGGTGTAGCTTGATCAGGAGTTCTAAATATGCTGCATGTCAAGGTAGCTTATTTAACTTGCCAACCTTATGTCTCGTCATCTGATGGTAGGAAATTACTGTTGGTTTGACTTTTGCATCAAACATGAGACCTGACTTACAGCTGGTTGTCTTCTGCCAATGTGGAGTTGTCAGCTGGAAGACTATATTTATTTTAGAAGTTAATCAAAGTTGCAGAGACGAATGCTACTAGCTTATGCAAGAAGTAAATAATTTCACTGCTATTAAATTTGTAAAGCACCCACTGTTCCTTCAAAGACCTTAATAGGTCAGCAACATTTTCTCACTTGTGGTTTAATAGTCGCTGTTCATCTCCCTGCCTGCTGCTTCACTGGGTCTGGCTCTGCTCGCTTTCCTAACAGTAGGAGCACGCACTAATGTCCATGCTCTTTAGCCTGCACAAACTATCCATTGGCTAGCTATCTGCTTCTTAGTGGGTGTTTGCTGTGTCAGAGCAGTGTTGGTGGTTGTTGGACTGCCCTGTGTTCGGCGTGGCTTTTATACATACTGTTCAGTTGGATTTCATCACTAGTTTGCCACTATACAACATGGCAGTAAGATCACACTGTGATGCTGTAGTTACCTTATGTTTTCCTGCTCTGAGAAGCTTTGTTTCCTTGTGTGCAGCCCCTGGGAGAGTGTAAGGCAAATGGCTATGCACTTAAGGGTCTTCAGCAAATACAGGAGAACTTATTAGTATGCTGGCTCAAGGTTGACTTATGGTTCCCTTTTCCAGTAAGGGAAACTATGTAACTTGGGTTACAGGGTGAAACCCAGATGCAGTGCAAACACTGAGGAATTTGGGACCCTTGTGAGAAATAAAGGTAAATCAAGAGGTCAGCGTAAATGTGCCCTTTAAAACATTTACCCTCTTGACTTGGCCTTTGAGTATCAAAATGGGTAGGTCAGCCTCAATGGGAGTCCTGCTCAAGTGCCTGTACGTCAGTACAAGCACAGAGCATGGGTAACAAGCAGGAGGACTTGCAGGCATGAGCATGCCTACTGGGCTATGATGTCATTGGCATCAAGGGGATCTGTTGGAATGACTCTCAGGACTGGAATGTGGGAATAGGTGGGAATAAACTTTTAGGAGAGACAGGCACGGGGGAAGGGGAGGGCGTTTGCCTTTACTGTAATGATCACCTGGAGTCTATGGAGCTCCATCTTGGGGTAGACAAGGAGCTGACAGAGAGCTTATGCATTAGGGTTAAAGGGAGGGCAGGCGAAGGAGACAGTGGATGTCTGTTACAGGTTGCCTAATTGGGAAAACAAAATGGATGAGGCCTTCTATGAATGGGTAAGAGCAGATTCATATTCACAAAACATGATTTCTGATGGGGGACTTCAACCACCCCAATATCTGCTGGAAGGACAACATGGCAGTGCAACAGAAATCGAAGAGGTTTCTGGAATATGTTGGTGATAACTTCCTCCTCCAAGTAGTACAGGAAACCACCAGAAAAGGTGCTATGCAGGATGTTGTCCTCACAAGGAGGAGGGGCTGGTGAATTATATGTAGCTCATTGGCAGCCTGAAGGTGCATAGGTCTATGGGATCCCATGAGATCCCATGGAGGAGATTTTTTCACACAGAGGGTGGTGACACACTGGAACAGGTTGCCCAAGGAGGCTGTGGCTGCCCCATCCCTGGAGGCATTCAAGGCCAGGCTGGATGTGGCTCTGGGCAGCCTGGTCTGGTGGCTGGCGACCCTGCACATAGCAGGGGGGTTGAAACTAGATGATCTTTGTGGTCCTTTTCAACCCAGGCCATTCTATGATCCATCCCCAGGTTCTGAGGGAACTGGCAGATGAAGTTGCCAAGTTGCTATCCATCATATTTGAAAGGTCATAGTAGTCTGGTGAAGTTCCCACTGATTGGAAAAGGTGAAATATAACCCCCAGTTTTGAAGAAGGGAAAATAAGATTCAGGGAACTACAGGCCAGTCAGTCTCATTTCCGTGCCTAGTAAGATCATGGTTACAGGAACAGGTTGCTCAGAGAGGTTGTGGGTGCCAAAACCCTGATTGTATTGAAGGCTGGGTTAGGTGGGTCTCTGGGTAATCTGATCTAGTACTTGCTCTAGCAGTTGCCAGCCCTGCCTGTGGCAGGGCACTTGAAACTAGGTGATTCTTTAGGTCCCTTCCAACCCAAGCTGTTCTATTGTTCTTTGATTTAGGAGGAGCTCTCCCAGTGCGTGAGATGTACAAATGTTACCACAAATCTACAGCAAGAAAAGAATCTATGATTCTGAGAGTGAACGAGACCGAAACCTGCATATATGTCATTTTATGATTGCCTGAAAGAGCAAAGTTAAGTCTGTTTCATTATTGCAGTTGTAATGTCAATGGTCTGATGATCTGTGGCTCTCCACTCTCTCCAATAGAGTCTTGGGGAAATTCTGGAAAGGGCGCTCTGTACGCATCTCCTTTCAAAGTGGTGGTATTGGTGATACTTCGATAGCATCATGTGCAATAGACCAAATTCATAGAAGATTTTTGCAGTTTTAAAGTAGTTTATAATTGGAAGTAATGAATAAAACTTTGTATATGTTAATCTGTTAAACTGAAAGATTTCCAAAATATCTGAAAAGCTTTTACAAGATTTTTTATGCAATTTTTTTCTCCATCATCCTTGAATTGTCACGGATAGAAGCAGAATAAGAGCCAGTCTTGCTATAAGAAAGCAAGCTGGTAACTTGAAAATCTAATTATAAAAGTACATTACACAGTGACATGGGAAGAGAAGCATTTCATGTTAGGGAGCTCTTATTTTTTTAAAAGATATGGATATAATTATAGGATAACACAGAGACTCAGGGCTTGTAGGGCCTTCAAGTTTCAGTGGAAACACTGGCGTTTGTTATGGTTCTCCTGACAGTTCTGCTTTCTTCACAAAATGTATGGAGTCATAATGAAATTGGTTTCACTCAACTTTGGCTCAGTCCTGCTAGCATCAGTATGGTATGCATTTTTTGACTGACTGGTACAGACATGTTAGTCTGTCCACCTTATCTATAGATAACTTTACCTTATGTATTTGGCATTTTGTTCTGATACTTAGTTTCAGGATTCTGATTCTGCTTATGCCTCTTCGTTAGGCATAGCTTATGTAATTTATGTCCTATCTGAAATTGAAAAATTAAATACTTAGCCTTTTCCTATTTTTTCCTGCACGATACGGACAGTACTTCCTAGCATGCAAATTGTCTATTTGTATATTTGCTCTTGCTATCATTTAGAAGATGTCATCTTAAATCTACAGATACTGCCCCAGTCATTTTGAGTAGTTGTACCCTCTTGGTAACGGGGTGGGAGTTGATATTTTGGTGGCTGGGAAGATGGTACGATATGAGGCAACCTTCCTGACCGGGAATACTGCTCTGGGGAGGTAAGTGATAACAAAGGTGGCAGCCATGAGGAATGTAGTGGTGATCCCCCACACTCATGTACAGGTACTTCTCGAGGCTGCAGGACATCCATTGCCACATCAGCATGGCTAAGCTGGGAGTTGCTCTGAAAAGTCATAAACTTGGATTCAGGAATCTTGCTGTAATGCTTGCAAGAACAGTAAAGTAATGCGAGCAGAACCAACCCAACAGTGACACAAAGACTGCTTAGTAAGGCTGATGGGGGCTGTATGATATTGGAGTCATGCCAGTTTTGAAGCATAGGCGCAGTACTGTTGGAAGATCCACCAAATGGCTTTGTAGTGGGAAAGCAGTTATCACTATATGAAATATTGAAGATGACATCAACCTTGTATTCTGGTAACATTGCTTGGATGAAACGTGGGCTAACATACCCATCTGGCACTCGTAGTTTGTTTAGTGCTTCTTGGATTTCCTCTTTTGCACACCAGCTGAAAGGTCTGTTGGCACTTGTACACAGCGAACTGTTGTACCATGAGATTAGTGTGGATCCAGGTTTGAGAGTGGTCACCACGATGTCTTTGGGATTGGTGGAGTTCAAATACAAGGAGAGCTTCTCTAGAAATAAACTAATCCTTTTCCTCTCTCTCAAGAAGGAGTAATAGCTGTTTTTGGTTCTGATGGTGTAAAGGTGGCATGGTACATCTGTGGGCTTCAGGAGCTCAATGGTGAAGGATTGCCAGACAGTCAGTCCCCCTGAGTCTGTGGCAGACAGAACAAACTCTTGAGGTGAATACTGGAAATCAATATCAAGGGGATAGCCATGCATGGTCTGCTGAGACACATTAAATTGAAGCCAGCTTTCTGATCCCCCTGGAGAGTCATCAGCTGGAATTAACTGTAAAGATAACTGAGTTGAATTGCCATCTTCCTCATCATAAAATGTGTTGGCAGATACAGGAAAAGAGAACAGGCATCCAATAGTTGCTGTTATGAATTGGATTGAATGAACGACCTTTGGAGAAGTGTTCGTTTGCCCTTTAGAGAGGGATGAGGAAAGGGAAAGGGTTATGAAGAAAAATAGCTATCTGATAAGCTTATTAATGATAAGCTTATAATGATACTGTAAAGCATTGCCCTTGATCACATCTTGATGACAATTTCATGTGCTTTTGGGTGTGAATTTTACATGTGACTTTACAATTCTTCTGTTATGTTGAAGCATATATAGCAGTGATGTGTTTATTGAAACAAATACGAAGACACTTCTAACTAGTATAATATATTAGTAAGGCCTTTTCCCCAAAAGTATATCTTAATCTAATTCATAGAGATACCACAGCATGCTTCTCAGATTATGGATATACTCTTCATGTGGGCAATCAAGTATGTCCCATTTCTGATGTTGTAAGTATCAAGGAGTAAGTGCAGTGTTCCTTCCTATTATTGCAAAATTCTTTCAATTCTTTTTGTTTTTCTTCATCCTGTGTTACGGAAAGTTTATGTAACCTTACAGGTCCTTCCTTGTACAGTTGGATAGTGTATTCAAATCAGTGGGCACTACAGTCTGAAGCTACCCAGCAGGAAACTGCATGGTACTCTGATACCTTAACTATTGAAGGCTCTGGCACAGGTATCTCATTAGCAGGGTTCTCCTCAGATGATTTACTTTCATTCCCAAATTAAATTTACAGGAGCCCCTGGCAGTGTGCTTGCACAAGCTGAGATCCCCACTACAGAAAAATATAGATGGTTTCTGAGTAAGGTGTTCTCTTTGGAAACAGAAGCAAATCTTGAAGAAAAAACTCTTAGCTCTGTAAGGAATTGGAACAGCTCTGATGGTGAGTGCTCCGTTAGATTCAGAAGATTTCATGTATGAGGTAAATCTTAACATGTTATATTGTTTCGTTTTCTATCGACAACACCAAACATGGATTTCTTGTCTGGGAATCTCATGGGAATGTTTGTATTTTCTTTGCACTATTGTGCCATGCCTATCATTAAGAATAATTTCAGCTTAATCAGGCAGACACTGGGTGCCAGCACCATCACCCGACTTCTGGAGATGGCAGATACACTGCCTGGGGCAGCATTTGCCTTGGCAGCAATGCATCTGCTCAGTTTGTAGAGCTCTTATGATTGAATACATAGGCAGACACCAAGTGAGCTGTGAGGAAGATAAAACGTGGTGATAAATTTGAAAAGGAAATGTCTGACTATTGGGTCAAACTTGCTGGCAGGCTCAAAGAGTAAGGGTGAAGATGAGAACTCAGAGAATTCCCACAGTCTGTGACAGAGATGTTCATTTTTTCCCGCTAGTTCTCATTTATCTCATTTATTTGTGTTTTCAACACCAGGGCAGGGGACACTTTGCTGGATCTAGTATAATAGCACTCTAGGCTAATCATCTCCTCAGATACTACTTACCTAATTAAAAAAAGAGGAGAGATTAATTCAAAGGGCACAAAGTTTAGAGTCAGGATGCTTTGAGTGTTATGGTGATATGGCCCCATACTGCATGAGTTTTGGTATAGGAGGCCAGCAATACCTTGCATGATCACTAAGGAGGAGGATGACATTAATAAGTAGAAAAGCATTTTTTTTTTTACCTGGGGTTTTATTCTCAAGCTCTTGTGAAATAGAAGATAGAGGGAGAATCCCTGTACTTTCTGTAGATTGTAGCGTTTCATCGGTAGGAAATTGCAAGGTGCTTGCATCCTGGTGTGATGGTGGTAGTGTCTGAATCAGCTCTGTGAAAACAAGGTACTGTTTATTACAGTGTTAGGCAGAAGATTGCTTAAATGTATGTAAAGTATGTAATTGTAATAATTTGCTACACAGTTGGGAATATTAAAAAAAAAAAATAATCTTTTATGGCATGTATTTAAAAATTCTTTGGCTGCATCTGCCAGTGAAGTTAGAGCCATGGAAGGAAGCTGGAGGAGAAAGCAGTGTGAATCTGAGTTTCTGCTGTTAGACTCTTATCTCATGTTATGGCTGTAAAGTGAGCTGGATTCTGATCTTGTCTCTGGAACTGATTTGCTATGTAGGCACTGAATACATCAGCACCTTTCTTCAGTGGGAATACCTAGTGGGACCGCTCTGTCCTTCAGTGGGCTTTGGCATATTGTGTATTTTGTCTTAATTTCTCAGCCA
The DNA here is from genome assembly GCF_019238085.1 of Lagopus leucura. Taxonomy (NCBI): domain Eukaryota; kingdom Metazoa; phylum Chordata; class Aves; order Galliformes; family Phasianidae; genus Lagopus; species Lagopus leucura. Next base: position 29,953,522 of record NW_024962335.1, on the reverse strand, counting down.
TTACAATATGAAACACTGTAATGAAAAAATACTGTGATAAGATTGTAAAATACTTGCAATACCTTACACACCTGATGCGTTAGGCATTAATGTCAGTAACTTGTAGATCACTATTCAAGATTTTAGTCATTGGGTGAAAATGGCGTTGGAAAATGTAGCATTTGGGGGAATAACTGGATTATATTTCCTGGGTGGTAATGCTTAACCTCTCCTTTGGAAAATCAATGGAGCCTTTCCTCAGGCAGTTTCTTTCACCGGGAGCAGAGAGTTTTGACAATCTCTAGATGGTCTGTGTTTGCAAGTGTTAATAGCAGTGTTATGTTAGTGTTGTGTTACCTATCTGGGTTTTCACAGCTGGTTGCTTAGGCACCTGATTACAAACCTAAACATTTCCAGCTGCAGTTTTGCATTCTGGGTATAGGCATAAGATAGGTCTAGAAGGCCTTTAGAAAGAAAATACTTCAGAAAGACTTTTACTGGGTCTATTCTACAAAAATAGGGCCAGTGACTTTGCTTGAGAATGAAGGAAGAGTTTGGCTCTGAATGCATGAGCTTACTTGAAATTTAAGTTCTATCACACACCTTTTTAAAGGGATAATAGAAGCAGATTCAGACAGTCCTTCAGACTTACCCAACTGGTCCTATAAACTATCTCTTGAAGTCTAGCGTATACTTAAGCCTGACTCTGATTCATGCACTTGGAGGAGGACTCTAAAGGATGTACAGTCTAATTTTTTACTATGTGGGAGTTCAGCTACATTTGTGTCATTTCTGATAAATATTTGTTGCTGTGTTCTTAATACACTGTTCCAGTGTTCCCCAAGTAATCTTATGTCTTATTATCCTTGCTCTGAGAAAGTTTATCTAGTGTTTAACTTACATCGACTGAAGTGTAATATAGAGCCATTAGTGCTGCTTTTGTTCCCACGGGATGTGGAGAACAGTTCTTTCATCTTTTCAGCAAGCTGTTACATAAACTTGCATCTTTCCTCAGTCTTTTAGATTAATTCTTTCCATTTATGTCATGTTTTCTAGTCTTCAGACCATCACTGTGTTCCTTTGGATCTTTTTCAATGGGTCCATATCTTTCCTGAGATAGGACGGTCAGAGCTGGGTCTGGTTGTCATTAGGGGAAATGTACGAAGCTGAGAGATAAAATTACTTTCTCTTACAAGGAACTCTGTTGCTGACGTATCCAAAGTGCAGCGTGGTTGTGCTGATGCAGAGTAAACTACGTTTATCTATTTTGTTAGGACTCTCCATCCCAGCAGGAAATAAAATGAAGGGAAAGTTAAATCTTATAACATACCTGGCACACTGTTGAACGGTTGAGACGTGACAGTAAATAAATTCACCAGGGGTACTTCTATGGCATCAACTATGACATCTGAGATTTTGTGGAACTCCAGGGTAGGCGCAGTGATGTTTGGCAAAATCATTCGTGTTCCCAGATCTCCGCCTGAGTGCGACTCCTTTGTGGATAAAATACTTGGAGACTGCATCTGTGTTTTGAGCATGCTATCACCATAAGTAGAATGTACAATTGGTGGTGCAAGAGTAAGAACTGGAGTGCTATCAGGATGGGACAGAATGAGCAGACTTGATTCGTAAGATGTTTTAGCTTCCCCAGGGAAAAGGCTGTACGAAGAGCTAGAAAAGCAGGCTGAGATTTCAGTATGGAAATTCAGTTTGGGATAGAGGATCTGTGCTTCTGATTGGATTACAGAAGAAACTGTGCTTTTTCCTTCAATAAATAGAAGCCTATAGGATGATGGCATAGTTGCAGAAGACTTAGATAATAGTTCATGGCCATGAGCTAACTCCTGGCTTGGGCTACTACTTGCTGGTGGAGGTGGAAATATATAATTGATGGGAAATGTGAAATCAGATGAAGCTGTGGCTGTTAGCGAAGTGTTTGGGGATAGAGACTGAAGCCTCTCTAGAGACAGGGTTGCACTAGAAAGCATTTCAGATTTTGGAATGTGGCTTTTTGCCTTATCACTGTAATCTGGCATTTCTGATGTTGACGTTTCTTGTGGCAAAAATACATGATGTTCTGTCTTCGAAGAAAGTGCTTCTGTCAAGTTATGGGGCTGCTCATGAAGAGTGTTTATCATCAGAGTGTACGGGGGTCTGGGAAGCAGGTCTGTATTTGAGGTGATGTCCTGTAGGAGATGGGATCCATGTACTTCCATTATAGTAGAATGGAAATATAAGTCTGTCTGAGACACGTGAGGCTCAGGTTGCTGTAGCAGCAAGGACAAGCCAGGAGCTCTGGTGGGCAGTGCTTTCTGCTCAGTGAAGAGAAGCACTGATTTAGGAACCAGAGAAGGTGAAAGATCTGAAGAACCAGTATCTCCAAACATAACAACTACAGTTGGATTATTAGTTGGCATGTCCAAAGCTGAGTCCATTTTTAAGGTGACTGAACTTTCTTGACTTACAGAATGGATGTTGTTCTGCAACTGGTAACTTGTTGTTGTTATACTGTCTTTATATAAACTTTGGGTAGGTGATACAGCAAGTTGTAAGAGCAAATGACTTGGCACAGCAGAGAATGAAGGACGGGGAGTAACTGCAGCTGGTCTCTGGGTAATTCTAATTGCCTTCAATGTAGGTGTTGGCGTGATCATTAATTGCCTGCGTTGTTGTCTCGGAGGCTTTTTTTTGCAACTCTCTCTCCTATGTATTCTCCAGCCTGAAATTTCATATCCCAGGAGTTGTGAGAGATGCTGTGAATCAATATTGTGTTGTAGGACTTGAATGAATTCGTGGAGCACAGCAAGCTCTCCACACTTGACAGGCCAGGAGAGTCCTACGTAACGGTTCACTGTGAAATCAATGTGCGAAGTGTCTCTGGCCAGCACAGTCAGGTTCTGCAAGTTTCTGTGCACCACATCTGTGTACTGCAGCAGGGTTACTAGGGAGGAATCCAGATGGAGATATTCAGCAATTGTGTACACGATGTAGAGGCGTTCCCGCGCTTCCAGGGTTTTGGCTCCAGTGGAGAGAATGATTTCAGCAGAAGTGATGGGGACTTCCTTCCCACACCTATGAAGATTGGCATTAACGTCCAAAATGGCACTGATTGAGTTAATCTTCCCATCCCCCCCTCTTTTGTGAAAATATTTGTTTGAATTCAATCCATTTTCCTATGGACATACATCACTCAACTTCACCTCTTCATCCAAAACTTCCTCCTACTGAATATGTGAATGTTCTACACTCCTTTATCTTCAGCAAGAGATACGTTTGGCCCCATTGCTGATCTAGAGCACAGCAGCACGATTTGGATTTACCAAATACAACCATCATGATGCTGACTTTAAAGTAATTCAGTTAAAACATTTACATTTGATATCTATTAGACTGGAAATACTTATTACTAAGAAAGAAACTCAGTGTCATCAGTGGAAGTGGGCAGTGTATTGCATAGGCAATTGATGGCCTTGTCTCTCTTCCCACAAAGGAAGACTCCAGTTCCCAGCTGGGGCAGGGAGGCTGGATGCTGCCTTGTCAGCAGCCACCTGGAACATCAGCACCCCACTGGTAGCAGCCTTGCATTTTTTTCTTTCCATTTCCATTTTTTAAATTCAGGTTTGGGTAATGGCCCTCAGCTGGACAATACTCACTGGTGCCTATTTGGTATGCAGTTCAAGCTGTTCTCTGTGTCCAGGAATAAAATGCTGTCCTGAACATGGACGGTGAACTTTACAGCAGCTCTCTGGGCGCACTTTCTTCCAGAGGCAGTTATGCTTAGCAGGTATGTTCCGCTCTCCCCAGTCATTGGCAGTCCCTGCAGCATGTTTGTGTTGGGATTGAAGTCCAACCAGCTTGGCAAATTTGCACCACTGGCTAAAGTGACCTGCTCCATAAGAGGATAGAAGATGAACAGAATTATAGGCAGGAAGTAGGTTCCTATTCTATGTAGATTGCTCTGAAAGTAATTCTTCCTATTTATTTTCATGGAAACTACAATAGTGATGAGAAACACAATAATGCTATTTGACAGAGCAAATTCTCAGCTACAAACACTACTTCTCAGCATAGTCACCACCATCAGCAAGGTGCTTTCACCAGTGATGAACAAGAGCCTGCATGCCTCACTCATAAATCTGTCCATTAGGAACATGGCTTATTTTTCACATCACTGTTGTCACTGCTAAAATGCACCACCTCATGGTGCTCACATCACTGTTCGGTCTCCCATAAACCTTCACCAAACATGGATGGGTGTCAATGTGTGCCATTTTTTTTCTACGTGAAGGAATTCAGTGACGCACCTTTTTTCATCCATACTTCCATGTCAGACAGCATGTTGTCATACTGCCTCTCCGCTGCCATTTGTCACACAATGACAAACTGTAAACAGAATATTGGTGGGAACGTTCAACCTCTACTGCCATACCACCGTCATCTGCCTTAGATATTGTGGGCCAACATCATAAAATAAGAGGCGCTGCTTTTGGAGCAGACACTGTAGTTTTACAGATAGCATGCTCTCAATAGGAAAAACAGAAGTGATTTTTAAAAATAAAGTGAATACTCTGAAGGATAATACTGAAGGATTATACCAAGAAGTGCATTTAACAGCATTACCTTGTATTGAGTTACTGTTCCATGAAAGGCAAATACTGGCACTGGATAACAGAATATCTTTCCGACGAGGACTGTTGCATCTGGGATTCCTTTCAGGACCTTTGTTTCTTCACACATGTTGTCTGATTCCTTGACAACTGTAGCGGACATGTTTACACCAACACATGCCAGCGCAAAGAGAAAAGGGAGTGCAGGTGAAACTTGCATTGCTGGGAGCAAGCAGGACCCTGCGGCAGGACACCTGCTGTCAGCGCCCACGAGGCTCCTGTGGGTGTCCATCTTCCAGCAGAGGCTGTGTGGGGCTGCCCGTGTGCACCCTGCTAGCAGGTAGATGCTGCTACTTCATTGCACTTTCGATCTGTAAGGGAAAGGGGAGAAAAAAGAAAACCAAACCACACATATATGCAATTCAGATCAGTCTACTTCATCTTGTGAGGAAGCTGAAAGGTGTAAAATGCAGCAAGGCTTTAAGCAGCATCTGTTAGAAGCCCTCCAGTCTATCTGTTACAGCCCACAGCTGGATCTGGGGTGGGCTGTAGACTTTTTAAAAGCCTCTGTACTCACCGCCGCTGCTCTGTTCAGCTGAAGACCTCTCATGGGAAAGTACCTCGTAGCACAGAGCCAGCTCGTAACGCTTTTCAGCTGCTGTTGCTCCCATCGCTGTTCCTGTCCCAATGAAAGACCACTTGGTCTCCAGGAGCTGAAATGTTACACGAGAGCCTCCTGGGGGGGGCCTTCAACATATGGCTTAGAAGAGCCGGATAACAGAGCAGTAACCTGACCTGGCAGGGTTTGTGGTATAGCGGCAGCAAAGGGAAAACCAGGTGAGGCACGCAGCAAACAAACTGAAGGCAAAGGCAGGGTCAGTACCCATGTCTTTGCAGTATCGCGGGCCAGACTCCTGCTGCTTTGACTTGCTGCAGCTTTTCAGAGGAGATAAAAGCAGTACTAAGTAGTTAAATTGTATCTGCAGGTGTGGGGCTCTCACAGATCAGCGAGTGGCTTCCGAAGCCACTTTCGCATGAGCGGGGCCTGCAGTATCTGTATCATCTGTCCTGCTGAGGGTAGATCTATTTCAAAGCATACAAGAGAAAAAAAATTACAGGCAGCAGCTGCAACATTTCCTAAACCAATTGATACAGCTGGGAAGGCCTGAACAATACTTTGGACCCGGAAGACTGAAGAAGCAATGCTTTTTGTTACAGCTCTTACAGCTGGACATCTCGAAAACCACAGCTCTCTCTGCACAGAGATAGCCACGTGTCTAGGAGTGAGTTTTGCTCAAACAGACTCAATAGCCATGTGTCTAGGAATGAATCTTGCTCTGCTGACCGAGCAGTTTATTCCCCGTTTGTGCTCACCATGCTTTGTAATAGCTGCCAGCCTTTCTGTCATGCTGTGTTGCCCAGATCCCTTCCATTTGAACCATGAGTTATTCTTCGGATAGACAGAGAAATGGTCATCAATGCAGTAACTGGTGCCCCAAATATTCACGTGTACAGGCAAAAAAACCTCATGTGACATCTCCTGAACCACAAAGTAGTTACCTGGGGGCTGTGGTATGTCCTGCTGGAGGGATGCAGCACTCTGAACAACCAAAAGGAGTTTCTCTGCAGAGTTCAGCGCACACTCTTGAGGTGGCTGCTGCGCTTGGGTGGAGATGAAGCTGCTTCCAGCTGAGTCTCTTTTCCTCACAGGCAGAATTGGCTCCGAATGAATCAGAAGTTGTTTGACTGTGCTCAGTTGTGGTGAGAAAAGTTGCTGCAGACAAAATCTTCATTTTTCACTGTCAGTTTCTCCCGTGTTACTTTCCTCTGCAATCTGAGAAAACACAACGACATGTCCTAACTCACCAATTATGGGATTATGAAATGAGCGAGTAGGTGGTGGGATGGAAGTTCCTGTTACAGATGAGAACTTTTATTTAGAGAACTCTTATACGAGGGAATGGGCTCTTGACAGCTGACTAATCTCTGCTAATGGATTTGCCTCCTGAGAGCTTAGTAAATATTGCCATGTAACCATGCATGAATCATCATTTTGGAGCACCTAGATGGCAATGTTCCAAGAACTCTTCCTGCTGCAATCTGAAAGAGGTCTTAACAACCACCCAAAGCTGCAATATCTGCCCCGGTCCAGCCATCCAAAGCCCCCAGTCCCAGCTGCAACTCAGGGGATGGGAAACACTGCATCCCAGGTGTTTCACCTGTTTGCATCCCTCTGAATTAACTCTGGACCTTTTGAGAAACGTAATGCATTTGCTTTGCAGTGCCAAGTGTGGCAAAATATTATCATATGCTGTGCTATATTGACTCTCCAGTTATAAACTAAAACTCTATACAAAGGTGCTATATAAACATAGCATGATAAGATATTTAAAAATCTTCTGGCTTCCTGTAATTCTCACTACAGCTCAATTATTGAGCTCACAATTCATTTTTTAAGTAAATTGAAACAGGAGCATGTGATCAAATATGAGGTGAATGCCTCTTGATAAAAACAGAAATGAGCAAATGTACCATTTTTTGTCTAAATGCAGCTAAACTTATAAAAATTTTAGCTCGTCCAGAAGCAAGGACTCCTGACTGAAAGTATTCCTGTCTCAATGAGATGCAGTCTGGCTTTCTATCTGCTATCTGTCTCCTCTCTGCCTTCTCTGTAATTTCTTTGGTGTCTCTGGCTCTTCTCTTGCTCCTCTGGTTCTCTAGCTTCTATTGCTTCACTGACACCTTTGCCTACTGTCTCCTCTCTGGCACCATTCTGGCACCTTTTGTCTCTCAGTCATCTCTCTTTTGCTCCTCTAGCTTTTCTGTTTCCTCTCTGGTTTCATGTTGGCTTCTTTGAGAGACCAAGAACTCTTCAGCTTGGAGAAGGCTCAGAGGGGATCTGTTTATATATTTCTAAAGTGCAAGAGTCACATTGACTCTTTTGGTGGCGAGCAGCAATAGAACAAGAGGCAACAGGCTGAAACTGGAGCACAGAAAGTTCCAGACAAACAAAGGAAAACGTCTTTACTGTGAGAGACAGAGCACAGGAACAGGAGGCACAGAAAGGTGATGGAATCTCCTTCTCTGGAGATATTCAAGATCTGCCCTCACTCCCTTGTGCAACCTGCTGTAGAGAAACAGCTTTAGCGAAGTGGTTGGACTTGATGTTCTCCAGAGGTCCCTTCCAACCCCTACCATTCTGCCATTCTGTCTCCTCTCTTACTTCCCAGGCTTCTTTGTCTCTGCTCTGTTCCCCCTCTGGCTCCTCTGGCACTTCTCTGGCTCTTCTCGTGTCCCTTTTGCTCCTCTCTGCTCTACTTTTCACATGGCTCTCTAGCTTCTCTTTAGCTTCGCTGTCACCTCTGTCTCGTCTATGGCTCCACTATGGATCCTCTGTGCATTCTGTGGTTCATCTCTGACTTCTCTGACTCCTCTTTCTGTTCTCTCAGGCTTCTCTTACTCCTTTCTGTCTCTTCTCCAGCTTCTCCGTCTCATCTCTTGCTCTCTGTCTGTCTGTTTGTTTTTGTTTTTTTTTTGAGGAAGAAAATGTGTTATCAACAAAGAGAGAAGATATGTGCAGGGTTGCCAACCACCAGACCAGGCTGCCCAGAGCCACATCCAGCCTGGCCTTGAATGCCTCCAGGGATGGGGCATCCACAGCCTCCTTGGGCAACCTGTTCCAGTGTGTCGCCACCCTCTGTGTGAAAAACTTCCTCCTAATATCTAACCTAAACCTTCCCTGTCTTAGTTTAAAACAACTCTCCCTTATCCTATCACTATTTCCACGTAAACAGTCATTCCCCGTCCTGTTTATACATTCCTTTCAAGTATTGGAAGCCCACAGTGAGGTCTCCCCAGAGCCTTCTCTTCTCCAAGCTGAACAAGCCCAGTTCCCTCAACCTTTCCTTATAGGAGAGGTGCTCCAGCCCCCTGATCATCTTAGTGGCCCTCCTCTGGGCCCGCTCCAAGAGCTCCACATCCTTCCTGTACTGGGGGCCCCAGACCTGGATGCAGTGCTCCAGATGGGCCTAGGAAAGACTGGAACATCATTTTCTGAGTGCCCCTCGAAATTCAGAAAACAGGGGGTGACAGAGTATTTGAGCTCTCTTAGTCCAAACCCATTACTGGTTTGAATGTCTGAAGCCAGTATAGTGGTTTTCAAACTTCTCTCTTTAAACTCCACCATGTTCCCAGGAAAGGTTCTTGTGTTTGAGTTGCCGATCAGCAAGGAGCAATATGCCTTCACAGTGGCTGTCAGCACATAAATCTTTTGCAAAATATGGGAGATGTTCCTGACTGTGTTTTGACTGCTGCTGTTGCCTTAGTTTCAGCGGCGATGGAATTGTCTATTTCTGGAAGACAGAAAGCTGGTAACTGGGTGTTAGAGAAGACACAAATGCACAAGGTGGGAAAAAAAATGAGCCTGCATATTTGCATATGCATATATAATACTCTGCATATTCCTACAAGTTTACAGTGCTGGGCCTTGTGTGACAGACCTGGCAGTCCTGGTAACACACACCTTCTATCCAGGGGAAAAGACCTCTAGGGCACGAGGCACTGATTTCCAAGAAATGTTTATTTTACCTGGCCTTTATGAAATGGGCAGAGCCCACCACGTTCCTCTGTTCAGAGACACAGCCATCCAAGGTGTTCAGTCTGGAGGACATCTCGTGCTGTCACCAAGGGGCTGTGTTCCCATCTGTGTATTCAGTGGGACCAAATGGCAAATGTCCAGTGTGACTCAATGCATGCAATGGAGAAAGTCAGATTTTGATATCTGTAGTAGAAATTACAGGTCTTTTCTTCAAAATTCAAAACAAAAAAATAACAACAATATAACAATGAAAAACAAAAAATCCGTGTAATTTTTAAATATGCTGGTGTTCATCTATGGGTTTCTGCCTCCGGTTTCCATCCTTTTCTTCTTATTGCAAAGTGAATGGGGGAAGGAGTGGAAAAGATAAAGGAAAACAGCATCTGATGGAATGCTTTTCAGGCCTTGTCCCTACTTGCTTCTGGTTCCCATTCTGCCCCGCACTGGGAAAGTATCTTCATTTCCCACCTCACTTCCCTCCCACCCCCTGTGTTTCCTCTGAGAAATTGTCTCTGTGGGAAAGTTTAGACATGAAAGCCAAGGCATGAATGTGTTCTGGTGTTAAATTTGGTTTTAACGACCCATGTGAATGCCCTTGGTTTGCTACAAGCATTTTTCTTTTTTCTTTTTTTTATTAAGAAAATTATGTTTTTCTTCTATAAGGCTTAGCTTATAATATTGAAAACTGTTTAGCTGAGCTGGAAGAGGCTGCAGGAAAAAAGCTCAGGCACCGACATGGTTACAGCTGTGTATTGAGCAGATAAATGCTTCCTGCTCAGACAAGCCCTCACCAATTCATCTTAGATTTTTTCCTGGGGAGAGTTGAAAAGGCGAGAAGAAAGAATGTGCTTCAGTGGTTTCATTGTACAAAGTGTCATTTTTTAAATTTTTTTTCTTTCATTTCAAATTCTTTGAAAATGGAAGAAAAAAATTAATTGCAAAGCTTCTGTTTTTAGGATGAACCATTGTCTATTCATAAACTTTGAAAAGATCATGAAATTTGGGCCTTTTTGAAGATACTAGCTATTTAATAGGGAAAAGTCCATTTGATTGCCTTGGCTGGAAGTGCTGTGTTGTAGCTCGGCTTTGTGTTGCTGTTCTCCATAGGCAGAGAGGCAGAAGGAGCTGCCCATTACTCAGGACTTTAGGCCTTACCCTTCTGTTCCATTCATTGTGAGACCTGAAAGTTTGTGAAGCTCTTTGCATCTCTCTCTAGCTGCTGATAACAAGCGTGGGCCAGCACTTCAAAGGGGACTTCAGAAGTTGCATCATCTGGTGTTTTTCTAACCATCCTTTGTGGCAAATGGAGCTGAAACCTTTTGGCTAATTACCACTCTTTTTTTTTTTTTTCTTTTTTTTTTTTTTTCTTTTTTTTTTTCCCCTCTGCCCTTCTCCTGTCAGTTGCAGCAGTCTGAGCAGAGCTGAGGTTTGCACAAACACTGCAGCAGGATGGGGCTGGCCTGCCAAGTTCCAGCCCTCTGGTTAAGTTCCTTTTTTTTTAAAGGGAATGGGTTATGTCCCAAACAACAAACACGAGGTTCATAATGGACATGAGGACAAAACTTTATTTATGCTGCCTGACACTGCTCCTGGGCTCGGGTTTTGTATTCATCTGGCGTTGCTGGCTTCCCGCTGCACATTTTCAAACAAGTTGTTGTAATAACCTCATAATGTTTTCATCATGCTCAATGGGCTCCATTTAGCTTTACTCCCAGCAGATGTAACAGTCTGGGACAGAGCTCCCTTCCCCTGGCACCAGCCCTGAATTTGGCATAAAATGCTATTAATTCTAGCACTGCCCCTGTATTGTCCTCCATAAATGCAGATGCTGTTGCCATTGCTCATTGCTTTTTTTACATTTGATGGTTCCTATCTGCTTTGCCGGAAAGAAGGAAAATCTAATTCCCTTATGATCAGAGGTGGGTCTTTCTCATAGGGTCTGTTAATTTAGCCCTGCTGGGAAGTTAAGGGAAAGATACAAAGGAAACAGCAGTGGTGCCAGTGCCAGTCTGATGCCCGTGCCAGTGCTGGGTTTACAGACCATGATGTTCTTCATTAACCCTTTGGTTGTTTCAAAGGCATTGAAAAACAGGCAACTGGTCTATCTGCTCTCCTTCCTCTATGTTTGTTGTTTAAATTGAGTCCCAAAACTATCAAAAAAGCCCTAAAGCAACCTTCCCCCTCTGCTTTTCTCACATTGCAGATAGTGAGAGGCTGTTGACTGATGGGGAATAGGAAGCAAATGTACAGCCAGATCATTCCTACCAATTTTTCCTCCCAGATGTTTTTCTTTCTATGTTTGTTTTACTTTGGCAATTACCTAAACAAATTGCTCTATGAGCAACGAAACAAATGGAATCTGGCTTCCCTCAGGTTTTTCTTTACTTCCCTTTCTTCTCTCTCAATGATCTCAGCTTCATCTTCTGCCACGTCTGTGGGGACAGGCAGCAAGGAGCCAGATGGAACTGAACATGGCTGCCTTGGTTTTCAGTTACAGCAGAAATAGTATTTGTTTTTATTCTTGATTTGATGGCAATATCGACAGCTTCCTCTCAATTGGATTGACCCAGAGCTATCTACAGGATTCAGTTTCTGCCTCTCCCCCTTTCTCTGCCTCACTTTCTGGATTTATGCCAGTTTTTTTCTTGTTGCAGTTTAAACTAAGAATTGCTCAGAGAACCACAAGTCAGGAAAAGTGTCATTCTTGTGCATGATCGTGCCAGTAATTGCAGAGATATTGAGACCTCTATAAAGCCAGTCAGCCAGGAGTCTGCTTCCTTATCTTTGAAGAATCATATGACTTATCAAAAGCCCTGGCTTCATCAGTGATCGAATACAAGCCCTACATACTAAATATACCACAACTTAAAGAAAAACAAGTTGCTACATTTTAGTATGGATTGAGACTTGCTACAAGACCCAGCAAAGTATGTTCATGACTCATGCTGAGACATGCAAGGGTCTTTATTGAAGCTCTTGAGGTTTGAGGTGAATTTAATGCTAAGGAAAGTGTGGGTGCTGGAGCCGAATATGCCGGGGGAAGGAAAGGACTGTGCATGCTCTGTCAATGCCGTGCAGTATTGCACAATGGCTCTGACACACTCCTCACTCTCCTGTAAGAGATCTCTGTTTCTTGGTGTAGGCTTTTTTTTTGTTTTGTTTTTATTCTTTGGATGTAAAAGGCCAACAAGAATTCTGCGACCTTTGTCTACACTGTGCTCTTGCTGAAAGAGCAGCACAATAAGCATAACTCTCAGACTAGAAATAGTGATGAAGCTGAGGGTTAGGAAGAGAAACAAAACGTTTTAATTTACTCCCTCTTCCCTGAAATGAAATAATGCCTGAAAGCCTATATCTGTGCTTAGTAATTGCTCTTATAAAAAAAACTGTTTGGTGACCTGAATTTCCAAAGCCTCATCTCAACAGCAGAGTTGATGTTCTGATAAGACATCAGATGAAGTAGGTAAGCTTTTCAGGAAAAGTTAAAACTGTTTCCTTGTGATGCTTCTGGAAACAAAATTATTTATTTAAAAAAGTATCTAGGAGCCTTACTTCAGACTCTCATTTTTGTAAATGATAGTTTATCTGTCTGCCTGTTTTTCATGTAATAATTAAAGTTGGAAAAGACCTTTAGGATCACCAAGTCCTACCATTAACCTATCACCACCATGCTCATTAAGCCATGTTCCTCAGTGCCACATCTCCACTTTTCTCAAACGCCTCCAGGGATTGTGACTCCACCACTTCCCTGGGCATCCTGTTTGACTGTTTTTCATGTAGTGGGGGGCCTGAAACTGACCACAGTAATCGAGGTGTGGTCAGACCACTCCAGAACTGAGTACAGAGGTACAATTACTTCCCTGCTCCTGCCGGTTGCACTATGTATGATACAAGCCAGGATGCCATTGGCCTTGGCCACCTGGACACACTGCGGGCTCATGTTCAGCCAGCTGTCGACTAACACACCCAGATCTTTTTCTGGTGTACAGATTTCCAGCCATCTGCCCCAAGCCTGTAGCTTGTCCCAAAGTGCAGGACCTCGCACTTGGTCTACTTTTGTTATTGGTATGCTGGTTTTTGTTGTTGTTTATTTGTTTGTTTGTTTCCTCTGGTCTGTTGTGCCTGGATACTTGAATTTACATACATGATGTTTGTTACTCCAGCAGTTACCACTTTTTGTTACCACAGCAACTGAGATGATGTTCCCTGCTGAAAGAAGGATGAGAATGAACAATGAAAGAACCATGGTGCCTTCCTGGCTGTGTTTTGGATCTGGAGCTACCAGAGGCAGGCTATAATTCTGTCTCCATCACAGGCCCTTGTTTTTGCTAGGACTGCCCTGGCAAGAATGGCCAAAATACGTCAGTTATATTTGAGTGGCTGTTGTTGGGTGATCATTTAGACCCTGACTATCAATCTTGGCCTTTCTGGCAGCTCTCAGCATCCAAACTGCATATCTGAAGGCCTCCTTCCAGCTATGGGCTTTCCTCATATCTTGCTGCCTGCTTTGGCCTGCTCTTCATGGACCACCCTACCCACATGCCAACCTGCCCTTCAGATGCCCCTACTTCCTCAAATTCCCAAACTCTTTTTTATCTCCTGCTATTTACTTCTTTGTGTCTCTGTTTCCCTTCTGATCCCCATGCCTGCCCTATGACCTACACAGAACTCCTTGACTCCATGACTGTGCTTGTCTGTCTGTACCCAAGCACCAGGTTGATGGGTAGATGTTGATGTTCCTTTCTGCATATAGTTACTTCTGAAAAAGCCTGGGTATGATTCTTCTTTTACTAAAGCTGGTGGATGTTTTCTTTGCTATTTTGTTTCTACCCACCTATCTAGTTCCTGAATATGCCCAGACGTGTCAAAACACTGACTATCAGATTGCATTAAATAAATTAACTTCATATTTATCTTCTATCTTGAGCTCATCTGCTGAAAGCACTGAAAGAAGGGCAGTGCTCTCAGTCTCTTGTTATAAGCTAGCCTTGCAGATCAGTGGGGGGAGGGGGGGATGGAGGGCAGTAACACATGCAGGTCTCCTCAACTCCCTCTGATCTCCCAACTGAGGGATCTGCTTCATTGCTCTGGCACCAGGTCTGTCAGAGGTTGAATCTGTGGGATTAGGCTGTCAAAAAAGCCTACGACACAAATAGTATATCAAACCCTGCTTCTGTGTGCCAAGTGATAATTAGAGGGGGAAAAGCCCAGCCCTCATGATACCCATTTGGTACATGACTGACAGATTTATGATAGGATGTAGTTTCCTCTGTTTGTCTCACAGAGAGGGACTGGGCCACGCGATTACGTGGCCGCCTTCTTGCTGGCAAGTGCTTGCAGCTGGATTCAGAGGACAGGAAATGATTTAGCTAAAGGCTTTTGGTGACAATTAACAGAATTCCTGCTGATAACTTTCTTTGTCCTCTCCCTCAGAGTATTTTTATAGCAAACCTGAAGGTGCTGTGAAGTGGCATTGGACGCGGGTGGCTACAAGTGTTTGATGTGTATGTCACGGAATGTCTTGTATTTCTACTGGAAGTATTATTATTATTATTTTTCTTTAAGCTTCATCGCTTTAATATTCTACTTGGTGATGAGAGCAACACAAACATTTATTTTTGCTACCAGGTGCTCATACCCTAAAAACAGCCCAATATGGCAATAAGGAGAGCTATCATCAGAATACCATATGGAAGAAGTACGATTGTCCAATAGTCTCATGGTATGAGGATTGGGGAAGCAGTTTATGCTCCTGTTGGGAATGTTCCATCTGCACTGTGAATATCTCATTTTTTTCTAATAATAGCACAAAATCAGATTAAGTCCTGGGATCACAACAGTAATGTCAGCTTTGGAGTGTATATTTTAAAAAATAAAAAATTCTGTGGTGCACTCCTGTGTAAAGTATCCCTCTCTCACAGAAAGGAAAAAACAAATATTAATGTTGCTCTCACATAGGATTACCCTTGACAAAGAAAGCAGATTGCAAGGCGTTGGATATGCTCCCTCAATAAAAAACATAAGAGTTGCCTTAGATGCCGTGTTGAAAATGAAACGTCTTTTCTTAGTGCTTGGTGGTCTTCAGACCTTCTCACCTTGATGAAGAACGGAGTCTGAATATCTTGATATTGGTTCTTCTCTTAGAAAAGGAGGATCTAAATTTATTCTTTTAAAAACTGATACAGATGAGGATTAAACAGCTCCGTTTATAGTATATAAATTACAGTTCAGGAAGTTAAATAAGTGAGATGATGTTTATCCTTGGGTATCTGACACCTGCCAACAAAGAGCTTTATTTTGAGAGTTTAGGGAGACACTCTCACCTCTGTGCCTGTTTTATGCTTGAGGACTTTTCTCTACCAATGTTTTTTGGACTCTAGCATCCAAACTGGGATTTACTGGAAAAGAGTGAAATGTAGGGAATTTAGCTTTTAAAAATGGATCTGTTTTTTTCTCTTGGGTTGTTCATGTTGTCAGAGATTCTTGTGATGAAGTGTGATGTGGGAAAATGGCCTTTCATTGATTGTATAGTTAGCAGAGCAGAGAAAAATTGCTTTTACCTATGTTGAGGTCAGTTTGAATACTGATGTGTCTGATCTTTTTGTCTGCATTAGCCCAGTTAGTGGTCTTGCCTGTGCAAGCTCAGGACCAGGAGCAGAGCATGGAGAAGGAAAGCACCAGGGGTCACACCAGATGGAAAATGAGAAGTGATAACACAGCAGAAACCACATTCAGAAAGCATCAGGAAAGCAGACTGAGAAAGGAAAAATCATACAGCGGAGTGACAGAAGGCACACCTGCAGAAGCTGCAGCCCTAGTCTGTATTTCTGTACATTTTATTCTGAACGTGGGGAACAAAATGCCTTGTAAAATTAAGCTACTGTTTTCAACATCATAAAATATCTTTTTAAAAAGACCCTTGTGCTTCTACAGAATTTTGTTCTAAACACAGGCAGGTTAAGAAGGGCTTCAGCATTGCTTTTTTTTTTTTTTTTTGCCACCTCTGCTTTTGGTATTGAATGACACAGTTTATTTAATTAAACTGTAGCTATGCTTCTATAATTTGCATTAAAAAGAAAACAAGGGTGTCTCAGTATTAGCAGAGCACCTTCCATGAGAAAGGACAAGCGTGGCAGTTTTGCCTCACAACATAAAGTAGAGTGTGAGCATGTGAGAGACGCCCCTTCCTCTTGCATTCAGACATGGGGGATGTGAGGGCTGCCCAGAACTGAAGCAACTAAATCCAGAGATGGAAGGGCTAATGGAACTGCAGGGCTGGAGTGGGCCAGGCACATGTGCAAAGAAAGCAAGCAGCACCATTCCACTTTCTCCTCAGCCTTTAGCACATCTGGAGAGTTCCCAAAAATCCCACAAGCAATTTTTAGATGCTTCTTTATTAAAACAAAAAGTGGATTTTCTTCTTTGAGGTGGCTGGGATATAAATGGGAGTGCTTTCACTGGGCCAGACTGCTGCTGGGCAGGTGCCATGAATTGTGAACATGTGCCATCTCAAACCAAAACTGGAGGTTCAGTGATCGCCTTGGGATAGCTGGATATAAAGTAGTTCAACAAATGACTGTGTGCAGCTCAGCTAATTCAAATGCTGCAGATAGATGAGAAAATGACTCTGAAAATGATGCAGCAGCATGTAGCAGTTCTTGAAACCAGACCTGTCTATGCACATCCTTGCTCCCAAATACCTATGACCAGAATACTGAAAAAAACTTCTGCTTTGTAATCTCTTGATCTTTCATCTATGTATGTGTTTTTGCTAGTACAGGTAAAATAAAGGTGCACTCCGTGCTCCACATGCAGGGGTGGAACATTGCTGGAGTTTCAACCAAAGTAAACAAGAGATGTTCC
The DNA here is from genome assembly GCF_019238085.1 of Lagopus leucura. Lineage (NCBI taxonomy): Eukaryota > Metazoa > Chordata > Aves > Galliformes > Phasianidae > Lagopus > Lagopus leucura. The sequence continues at coordinate 29,936,476 of NW_024962335.1, read as the reverse complement.
TAGGTAATTACAGAGAACATCTTGTCTCTACAGCTAGTTCCTGTGACGTAGCACACAGGGCAGGGAAACTTGCCTTGCCAGGATATCAGCAGTGTTTCTCTTTATTCAAGCAGCAAGAAATTAGGTACTTCAATCTTTGCTCCAACTAAATTCCAACTCAAGCATGAAGGAAAGTGTTGTCTCACTGAGATTTCCAAGTGGTGGTTGTGGTGGGACTGGTTCAGTTGCTGTGCTTTCACAGATTTGTTTTAAATTCATGAGGCAGTTCTTCCCATGCCGCATCTGAGGTTTTAGGTTTGGTCCAGTACCTGTTGGACTGCAGCCTCTGGTACTACTTTATTTCTTACTTGTTGAGTTACAGGAATGATGAAACTACTCCAGCATTTGCTGGATCCAGTACTAGGGATAGGACAACACCTTGCATAAGATGAGAAGTGTCTCCTAGGAGTCCGTCCTGGGACTCCAATGAGGATTTAGGGGACATCCTTCATTTATCAATGACCTAGACTGTGAGACTGAGTGCAGCCTCAGCAAGTCTGTGGACAACACCAAGCTGAGTGGTGCAGTTGGTACAATAAAAGGAAGAGATGCCATCCAAAGAGATCTAGACAAGCTGGAGAAGTGGTCCCATGTGAACCTAATATGGTTCAACGAGTCTAAGTGCAAAGTGCTTGAGTCAGGATAGTCCCAAATATAAATACAGACTGGAAAGAGAACTAATTGAGAGGAGTCCTGCAGAGAAGGACGTGGTGGTCCTGGTGGATGAAGAGATAGAGGTGAGCCAGCAATGTGCTCTTGCAGCCCAGAAAGACAACTGGACTATGTAAAAATAAATCTGGAAAATAGGGCGAGGAAGGTGATAGCCCCTCTCTTCTCTGCCCTTGTGAGGACCCATCTGCAGTACTGCATCCAGGCCTGGGGCTTCCAGCACAAGAAAGATGTAGAGCTGTTGGAGCGGGTCCAGAAGAGGAACACAAGGATACTCAAAGGGCTGGAGAACCTCTCTTGTGAAGAAAGGTGGAGGGTTCTGGGCTTGTTCACCCTGGAGAAGCAAAGGCTCTGGGAAGACCTCATTGCAGTCTTCCAGTACCTCAAGTGAGCTTACAAGAAAGCTGACTACCAAGGAGTGTTGTGTCAGGACAAGGGAAATGGTTTTAAACTAAAAAAGGTGAAATTTAGGTTAGGTATGAGGAATAAATTCTACACTCTGAAGGTGGTGAGGCACTGGCACAGGCTGCTGAGAGATACTGTGGATGCTTCATCCCTGAAGGCTATCAAAGCAAGGCTGAATGGGGCTTTGGGTAGCCTGATCTATTGGGAGGTGCTCCTGCCATTTCAGAGGAGAAACTAGGTGGCCTTCAAGGTCCCTTCCCAAGCCACTCTATGATGATTCTATGATTTCATGTTCTAGTGATGCTTCCCCCCAATGCTTCTCCAGCCTATTTGGAAATCCACGAGTTGGATAAGGTGTCTCTCTTTGCAGTAATTTTCAGTTGGTTTCTGTGGTCTTTTTCGGTCTTCCCCTGAGCCTATGTAAACTTCTGCCACCCACTCTACTCTATGGAGGAGCTCAGCAGATGCATTTCCTGTTATGTGATGGACCACACTGTTGCTTTGTTCTGTGCGTGGCTCATTTGTGTGGCTTCACTCTGCACCTCTCAGTTGTTGCCTTTGCAGAGGCAGTGAAACATCCTAGAAGCTCTGCATGCCACTCCTACAGTAGTCCTGGTAGACTTCTGTAGTCCATATCTATTGTCTTTAAACTTGGAGAATATTTGTGCACTTGGTATTTTTTTTTTAATGAAACCTTATTTATCACTGTTAACATTCTGGGAATCTTTTCAATTCCTAATATATCATTTTTGAATGGAGGGGACAGAATTGCCTCCTTGTGTGAGGTATTGACAAACCTTAGGTTTCTACAGCGGAATATGGCTGCTATCTGGTTTACTCTTCTTTTTTTTTTTTTTCCTCTTAACAGCATAAAGGTGTCAGCACCTAACTTTGTCTACTCCCCTTTGAGCATTACTGAGCACTTGGGATCATGCTGTTGAGGGGCCTGGAGGGACATTTTTCCCTCTTTTAAGAGTTTAGCTGGCTGCACTTCAGGGCAGCTCTCTGGCATGAACTGTTTGACTAAAGACTGGAAGAAACCTCATTTGTCTCCAATGGAGCTAACATGTTGTCACCAATGCAGATGTTATCTCCAAAGAAAGTACAAGTTGGAGGGGATTCTTGTTTCCAGATTTTTCTAGAAATTGTATAATTTCTTTCTTTCTTTTTTTTTTTTTTCCTCTCCCAAAACATGTTTAAGATTTGGTGTTTTGGATAGTCTGGGCAACAAATCTGTGGCTGGAATGTGGCTCCTCAAATGCAGTATTGAAGATTGTCACTGGAGCGTGAGACTGTTTATTTGTCACAGTGCTTTTAGAGGATGTGCAGCAGTAAGAAACTTTTTTGAACGTTCATACATAAACACTGCAAAAAAAGTGCAACAAGCCAAATTATTTTCCACTTCAAGTTGTACTTGCTTCACTTCTTTACTATCTCTAATCCAAGCCATAACTAGCAATGCCTCCCTTAATAACTGTTACATAAAGAGCAGCCACAGCCTGCCTATTCTGCCCAGAGCCTCCTCCGTGCAGGTTTGGAGTTGCCTTCTTACCTTCAGCGGGCTTGGGAGAAAGCCCAGAGACAAGTCCTTTGTGGCCATGGAAATGGCATTGCCAGATGGGGTAATGTGGATCTCAGCAGCAGAGCTGGGATGCAAGTGCTGACGTCAGTGGTGTGGTTGTCAGCAGCTTGTTTGTTATAGCTCACTGTGAAGGCCAAGCAATGAAGATTTAGGGGACATCATTCCGCTTCTTGCCTTATCTGCCCCCTGGTTTCTGTAGTAGTGGATTGAAAATGCTTGTGTGCACACTGCTTTTGGAGAAAAAATAAAATAAAATTAAATCAGTAAACTCAAAATACTATGGGAAAGGCTAGGGAGCTAAATTTACAACTGTTTTGGAGACTTAGGATCTTCTGGGATCTCAACCACCCTCAGGGGTTGATACTAAAAAATAAATTAGTAACGTCATTTTGCAGCAATTACTAACTCTGGCTTTGTTTGCAAGGGGAATTTTGGTTCAAGCCCTTCACAGTGGTGTTATAATGCATAATTATAGGACTTGAGGTGCAGTTACATTGATGCAAATCATCTGGGTGTGTTATCTCTCCATTTAATCAGTGATTTGTTTGCCATTTGAGTAAAGAAAATACTTTGTTTAAAAATGAGTTGAATGTATTTCCAGTAGGAACACCAGCAGGAAATAATGAAATGTAGCTGATTTACTACTAGTTAAAAGTACCCAAGAGCTCCTCAAGAGTAGTTCATTTTACCCGCAGAGCTTTACATAACACACAGTCAGCTAATTTCACACATATTACAAATCATGCATGATTCTTTATGTTCTCTGTTTATGGTCTTTCTCATTAATCTTTAACTTAATTAAAACCACATAAGCTGGTTCCTTTATTTACTAGGTGTTCCCCTTAATTTGAATCCTACTTTTCATTTCTGGGGATATCTTTTGATGTTAACATTACTGTATGTTACTAATCATAGAACGGTCTGGGTTGGGAGAGACTTTAAGATCACAAAGTTCCAACTCCTTGCAGTAGGCAGGGCTGCCACCCACCAGCTCAGGTTGCCCAGGGCCCCATCCGACCTGTGCTTGGAGACCTTCAGGGATGGAGCATCCACAGCTTCTCTGGGCAGCCTGTGCCAGTGCCTCACCACCTTCTGAGTAAAAGAAAAATTCTCCCTAACACCTTATCTGAATCTCCCTTCTTTTAGAATAAAACCATTCCCCTTGTCCTGTCCCACATCCCTGATGAGTAGTCCCTCTCCAGCTTTCCTGTAAGCTCACTTGAGGTACTGGAAGGCTGCAATGAGGTCTTCCCAGAGTCTTTGCTTCTTCAGGATGAACAAGCCCAGAACCCTCCACCTTTCTTCACAAGAGAGGTTCTCCAGCCCTCTGAGTATCCTTGTGTTCCTCTTCTGGACCTGCTCCAACAGCTCTACATCTTTCATCCAGGCCTGGATGCAGTACTGCAGATGGGTCCTCACAAGGGCAGAGAAGATGGCAGCTATCACCTCTCTTGCCTTGCTGGCCACCAATCTTTTGATGCAGCTCAGGGTAGGATTGGATTTATGGGCTGTAAGCTCATGTTGGTTTGCTTTTTTCATCAACCAACACCTCAGAGTCCTTCTCTGCAGGGGTGCTCTAAATCCATTCTCTGTCAAGCCTGTTTTTATGCTTGAGATTGCCTTGACCCAGTGCATGGACTTGCGCTTGATCCTGTTTATCTTCATAAGATTTGCACAGGCCCACTCCTCTACACTTGCAAGGTCCCTCTGTATGAATCTCTGCCCTCTAGGGATCCTGCCACCAAGCTGTCTGTAGCACTCATCTTGCTGCCATCCACAACCTTGCTGAGGCTGCGCTCAATCCCACTGTCCATGTCACTTACAATTTTATTAAACTGTACCAGTCCCAATACTGACCCCTAAGGGCTACCACACTTCAGTGGTCTCCAGTTGGACACTGAGCCATTGAATGCAACACTAGTGTTCTTCTGCACCAAGTTCTGGGATTTTGGTCAGAAAACATAAGTTGTCCTCTTTGTGACTGCTAAGCTGGTGTGTGATGACAGTGTAAAGAAACTTGTTAGCAGATGAGTCTGAACTGAGAACCCATGTGGACTCTGGGACACACCAGTGGGAACTGCAGCCAGACAAGCAACATGAATCAAAGCCCATACGCATGTTGCTGGCATTAAAAAATATGTGCACTTGACTGCCAATTTTTCACAGTCATTTCTTAACCATTCCCTGAATGGTTTACATCCCCTGTATGTAAAGGCTCCTATTGCTGACTGGTCTGAGTTTGCAGTGTCCCACACAGGGGGCTCCTATTGAATGACACTGCTCCATTATGCTGCATCCATGGAATTAGTCTCCCATTCCTCTTTTGCAGCATCAGATAACCACAAAAGAGCCCCAGGCAGCTGAGGTACAGTTGAAAGCATTTCTAGAGGCTCTGGTTACCATAGGAAGCATGTTTTTCTCCTACTTCTCAGACACCAAATTGTTTTGTGCTAAGAAATGAATAGACATCAACAATTCTTTCATGTGAGATATATTTTAGCCTCTACATGCATAATTTCCTTGGAAAAACGTAACTTGTTTAGCCAAGCCTTGGGTGATTGATCATCCATCCATCCTGTGCTGGTGTGGTCGCCTCCCCTTGACACATGTCTTGGGAGCAGCCATTGCTTAGCACTTGCAGGTACTGAACAACAAACATTCAGCAAGTGAGAAATCACCTCTCTTTGTATGTTTATGATCCTGGCAAGAATAGATACCGGTTCCCACAGGTGGAGACAGGGTTGTGAAACAGAGGTGCTAACTCTGCTGATGTCATATAACAGGTGTGACTTTTATGTTTCCCATCTGTTTTCAGCCAGCAGTTTAATGATACTGCAGTTTACTGAGACAGTGCCATCCAGTTACCCAAGTCCTATGCTAAACATATTCATATATGTTTAAAAATTTTTTTCTTATTAGCTAATTCTAATTCTTTCTTTGCCTAGGCTATGTTAACAACATGCAATTATTGTGTGCCCTTAAAAAGCAAAATCCTTCTCATTGGTAGGATAGCTTATCTTCTCTGCTGCTAACTTTTCTTTATTTCACACTAACAGAACAGAGTCAGGGTAATGGTTCTGCTTTTTTAATGCACTCCTTTGTGGTTGCCTACATGTTAGCTAAAATCTAATATCAGAAGTTCAAGCAATATAAGATGCAAAGCATCTTTCAAGAGCTACTGAGAAATAGGAGGTTATTTCACTGATCCAATTTTTTTATAGCACTGAAATGGGATTTTTTTGAATGTGCACAACATTTATCCCTATCATAATACTATGACATTAGAGGAAGTGAAATTGCATGCCTCAGTCTTTCAGGATTCACATGCATGACTTTTATAGTATTTAAGGAAGACATCAAAATGAAGAACAAATTAAAAAAGTAAAAGGAAAGCAAAAAAAAAATAAAATCAACAACTGTTAAGGGAAAAGGCATGGACCTAATGCAGGCTCTTTGGCAGTACCTGCTTTGTGACTCAGGACATATCTTTAGCAAAATGGCAAATATTGAAGTGTGGTGGCAGACAGAGGCAAATGCACAAGGCCTGTAAAATGAAAAGGCAGCTCAAGCATTTCTATGTGTTTTTATTATTGTTTTTTTTAATAAGTTGCAGTTAAAATTTAGTTGTTCATTATTCAGCTGACAAGATTTATTTTTCAACCCACTGCATTCTGGACCTGTAAAATAGGAAAGTTTCCAGTCTGGAGATAGAAATGTGTAGTAATATTTTTGATTATTTCTATAATACCACATACATACATGAAATCTTTTTTTCTAATTCTTCTTATTTTAACTCTTATTTCTGGGGCACAATTGGGTTGAGATGATAGAAATCAGCTAAGAACATGTGGCAGAAGTTCTAAGTCACGGCCTGAACCAGTGCTTGAGCACCTGGTGGGAAGGCAGGTCCAACTCAGGGAAGCTCAGGTGCATGCAATGTACCCAACTGGCAAAAAGGAGTGGAGCCAGGAGCTCTCCTTTCCAGACTTCATTTATGGGTTGGCAGTGGAGGCAAGGATATTTTGCTGGAGATTCCTGCGTACCTGAGGTCTTGAGGAGGTAAGCAGCTTGTTTTTTTTTTTTTTTTTTTAATATATTTTTTATTTCTATTCCTACAGCTGTTGTATTTGACCAAATCCTTACTTGCTGTAGCTTAGGACCTTGCTGTCATTGCTTTGGTTTCCACTGTGTTACAGAATGCATCCATACAGAGCGTTTTCTTCATCCAGGCCTCAAATCAGATTGAAATATGGCTAGCAGGAACCTCAAATCTAGGCCCGTGCTTGACCTCAAAGGCTTCCTACCTATTTGGCATCCCAAACTCCTTACTCGTTTGTACTAGTTGAATACTTCCATAATGTACTGGACAGTAACTTGCAGTTGGGACTGATAGAACTCAAACAGGCTTTTGAAGAATCCAACTCAACAAAAATATGCTGGTCATAAGTAAGATTATGGTGGCTAATACTTTCAAAGAGGATTTCTTGTACTTCCCTATTGCATCATTTTCTAAACAATTTAATCAATATAAATAAAACTCTTCATGATCTGGTTTTTTTGCTTCATAACCAATTCCTCAGGCACATCAGGTATTTTATGTTTTACGAGATGGCTCCTCCCGATTTCCCTAGATTGCTTCTCTACAATGCCAACTACCCAAAGCCTGTTGATCTGTATAGACTTTCCTTATCTGCTATTTTTGGTATTTTCTATCTGAGAGCTATGTTAGATCTGGATTGAAGACCTCGGCCTAGGGTACTGTTGAAGAAGAATGGGTCTCATGACAGCTGTATGACTAAAATAAAGAAAAAGAGTTTTCTTTCTGCTCTGGTAATTTTTCATATGGTTGTGGCAGAGACCTCAATTTATTGTGCATACGTAGTAATACGTCTGGTATCTAAGTGGAAGGAGGCATTTCTTGCAGAAGAGTAGTACTTAATTGTAAACAAACAAAAACCCAACTAACAACAACAAAAGAACACAAAACAAAAAAACAAAACCAAAAGCAACACAACTTTTCAATAGGAGAGAAAAAACACTGAAAAAAAAAAAAAAACTATAGCAACTTAAGGCTTTTTAAGCAGTCCTAAATTACAAAGCTTCCAAAGGAAGCTAATTTGTTCAATTAAACAAAATGTTATCTAGTAATTCTGCTCTATCCACCTTGTAATAGGGTTGGCCTTTCAGCTTGTGATGCAGTATTAAAGATGGCTCTGCAATTAGACACTGTGCTCTGCAGGTGCACTGATTTTCCTATTGGAGAGGTCATAGTTGGGAGTGGGATAGGGCTGAACAAAAAAAAGCAGAAGAGGCAGCTGAAAACGAGGCTATTTATTATTCCAAACAAGGTGTGTTTATCTCTTTGCTTTGTAGAGGAAGGCTTTGCTTTCAGGCAGCCAAGCAAAAAAGAAACCCCAGGAGACAGTGCGCAATTAACAAGTCTCCGGGGGCTGGCAGTGAGTTCTGCAAGGCTGAAAGCAAACTTGGTGTAACTGTTGGCACTCAATCCACACGGGAATAGTAAGTTCATTTTTGTGTGCTTCCTGGTGCTTGCTCTGTGGCTGTGAGCTGATAGAAGGCAACGCTTCAACTTCCTGAACTCTCCAAATAAAGCATCCATTCTGGATAGAAGTTTTCAAAGAAAGAAACACTGTACTTTCTGCTTCAGTCGAGCTTTCATATTTGGCCCTATGAATGAACAACTTTGGTTGTTAAACTGCTGAAAACTTATTTCAGAAGGCTTGAATTTATCACAAGTAAAATTATCTTCAATTGAATGGCTTGGAGCAGCTCTCAGAAATTTATTTACATAGCTGTTGTACTGTGTCACAGTTTGAAGGGCACTCAGGCTTCCTCTTTAATCTAAATTTCCACTTAAACAATTAATTCACAAGTAACTTCAGTTTTCATTATTTCTGAGTTTCATTCAAGAGATTATTACAGCAAACCAGCAATTATTTAAATTCTTGAATTAACACATATATTAGCTCTTATAAAGTGAGCTGTAAGAAATGGCAAGTGAGCCCTGTTCCTGTATGTATCTCAGAGTGTGAGTGTGTGTGCATGGATAGTGATGATGCAGAGCTCATTCCTGTGCCCAGGGAATAACCTCACAAGATCATCTGCGAGAGATGTTTGCTTTCAGGACCACGTCTCATGTCAGGAAAAATGTTTGCTTTCAGTGGAAAGACTTCTGTAAAACTAGGTGTTAGGAATTTAGCCATGGCTCCCTAGTTGTACTATAACAGGTTGAATAAAGTGGGTAGAGCAGCAATGAGTGCTCTGTGTTCCGTTTTTACAATCTCGGTCAAATACAGTTAATTTACGTGATTCACGAGACTTCTCTTGTTACCAAATCACATTTCTCTTTGTCAGGCCTTTTTCCTTCCGGGTGTGTGTGTGTGTGTGTGTGTATATTTAAATTTTCATCAGACGCTTGATATTCTGTTCTGTATGGCACCATCACCAATGGATTGTTTCAAACAATGGCATAAAGAGTTAACTCCTGTGATGGGGGAAAAAAGGCAAAAAGAGTGCCCACAGCTAGCTAACTATCAAGAAATCATCTAGTACTTGGCATTTACTATAGGCAAAGTAAAACAAAGAACTAGCAGCAATAAATCAATTCTTGTGTACGGGTGTTGTCAAAATAGGCTGTTCTGGCTCTGTCTGATCCATTCTTAGGCCAATAAGGCTGTCTTTTATACTTCCAAATGTTTTGAAATGCCTCTGTGCTCAAAGAAGATCTAAGCTGTCTCAAATACAACCATCCACAAGGTAATGGGGTGTCTCCAGTTTGTGTGAGAAACTTTATCAGGTGCCTTGAAAGCCAAGCATTCCTCAAGTATGCTGTAATTATACATTGCTTGTGATTATGGCATAAAAAGTACTCCAGCTACTGTTAGGCTCTAAGATCAGAGCTGGGTTTTAAATGCTGAAATGTCTGCAATGGGCTACCTTTGTTCTTTTTTTTTCTTCTTTACATTAGAAAAATGAGAAACAAAATCAAGGCTTCGGATCCAAAGATACTGGGTTTTGGCCTAGTTCCACCCATAGCTATTATACTGAAACAGTTCAAGGCATTCCTCTCTTCCCACTGCTCTCCTGCAGCTGGAAAACACTATATGCTGCTTTCATGAAAAGAAACATCAATGACACTGGTTGTATATGCCTCCCCCTTGGTCCAGTTTGCTCTCACTGAAGTGGCCTGTACATCTGTAACCTCATACAAGAGAGAGGTTGTACGGGAGTGAGATTTAAAGCAGCGTTCAAATCTGTGAAATACTTGGTCAGTGTCAGGATTTCCTCTGTTCATATAAGATGAACAGGAAATTCAGAAGTCTTTGTATTTTTATTTCTTTTCTACCCTTCATCTCTTAAGAGCATGTCAGCCTATCTAAATGATGACTCATTTCTTCATTTTGACTTAAAAGTAATTCCAATATAGTGCATGTTCACATCTAAAGCAGATAATCAAATGCTGCAATAGGGTACTTTTATTGACTTTTCTTTGGATGAACAGCATCTCCTCTGTGCCTCAGCACTGCCATGAACAGCAAAATCAAGGATGCAGAGATCATGATAAGACTTCCCTTTATTTAAAAAAAAAAAAAGTCAAGTATTTAAAAACAAAGATTTAATTTAAGAGTGCTGCTTCAAAAGCCACTAAAAATAGATTCTCTGAAAATAAGTAATAGGCTTCAAATGCAAGTTGAATAAGGAAGACTTCTTCATTTCCATGACAGAGAGCAGAGTTTGCACAGGGGCAATATGTCAGCATCAGGCAGTGATTTCTTCAGCTGGATACTTTTGAATGGAGAAACCTGTAAGCACAACTTGGGACAAAAGATTACTGGAGATAACAATCAGAAAGCATACACCATATCACAGAATGGCTTGGTTTGGAACGGACTTTGAAGATAACCCAGTTCACCCTGCCCTGCTATGGATGGGATTGCCATCTGTTAGATCAGGCATCCCAGGGCTCCATCCACTCTGGCCCTGATTTTCTCCAGGGATGAGGCATCCACAGCTTCTCTGGGCAGCCTTTGCCACTGCCTCACTACCCTCTGTGTAAAGAATTATTCCGATTAGGAATTGAGAGATCTCTTTTACTCTAAAACCATTCTCCCTTGTTCTATTGCTGTGTAAAATGTCTTGATTATAAGCTCCTTTTAAGTACTAGAAGGCTGCAATGAGGTCTCCCCAGAGCCTTCTCTTCTTCAGGATGAACAGGCCCAACTCTCTCAACCTTTTCTCTCAGGGGAGGTGCTCTGGCATCCTTGTGGCTTCCTTTGACCCATTTATTGTGCTGGGCCTCCCAGGCCTGGATGTAGTTCTGCAGATGGGTTCTCAAGATGGACCCTTGGCAAATACCAGTCATAGAATCACAGAATTGCTCAGGTTGGAAAAAACCTTAAAGATCACCAAGTCCAACTGCTACCTCATTCACCTGGACATAGATCCATTGACCCAACAGTCACCTGGCTGTGATTGTCCAGCTGATTCTTTATCTCTAGATCAGAGAGATGTGGATAAAGATGTGATCTGGACCCTGAGAAATTCCATGCAGCTATTCATTCAGCTGGTCCAATTTAATGTCTAAAGAGTCTCACCTTTGCTCTGCAACTAACTGCGAATTTAGAAACAGAAGTAGAAATACTTATATTGATAAACCAATTTGGTTTATTTCTGCTCCAAAGACAAATTTAGCAGTGTTCCATTTATAATCTTTGACCATGCTTTATTTTCTTCTATGTATACTTTGTTATGACAAAATCTCTTTCATCTTAATAAAATGTTTACAGATATTATCTTCATAAAACTAACACTCAGTGACACACGAACATTACTTTAAATAAAGTAGGCTTAATGCTTGTTGAAAATGCTGGAGAAGCATTTGTCAAGCTGAAGTTTCCTGTCTGCAAGGAGAGGATCAGCAAAGGCTCCATTGCACACCGGTTTTAGATCTAGCTGAGGACAGCAGAAAAGTGCTTGCTTATTTTCAGTATACAAATCTAGTAACTTTACTGAGATTGTTGGACTGTTTCAGTGATACGGGTTTAAAATGAAGTGTTTGCTCAAATACTTGACTGCCTTTTGAATCTGACTGTTTTTTCCCATGAAGAGGGAAAAACCTGCTGCTTTCATACAGCTCATTTCTAGATAATAGCCATCACTGCTCAGAAATGGATCGAGATTTATCATCAGTAGGCCAGGAGGAGGTAGTAACAGCTTTTGGTGGTAAGTGCATTCCAGCTGAGTAAGGATGGAGGGATGCAGTAGAATGCAGCCTGGCCCTGGCATACCAGGGAGAAAAGAGGCAGAGAAGATGAGGAGTTATAGGGCTTCTGTCAGTTGGAGCTTTGCCATGGAAAGTACATGCTGAAAATTTCCAAAAATGATTCTTTTGTAATGCTAGAACTCAGTTGTCCCACACACATGCACAGCTGTTGGGGTACAGCCCAGGTATACTGTCCCCAATCTGTGTGTATCAGCTACCAGTGGATGTTTACATGGGTGGTATAATTCTGGCCTCTCCTGTGTCACCCCATCTGGGCAGCAGCCCTCATAGAATCATAGAATGGCCTGGGTTGAAAAGGACCACAAAGATCATCTAGTTTCAAACTCCCCCTGTTATATGCAGGTCCAACCACTGGACCAGGCTGCCTAGAGCCACATCCAGCCTGGCCTTGAATGCCTCCAGGGATGGGGCATCCAAAACCTCCTCGGGCAACCTGGTCCAGTGTGTCACCACCCTCTGTGTGAAAAATTTCTTCCTGATATCTAACTGAAACCTTCCCTTTTTCAGTTTAAAACCATTCCCCTTTGTCCTATCACTATTCCCATTTAAACAGTTCCCCCCTCTTGTTTACACGCTCCATTCAAGGTATTGAAAGGCCACAGTGAGGTCTCCCTGGAGCCTTCTTGTGTCACCACTGTGACTCCCATTTTCTTCCTATGTCACCTCTGCTGCTGTCAGTGGGCTGGCACCTACTGCTCAGGTTGTTGTCCCCAAAGCCTGAGTCTGTCATCCTTTTCACACTGCTCTGCCACCATTCTCATGCTCAAGAATTTCCTTGGTCCCTTCTGTCCTGGGTGATTCCAGCCAACTGCGTGGCTTATGCAGGGCACCTCACCTGGTGTCCTGAAGATAAGAAGTTCAGTTTCTTTCTTAGAAATGTTTTAATCATTGTAGTTATTCCAGGAGACTGAAGGAACCTGGGAAGCTGTAAGATTTAGGGCCTATGTGCTCATATGTATTTCCGTAGGCAGAATGCAGGCTTAGGTCTTGGATGGCATTGCTGGTGGCTCTGCATGCTGCTGGGTACAAAAAGGAGACAAATGTGGAATGCTTAGCATAGGAGAGCAAGAGGGGTAATAGAATAGCATGATAGGCTTTTCTGGGCAGAGTAGATGGTAAAACTTTTTTTTTTTCTTCTAACTTTAATGTCAAGACTCAGCATTTCTGGTGCCAACAGTATTTGCTTGGAGTAGAAGATAACGCTGGAATCTGTGAGTGTGGGACATGAAATACAAGCACCGTGCTCTCAGCTTAGTCCTCGTTTTGCAGCAACCTGCTTGTTCCCGCAGCCGGATTCACATTCCTAGTGTGAGATACAAGAATAGTACTTGGCCAGGCTACTTGATCGGGTGAACTGTTGTTTCTTCATAGTTCCCAGCTATCTGTTGAAAAAACACAGCGGCTGACCGGTGCTGCTGGTGTGCGTGCCTGAAATTAGAGTTGTAGGGAAAGTATGGGTGCAAGAATTCACGTTCCTGAAGTTTGAGCCACAGAAGTAAGCATGCCACCAAGCCCCAGCAGCAACGCGCCGGGCGCCTCTCTGCGCCGTGGCAGCCTTGCAAACCTCGGCCCCAGGCCCCGCTCTGCCCCGAGCCCGGCGGGCGGCCATGTGGAGAGGCCGGGGCGGGCCGCCGCGAGGGGCGGGAGGCGGGCGGGAGGCGGCACGGGGCGGGCGGCGGGGGGCAGCGGCGCCGCGCTCCTGTCAGCGCCGCAGGAGCCGCGGCCGGGCCCGCGCTCGCCGCCGTTCCGCCGCGCTCCTCCGGCCTCCCCCGGTGTCGTCTGGCTTCGAGGAGGGTGGGAGTGGTGGCGGAGCGCGAGATGAACGGAGAATGAGGCAAAATGTCTGAAAAAATGTCCAGCTTTCTGTACATCGGGGACATCGTGTCCCTCTACGCCGAGGGCTCCGTCAACGGCTTCATCAGCACCCTGGGGTGAGTGCGGGGCGGGCGGCGGCACAGGAAGCGGCCGGCGGAGAGCGCTGCCAGCCCGGCGCGGCGCTTGGCGGAGCGCGGAAAGTAGGAAGTGCGGAGGAAGAGAGGGGCAGCGGGGAGCGCCAGCGGCCCGGCTCCGCGCAGCCGGTTCGGCTCGGCTTGGCTCTGTCCGGCGCAGCCCACCCGGAGCGTCCCGGCCTGAGTGCCGCGTGTGCGCCGTGTTCGCGGCTGCAGTGCTTCTTATTTATTTATTTATTTAATAACTTATTTCTAACTGTTATTATTTTTAATTTTGGTATGCGCGTGATTCGCTGCAAAGGTGAGAAAGGACAAAAACTTGAGAGCGCTTTGCTGCTCTTTAGTTGAACAGCGTGCCCCTCCTCGTTCGTGTTCTGGCGGGGTCTTCCCTGCAGTGGGTGATAAACAGCTGCTCGTAACCACATACTCCGTGCCGTAGGAGTGTTGCTTCCACGAGCTGCATTTCCTCTGTGCAGGATGGAAAGATGCAGTGCTGCCCCTCTCCTGCTTGCTTGGGGTTCTATGCGTGCTTTTGATTGCCCCTTGGGATCCCGCACAGGGATGTGCCTCCAGAAGCACACTCGTCTTGTTCTTTACCCATGGCACAGTGTGGCTGCAACAACAGCCCTGAGGGGTCCCACTGATGTAGGGTCCCAGTGCCTGGGTGCCACATCCAAGGTGAGCGTGTCCCTGAGCATGCCCGAACTGCATGCTGATGGGGTGGATCAAAGTCATTCTGTCCACAAGGCAGCTGAAGCCTAGGTTTAACAGCAGTTTTTGCTTGTCAGACATCAGCTGTACCTTCAGAACTACCGCTAAGCAAATGCACTCAGTGAAGTCAACCCTTGGTTCGTGAGGAGTGTGCGGCTCCTGTCACTGAGCTCCTGGTGCCCTTGAGGCCCGACAATGGGGCTACAAGTGGGAGTAGTGTTAGAATAGCAGCAGTGACTGTGGTGGTACCTGCTGTGGTACCCTTACTGGGAGGAAGCAGGCGCCCATAGTAGTCTATATTTTTTTCTATTTTTCCTATCCTTGCATGCGATCATTTCATGTTAACAAACATTTTTCTACGGTTTGTTCCTCTGTTTGTTAATTCCATACCTTTTCTATCTGTGACTCTGTAATGTGTCTCACGTCTCCTTTTATTTTGCTGACTCTTGTAATTTTAAATCCTGTCTGAAAATGTTTGCTTTCTGCAGCTGCTAACCACTGGCTGTTGTTTCTTATTCCTCTAGCCCCTGCTTCTCTGTTGGCACGGTTTGTTGTTGAGTAGTTGGTCTCTGTCTCACTGTTGCATTCAGTTACCTGGTGGCTTCCGAGCCTCTTGTCTCCAGGAGCCAGGACGGAGTGTTCACCCCAGCTTTATGGACAGGAAGCCAAGGCTGTGGTCTGCCTGTGGTATGGGGGATCTCTTCTGCAGAAGTTACTGAGCCTAAGCTAATGCGCTCACTAACACCTCTCCAGGTTTTTCTGTAATAAAAGCAAGCTGACCCAGCTGGAGGACACCTCCAGGATGAGGCAGGTTATGTGTGTGTGTCTCTCCTTCAGGGCTTCAAGAAGACAAGGCAGCTCTGGCAGCTTCTCAGCATCCTGTGTTCCCAACATCCAAAGATGGCTGTGGTTTGGAGCTGAGGAGCTTGAAGGCCCCAAAGGAGAAGCGAAGCTGCCAGTGGAATACTCCCATGCCCTCTAAGTGGGAGCGCTGACCCTCTGCTGGTGGTGCAGGAGTTGAGCAGATATTGAAGGTGCTGCGAGGTGCTGTTACCTGTGCCAGCCAGCGCAGTGACTGCTTTTGGGCTGGCTGCAGCCAGGCAAGAGGCAAACACCGTTTAGTCCAGGGAAGAAAGCAGCAGTAAGTCCAGGAGAGAGCTTTGCCCAGCTGCACATTTGCTGGGCATGTGTGGCTGGAATGCTTACTGCAGGTCCTCTGCTCTGCCAGCATCTGTGTGGAGATGTCCCCATCTTGCCAACGTCAGGGAGAGGAGGGCAAACCAGCTTGTGGCTCGCACTCTGCAGTCCATCAATCTCCTGTAATTGCAAGAACTTTAAATTCAGCTTGAATCTAGTGGCTCTGTAGCAGGGAAAGAGTGCTGTTTATTTTAAGCTGTCAAAGGCTAATTGTTTCTTAAACAAAGCATGTGTGAGGCCACGCTATAAATAAGGTAAAAAGCTGCACACAGCACCTCTCCAGGCTGGGGAGACCCATGTATAAGTGGCATTATTCAAACAGATTAGAACTGAGGTGAAGATCCAGGCAAAGGCTGGGTTTCGTGCGTAGTGGAATATTTTTTGCTTGCTTGCTGATGCAGAATTGGTCATGTGCTCAGTTTTCTTCATGAAACTTAAATCCAAAGGAAGGATGAAGTTGAGCTGTGCAGATTGAGTTTAGGCTCTGCTTAATACCTGCTGGAGCATGAGTATGGGAACCTTCCTGCTGAGCAGGGAGGAGGTTTGGTGGTCCTCCCTTGTTCGGCATCTGGGGACCAGGGCTCCTTGCCCCGTGTCTAGATGAGCATGCCCAGGGGTGCTGTGAAGGCAGCAGTGCCTCTGCACACCTCTGGCTGCAAAAAAAGGTTTTGGGAGTAGCTGGGACAGCGAGGTTCTGGGAGTAGGACCCAAAAGGCTGGGCACTTCTCTGGGCTGAGAGAAACCTGCCTTCCCATCCTTGGCGCAGGGCTTTTGTTCTGTTTACTATAAACAGCTGTTGAGTGAGGTACGGGGCGAAGGCTCTGCTGTCAGATGTGATCCCATAGTCAGAAGAGGAAACTGAATGTCTGTTCCACATCTCGAGACAGTGCTGGCTGGGGGCAGGGGCAGGGAAGTGAGGCAGCACGCTCCTAACTCTTCCTCTTTTTTTAATCTGTAGAATAGGTTTGTGGTGAGGTTTTGAAGAAGAGGCATGAATGCCTCTTCAGAAGGATGTTGCAGGCTGTAAATTCAAGTGAACAGGAGCACTTCTGGGACATCTTGGAGAGGCTTTTAAAGCTCAACACTCTCTGTTGGATGCTGCAGGCTTCAGATTCCTGGGGTACAGAGGTTCAAGCAATTGCCTGCACTTTTTTTTTGTTCTTTGAGTTGGGGTTTATTCTGGATCTGGGTGCTTCTCGGAGATGCTGGTGATGTGTAATCTGACTTTTCCAATCCCGAAGCTTTGAGATGTTTCTTTTTCTCTGCTTCCTTTTTTAAAAAAGGAGAATGTTTCTGTGTATACAAACTGTTCATCCTTCACAGTGTTTGGAAAAAGGAATTTGCACCCATGGGTAATTTTTCTGCCATTTCAAAATATGTTTTGTACTGGATTACCGAATAACACTAATAGCTTTTTTCTTCCTCTCTCATTTTTACACCCCTAGAGCATGTACAGCTCCTGTACAGTGTGAGGTTTTATGTCCTAGAGGCAGTATGTGGCAGAGCCAGGTGATGGATCCGGGCATCACAGGTTCTCTTATAGTGGTGTCTGAGCCTTGGGACCACCTTCCCAGTGCTTTGGCAGTAAGTGTGGGCACTGATGTGTGCCGGGAATTGGAGCTACCGCTAATCACCTTTCTGTACAATGAGAGGAAAATGTGTTCTCAGTTGGGGAGGCGGAAAAGCAGTAAATATCCACAAAAGCCAGCATCAGCTGCTGGGAAGTTTGACAATGGGGCTGCCGGTCACTGAGAGTAGCTGTGTTTCTGGCTCACCTCTGCACAGCTGCTGCGTTGCGGGGCCATAGAGACCTCACTGAATGTGGTTAATGGGGGATGCGGCGGGGGCTGCCTGCTGGGTGGTGTGAGCATTTCTAATGAGCAGTAAAAAGAATCTGTGATTTCATAGATCCACAGAATATCCTGAGCTGGAAGGGACCTGTAAGGATCATCAAATCCAACTCCCAGCTCGTTTTCTTCAGTTTAGCACTCACTTGTCTCAGGCAGCCTCTCTCACTTGACTGAACTTTTTTTTTTTTTTTTTTTTTTAATGAATTTGAGATGAGTATCGCAGTTTTATTAGGTTTTGCCACTAGGCTTTAGTGCATTAGACGTCTTACTAAATTTGGACTTGATGCTGACAGCATCAGTCATGTTTTGTGAAGAGATGAGGTTAATTAGAAAGTGAGCAGTATAAACCAAATTATTGGAAATACCACAAAGGCTAAAATAGAATCACAGATCCATAGAATTGTTTGAGTCGGAAGGGACCTTTAAAGGTCATCTAATCCAACTCCCCTGCAATGAATAGGGATACCCACAGCTAGTTGAGGGTGCTCAGAGCCCAATCCAACCTGAGCTTGGATGTCTACGGGATGAGACATCCACCACCCCTCTGGACAACCTGTTCCAGTGCTCAACTACTCTTATCATTAAAAAAAAAGAAACAAAAAAAACCCACAACAACTTTAAAAATATGTTGTCTTATTGGCCTCAGAAATGGTGCTAAGAGAAAAGATATAGTTACTGATGATGCTACAACACGCCAGTGTAATATTTTCTGAAGTGTACTTTTTTTTCCCCATCCTTCTCTTATACTGCCTGAAATTGTAAGCTATGGTTGAGGAGCACTGTATATGTCCTTTAATTAACGGCAAATTTTTCTTGCCAGGTGACAAAATGTAATTAGTGAGGAGAGAATAAAAAGCTTGAAGAAAGTGAAAGTGGCATAACTGGAATCACCATAATTTAATTCTGATACATACAGAACATAGTAATATGTGGAGCAGGGAGGGAAGCTGAATTTCCTCTTTCCTGTGGGCAGAAGCACTGCTGCATTTTGCTACAGAGGTGCCTTATCCTCTTGATGAAACCTCTCAGTTTGATTCTCTGTCTTAGTATCTTTTCTGCTTTGCAGGCTTAGTGTTTTCAGAAATACCTTTTCTTTGTCATCATCCTAGTGCAAAAGCACCAGTCTGAATTCTGCAGCTACTTTCCATGTCTGCTGATGCAACCGAGAACACAAATTGGCTCGTTATGGGCCACTTTGCAGCTACACTATTTTTTTTCTGTGATAACTTTTTAATGCATGAGCTATATTATATATGTTGTTAAATATCTTCATTGACTATATAACAAATACCACACAAGCAGAAATATATGAATACAAATCTGTGTCTTGCCTGCCTTGCATTTCAATACATGTATCAAAGCTTATCTCCTCTGCAATTATCCCCTCGCATTAACAACTGGGCCCTGCTCCAACTTTGCTGCTTCTAATGAACTTATTTGGATGCTCATCCCAAACAACAGTGCCACCTTTAAATAAACAATGGCACGGGGCTTCCCACAAAGCACTCTTGTGGGAATGCAGCAAGTAAGGATCCTGGGGGAGGCGGCTTCTTCCAGGCATGTTGCCTGCGCACAGAGCACAGCTTGAGTGTGAAGGAGCGCAGGAGTAGCTTTAATTACAGCCTTACGATTAATAAGGCTGTATGCTGAAACGTAATATCCTTGGTTCAAAGAGTTCATTATCAAAGGACAAACAGAAGCGGAGAGTGAAGTGAGCGTAGGGTAAGAGCCAATTGATTTAAAGTAAAAGTGAGTTTACCCCTAAGCTGTGTGTGCTGATAGAAATAAAAGGAGACTTAATTTTAAGTGGAGACGGCTGGTGTGGGTGTTAAAGCTTCTGCAGTTCTCGACAGGGCTGTGTGGGAAGCAGTCAGTAAAGAGGGAAGATTGTTTAACAACTTGTATGACTTTAATCTGTATTGAGCTGCCTTCTGCGTAATGAGAAGCTTAGCTCAGCACATCCAATCAGGGGCGCCCTATGTTTTGAAAGTGCCCTGGTAGGAAGTATGGGCTCCATCTGCAATTGCTCCGGTGAGGGGCACTCACACCTGTGGGCAGCTGGCTTGCACTGGGCCTTACATTCCGCAGTGCCAATGGCATAGGTACTGCTGAGCTAAGTGGTGAGCCACGGGCCCACGGCTGTTGGATTTGCTCCTGGTGCATGTGGGGGTCTGGTGTCTGCTTGTGCTGGAGAGCCTGTAGGCTCTTGTCCTTGTCCTATAGGAAGAGAGGAGCAGCGGAGTTCAGGTGTGACTGCGATGCATTAGATGAAGGGTGTTCATAGAAAAAATGAGGAAAGGAAATTGATCGTTCAGGATTTTGCTTTGTTTCCTTGTCTGTGTTTTATTTTGTCACTTATTTGAAGATGACTGTTTTAACATAGGGTCCTTACATGGTCCTTACAACTGGTTCTTTCAAACCTTCACTTACGTTATTTTAAATCTGATACCTTCTAAGTACTGAACAGCCAGCTCCACATGTACATTCATGTGCAGACTTTGCTCATTGTATGCCCTCGATCCTACTGTTTGCAGTGGTGCTGTGCCTTGACTTCTTCTACTGAGGGAGACGTGCCCGGGGATGAATTTTTTTGTGTGGAAAGTTTCAGATGAAACAGCAGGAACATTTCTGTGAACAGGATAAGTAAAAATCTATTGGTTATCCCTGACTTTTGGTAAAGAAAGATCCTACAGAACTGTGTGGAGAGCTGCCTGGAGTGGCAGTGCAGCCGTGAGGCCTGCTCCTCCTCCTGCATGGCAGACTCCTCTTCCTCTGCTCCTCTTAATGTTGGCCTGGCTTTTGGAGGCACTGAGATGGAGAATGATCTTACTGGGACTGCTGTGACGCTGTGGGCTGTGCTGGCAGCTGCCCCTGGCCATTATCCCATCGTAATGGCTTTGGAGTTAGCAGCTCCTGCTCTGCTGGTTCTGTGCAGCTTCGCTCTTTGGCTTAGGGTGAGGTGGTAGAGAAGTCAGAAGAGCAAGATGCAGGCACCCTGAGTGCATGGGCAGTTAGGTGTGTGTGGTGGGGCAGGGACTAGTGAGTGTGCTCCAACAGGCAGAATCTGTTGGAAAGAAAGTGGAAGTGAACAGAAACATAGGAAGGACAGTTGCTGAGGGACCTGCAGTATCCCCTGCTATTGGAAAGTAGCTTTGAAAGCTACTGGTAAATTGTCTTATTTATTTTCAGATTATTCCACATAGAAGCAAGCAGCCTGATGCTGCTGTTGCATGGTTTGCTGTTTCAAATGGTGGAAGTCTGTGCTGAGGCTGGTCTGGTCTCAGTCAACTGAATATTTGATTTTATTTTTTCAGAGCTCTTGGTATTGCTTGGGAAAATACATAACAATACTGCTTACCCTAGGAGAATGACTGGGTTGCAAAATCAATCCCTCAGGATAAGAAATAGTAGGAATAGTTTTTAGATTGCCTATCGTACCTTACACAGTTCACTTTAAAAGCACAAAGCAGCCCTTAATGACACAGTCCCATTCCATATTTGCAGTGTATGGCAGAGTTGTTACCAAAGCATTGGACATCATGTGCACTTAGCAATTAAAGCTATACTTAATGAATTCCTGTAATCTTATAGATAACAAGTTTAAGACAGTTCATTTGAAATGCCCCTTTAGGTTGATTGCTACCATGTGACAAAAGGCATAGGGTTGAAATTCGTTTGAAATTACCTGGCAGAGAAGGCTAGAAAAGTATTGAGGTGTGGCTGTTGTAGTTTGACATTGCAAATTGAACTTACTGCAGGAGCCAACGTTAAAACAGTAACCAAGCTTTTCTTCTTTGACCTCTTGCAGATAAAAATCGATGTCACTTAAAAGCAAAACAAACCCTGAAACTGGAGCTTTTCGTATGAATCACAAAACACAGAAGCTTGTTATGATCCAACGCTTGAACTTGTTATCTTGATTTTCTTTTAGAGGCTTGTTTGAATTTCAAACAGTTTTTTTTTTTTTCCTGAGCCTGACATATGTAAGTTAATGAGTGTTGCAGAGGCAGCTGAAAGCATGCAGTTGCAGAATAAGAAAACAGCTGCTGAAACTCACAGTAAGCCCCAGACTTTTACACCAAAGGCCCACAGTTAACAGACAGAAACTCAGCTTATGGGCTTTTCTTTTCTTTACTTGTGCTAGCATTCCTCCCCGCCTCTTCGCCTTGCCTGAGGTGCAAGCTGGAGCCCAGCAGGCACAAACCACCAAGGAACCCTGCAGGACATGTCTCGTTTTGCTGTGGGGAGTTTCGCCTGGCTCCAGACCACATCTGCCTGTGAAATTTTGGGTAGTTTTTCAATCTTGAGCTATGCAATTTGGAAAGTTTAACTTGTCAGCTTTAGGGGGCAGCTGTATTGAGCATGACAGGTGTAGTTTTATCCAAATGCAGTATCTGGGATTATTTGTGAAGTCCCAACTCTCAGGGCTCTATGAATTTTGGGTATTCTAAACTTATATTTAAACAGAAGTGAATTGTTCTCCCTCAAATGGTCACACACACACACACACACACACACACACACACACAAAAGGTGTGTACGAAGTGTCCCGAGTTTAGTAGTGATTTCCTTCTTCTGCCTTTGTATCAGGGCACATGCTTTGCAGGTGGGGGTCTCACTGCACCTGAGACTGGAGCACTGCTTTAGGCATGACCTTGTTGATCTCATTTAAAGTTCACTGAGCTTGGAGATCTGTCAGGCCGTGCAATTGTTCCAGATAACTGAATCAGTGTTCTTTGCTAAAATATTCTCAGTCACCTTTTATGCCTGGTTAATATTTTCTTAGTGTTCAGAAACAATAAAAAAAGCTGCAAACAAAACTAATAGATTGAGTTAAGACTATCAGTTTTGAAAACACTAGGAGCAGATCTTTCTAGTTATGACTGGTGAAAAATGTAAAAATACATCATTAAGCAAGCTCCATTTTTTCTGATCAAAGAATAGAAGTTGTGAGGCTACTTGTTAAGTTAATGTTGTTTCCTTCGTTTAAAAAAATCAAACATCTGTGCCAAGTGAAAAAGGTTAACTGCCTGTTAATAGTATTAACTTTGACATCTTGGGCAATTTCTGGCCTTGTTTATAATTTTCTTCCGAGATAGCTTTTACTTTACAGCTTCAACTGAGTTTGATGTCCTTTCCTTGCAATCTGTCATGTTTGCAATCTGTTCATGTTGTTGTTGGTCCACAGACTTCACTCATATTCCAGATTGGAAAAACAGGGTGCAGTGAGCTTGACTCTGCAGACAGCTGGAAAGTTGAAGCTAAGCGAAGAATTCTGTGAAATTTCATTGCTTTAAAATTGGTATATAGAGAAGAAATCAGGTTTTCTGATGTAAAATTCAGGTTGGACGATGCCTGTAGTGCTTTTTAGATTGAAGACAGAACTTAGTAAATTTAGCTTTGACGTTAAACAGGCATTATAAGTATTGAGCTGCTGTAATAAATATTTTGGGTTTTCTTGTTAATGTCACAGCAGAGAAGTGGAACGTTGCAGTGAATACTGAAAGTTTAAACTTCAAATGAAATTTTCAAGTATCTTTGTATACAGGATTATGTGTCATTGCTGTCATAGCATGCTGTTTATAAAGTCTGTTAGAATACAGAGAAAAAATAGCCTTTAAATGATAAAAGTACGAAACTTACAGAATTTAGTGGTTATTGATTCTGTTTATTTTTAAGTAAGCAGGTAACGATTTATTTCCATAGGTGTGGTTGGCAGTTAGTTATGATAATATATATACTTTTGCTGAGAAACAGTAATCAACAAAATAGGAGCCAAGATCCATGACAGGAGGCCCTACACCTGAACATCTGTAGGCTTAAAAAAGGCAAATACGTTATGAAACAATTAATAACAGGATACCAATTGAACAATATCCAAGTTGAGATTTCTGCTTCCTTGGGCGACCTCTCTAGGATTACTTGAGGATAAATGAGAATTTGGCCATTAAGTCACCCAGAAGCACTGCTATGCAACCTGGGCAACTGAAGGATTCAGGTTAGAGGTGAGCTTGGTTTGTGGTACTGATGGCATTGCTTGCAAAATAACAAGGTCAGGACCTGGCAGGTATCAAGTCCTGTCTGTATTAACTTTTGTAGTTGAACAGGTTTTTCTGCAAGATTACTGCAAGATTTATTTATTTTTCCCTATCTAGTAGTACACAGGACATTGTAAAGCATGTTACCAACACTTCACTGGAAGCAATGTTGCACATTGGGGTGGTGGAGTCAAACTCCTGGCCTTGGGACCATTTCACCTGTTTGTTTCCTCTCTGTGGCAGATTAAACTGTTCACTGTGATTAAGCAATGCCTTGCCCAGTTGTTATACTTCATTAGGGCTGGAAGAGAGACAGTGCTGGTCTGGATTTTCCCCTGTAGATCTGCAGTGTTTTTAAAGGGAATTGTTGTAATAAGAGATGAAACATAAGCAGAGGAATGACTTACACAAGGTTGTTAACAAACTGTCGTATGTAACACAGGACTTCCAAGTTCTGGGTTGTTTCTCTGTTTTATAGATGTTGACCTGGTAAGATATTCAATGTTAAATTGCTTTTTTTTTTTTTTTTTGTTGTTGTTGTTTGCTTATCTCATGGTAAACCTTGCAGAAAGCCAGCTGTAACAAAACTGGTTAGTTCATTACTGTTTCCATGTGTCAAACTTCTAAAAGTATATATCAAAAACTCAGAATGAGTTTTATCACATGAAAACAATATGAATTGAAAAGAGTTTTACACTTGCTGGCGTTATTGTTGTGCCTCATATGTTGGGTGCAGCCTCACTGGAACTTGTAAGTATAATTACTGCTCTTCATTTGTCATTGAATTATGACATAAAATCCTCCTCCTTTATGGAATGACATAGATGAAGCAATAGCAGTCATCACCCAAAGCACGTATACCCAGTAACAGCTGAGTAAAAGCTGAGTTTTGTGAACCTAAAAGCATGGTCAATGCTTTTCATAGAAAGAAATTCAACACTGACTGGGCAAACTATATATATCCAAGTGCAGAGAACTGCAAAGAACAAGAACAAAAACTCAATTATAGGAAAAGAATGCCTGCTACATTGACCCAAGGAAAATGAAAATGAGATAGTGCAATTGAGCACTGTCCTCTGTAAAAACTGTAGTCAAAGAAATTTCTACTGCTTGATTTCCAAGAAAACAAAAATCTATTAAAAAAAAAAAAAATCATGAGTAAATGGTAGTGAATAAATGGTCAAGAAAATACTTGACAGCATCTCAGATTTTTCTTTAGAGTTCAGTAGTCATTAAGTCCTCAGAACTCACATTATCACTTGGGACTGTTCATAGCTTGTATCACGTGGTGGTTCCAACTTCCGAAGTGGAAATTTGTGACCAGTGTTCTTGTGGAGCCACAGTATAAGAAGCAGAGAAGCAGTCATAGAGAAAAGTGCACCATGTAAAGAGAATATATAGAATTGATATGACCTCCAGTACTAGAACTGAAAGCTTTATGGATTTAAAACAAAAATAAATCTGTCAGAAGAAAAAAAGAACTGGGCAAATCAGAAGGAATCTAATGTCTGATGAGGCTACTTAATGAGCACTTTGAGTGGTGACTTGCAGATGAAAGTGACACCTTTAATGTGGTTGCAATAAATTTCACTATCTGGAAGCAAGTAGGCAATAGAGCCATTCTCAGAGAGCAAGGTGAGTCAACTGGATGGTCAAAAATGCAAGTATAGTTATCTTGATCTGGTTTTTCACAAAATGTAGTTGAGGAAAGTTTCGTTTTGTGTTTGAGACTCTGCAAAGTCTTGTGGACTTTGGAAGTGATCTTGCAGATCATTTTTGGTTACTGTAGTAATGGCTTTTCCAAGGTGGAATGAGATGATGTGCCTCATCCAAATGAACTCTTTGGAGGCTAGCTGCAGATACTGCCTTAGGCAGAAGATCAAAGGATTGGTTATTTCAAGGAATGAGATTGCTGAGAAAGAAATTACCTTCCCATAATTTGCAAAACCTTCTGAATAAGATGCAAAACTCCTTGAATCATCTGCCTGAAGAATGTGTTTGGCTTCCTGGAATGGACTTCAGAGCAGCTAGGAACTTCCCAAGGAGAATCTGGGGAAGTAATTGGCTCTTGCAATTGTCTTAAAGTGTAGCTTCCTCTCACAGCGGCAAGATCAAGTTTTCTGGTCTCATCAGGCAAGTGCAGAGTTTAAAAATGAGACGGTATATAGGAGGTGGAGGAAGATGAATGACTGGTACCATCGTCGCATGGTTATGTTATTTCAGACATTGTATCGTGTCTTTGGAAATGCTGGAGCTGAGGGGCCGCAGAAGTCAAAGCTGGTGTGAAAAAAATGTATTATTTGGTGATGTGTAAGCAGGATGTGGAAAACGGTGCAGGAAATGTGATGTTTGCATGATAGATGAGAGAGAGCCCTGATGCCAAATCTTGTTGTGGCATCAATGGAGTGTGGTGCTGAAGAGCCTAGCTTTCTTTCTGCCAGAGAATTGAGAGTTGGCTTGAGCATGATAGTTACATTTGCTATAGTCACGGCTTGTTCCAGGAAGTGGCCTGACAATTGCAAAGTCAGGCACCAAAGAAAACTGGAAATTGAAGAAACCTTTCCACATGATTTTTGTACAGTCAAGAGTAAGCCCATAGATCAAAGGGACATTTAAAATTCAGAGTACTTCAGTGAGTCTTTGAGATTATAGGCTTGCATGAAACATGCCCAGCAATGGGTGAGAGCACTGATTTGTACTTCCGAAGTTTTATTTCAATATAAAGCAAATCTCTTTAAAATATAGAAATTTTGGGGCAGTAGGGACCATGCATAGAACCAAACACTGAACTGGCAACATTAAAGCCTGATTGGTAATGTAAACATCTCCTGGACGATCTTTTACATAAAGATATACAGAGGCTGACAAATTACTGGAGATTAGTGAGACACAGTGAACTAGGGAGAATTCAGTCTTGATTGCATTTTTTGGTCTCATTTTTGTATGTTGTTAAGATATGGTGTGTGATAATGGTCTAACTTGCAATGACAAGCGCATGAACTAAAGCAACCAAGCTCATGTTCAGATGTAAGAAAGATTTCCAGTAAGCTAGAGTGAAAAAAAGCATTTTTCAGTAGTTACTTTTCTTCTCATTATCCTAGTTTAGCAGAGAATATACAAGATTATACAAGTGTTTTATCACTTTATTAAATAACAACTGAAAATGTCTGGACAGCTCTTCTTTCCAAACATTTCAGTCCTCTCAGTATACTGAAACAAATAGAACCCCAGACTTGCTTGAGTGATGAAATGTCTTCAGGTATTAGCCTTTGGAGTGGTCCCTGAGATTTTGCTGTGGGAATCTGGGCTGGTGCTTGATGTTACCTGCTGAGAGAGCTCTGGCATTTCTGCATTCTGCCTACTTCTGCTAAAGAATGGGATGTTTTTATGTGGTGATAGTTTGATGGATCAGATCCGAGTTCTTGATTTTAAGGATTTAACAAAGGCATTCAATATTCCTATGGAAAAAAAAAAAAAATAAAAAATACACAGGTACAGCTTTTTCTTCCTCATTTTTGGATCTAGAAGGAATATGGAAGTCCTTTATAAACTGAACCCCAAATATCTTCCATGAGTTTTTGGTCCTTCTCCTTATGAAATGGAATGGAATTCATCTGCCAGAGATGCATTCAGTGCCCTATGCTGGTAGCTCTTTCTGAGTGGTGCTTTTTCCTGGCCTGTGGGCTGTGCAGTCTGAGGTGGTTTGCTGCGGTTCCCCATTCCCAGCACTTAATCTGCTGTGTCAGTTGTGGAAGAACAGGAAGTTCATTTTGTCCCCGTTACCAAGCTCAGGAGCCCTGAAAGAGCAGTTTGTGCTGGCAAGAACACTTCAGAGTATCTTTTGCGCCACTGACGCTGCTCTGACTTTCAGCCAAAGTGCTTGCAGTCTGTGTGGCTGGAGGAAAGGGGCTGAAGTGGAAATTTGCATGGTAGGGGTCCACACAACTCAGAACAGTTGATAACAAATGATCATCTGCTATCACTGAAGAATCAATCTGCTTATGCTTGTTTTCTGCTTCTCAGCTGGCTTGAAAATCGAGTCTGAATCTCAGAATGCTGATAATCTTTGTTTTCCTGTTAATATGTAGGGAGGAGGAGATGCTCTGATCTTGACCCATATCAGGGGTGTATCTCAAGGGGCTAATGACTTTACTACTCAGCTGCTAGACTGAAGGTGGGACCTTCTGGGTAGACAGTGCATTGATGGGACTGAAGATTGCTTGGAAGAAGCTTTCAGGTTCTCTGTATCAGTGTATAAGTGGTCAAAAGGCTTCTGCAGAACCTGAGCTCTCCAAGGAGAGGCAGTGGGCAAGGCTCTATTGTAACCCTGCCTGGGCAGTAGCTTTCTGTGCTATGGAGCTGAATGGGCTGGTGTTTACACCTGAAATGGTCACAAGTGACCAGATGAATTTCTCTGTTTCTGGATTTCTGGTTTATACTGAAGCAGTTGCTTTCAAATGATCTTGGCCAGAAGGGATTGCTGGGGGCTGCTGAGAAGTCTTACTTTACTTCTGCCATTTTGGTGCATTGAGAGAGCAAGGGGAAGTGGGAATTTGTGGCAGCTGATCAGTTCTCCTCCAGGTGATGAAAATCAGCTGCTGTCTGCTGCTTTGCATTGTCTGAGGGGATCAGAAGCAAATCTGACCCAAATGCCAGTTGAAAATTCATCCCACAACACTGACAAAGTCTGTGTAAAGTTAGTTGGTAGTAGCTAGCTTAACTTTAATAGGTACTGTGATACCTTTTTCAGATTTCAGGACAACAAATTAGATACAGACTTATATTAATGCACAGCTTTGTGTACAAACAAATGCCTGTTCTCCACTCTCATTTCTTAGATAAAAAAATTAAACTTGAAAGATAAAAATAAACAGAAATACGTTTGAAGACCTCTTCAGTATGAGGTTTAGAAAAAAGAAACAACAGAGGCTCAAGCTTGTTTCCAGCTCACAGAATTGCTAATGCAAAGCTGCAACCCAGCACTGTGAACTGCGCACCGCGAGGTGCAGGAGCAATTTGCACTCCTTTTAAGTTGCCAAAGTAGTAAGCAACAGCATAAGTTCAGAGAAATAATCATCTCCACTTCCATTTCTTGAAGAAAGATTATTCATTTAGGTTTAATATCTGTTTATATGCAGAGTTAACAGCTCTGTTAACTCCGATGTCTTATTTAGGGTGTTGTACCAGTGGGAGGATTTGTGTGTGAGTAAACTGTGATATCGGAGACCGTCTTGGCTGCTTGGGGAACGGTTTTCCAAAGCACCAAGCCTGTGGATATGGTTTTATTCTGCAAGCTATTTTTTATCGGTGGCAACATGTTACTGTTCACCATCATAACAGTTTATGTGAGTGCTTCTTAGCTCTCTCCAAGCAATATGAGTTCATATACTTAAACAATTTAGTGGATGATTTGTGCTAGCTGAGTCTACTGTTGCTTGGAGACCGTCAGCCTCTGAAAGGTTGTAACCTGAAATGAATGAACAAGCCTGATGTTTACTTTTGCCCTTTCCTGCATTTGGGTCAGCTTAGTCCTTTTATTGAATGTTGTGATGTATGAGTATCACTCAAAAAAGTGTCAGCCATCACCTAAGCCAATGCCATTTTGTTTCTGTGTGTCAAACTGCAAAATAATAGAGCTCTGCTTCAGAGAGGTACATGGGGCAAGGCTGTCAGCTGTGTTTCCAAGTCAAAGAAGAAGCTTGAGCCCAGCAGGTCTCTCGTAGCAGAAGGCCAGACTTTGTGCTGCTCAGGCTGAAGCATCTCAATGTCCTCGTAAAAGGAAGCGTTAATCAAAATCTAGCAGACAAGTTGTTTATGTGAATGGTTGAGATTATCCCAGACAATGCAGTGCTGTTTGACTTGGAGAAGGAACTGTATAACCATACACAAAGCTGCACTGTAGAGATAGTTGCTTGGCTTTGTGATTGTGTAATGAAATCTGGAGAGGTGATAAAAATTGAGCTGATTTGGGGTGGGGTGATGTACTATCTCTTCAGATCAGTTTATAGCTGAGCATTTGATATTTATTATGCACGAATGAATAGAGAATTGTAGCTAAGGCAGTGAGCAGGTTTTTAATCTTAACGTACCAGGCAGTGAGTTAACTTGTGATAATTTGTAGCAGTCCAGGAGGCTTGTGGAGCGATAAGGAAAATGTTAGAATGGTTTTTCTCTGCTGAATATCATTGCACAGTGTTAGATTGAGTTTAACAGAGCTTTTTAAACAGGAGTTGTGTACACCAATTAGTTTGTATAACTTGAAACTAGATTTGAACTTTGGTATGCTCTTTTGTCCAGGTTACCCTTACAGGGAAAGTGTACAGCAGCAGGGCAGCATTGCTGCTACTATTCAAAGACATCGTTGGAGCCAGGATGACATGGATTGCACCATTTTTAAGGTTGTCACTAAGGAGACCTTAGTGTCTTAGGCTTGCCTGCAATCACCTGTAACACTGTCCACCTATAGGAAGAGGTGGAATAAACAATGTGTCCTGAAAGGTGCAACAAGTTCCTTTGGGAATGGCCACTAAAATGTATCACGCTTATTTTTTCCATTGAAAAATAGTAAAGAGTGGCCCTAGGTAACTGACATCTTTGAAGAGGGA
Organism: Lagopus leucura; assembly: GCF_019238085.1. Lineage (NCBI taxonomy): Eukaryota > Metazoa > Chordata > Aves > Galliformes > Phasianidae > Lagopus > Lagopus leucura. The sequence continues at coordinate 29,906,127 of NW_024962335.1, read as the reverse complement.
AGTGCATAGGATTTTAGCACATGCCTTCATGGTTCCTATCACATTGGGTGAGGGTCCTTACAGTCAGAGAATAGCCTTGTTTGGAGGAGTCGTGGACAGATCATCAGGTCACAACTGCTCATAGGAGGAGGGAGCTTGGAAGAGATTATCTTGCAACAGTTTGTTGAGTTTGAAAGTTGATGGTAACAAAAGCCAGTGATAATGGCTGCTTACTGTCACCCACTTTGTTCTGCCCTTAGTTCACTTCCCTATGGGTGCTGTGTAGTCTTCGGCAAACCAGTTTATTTCTTTCTTCTCCCATCGCTGTTAATATTATTTACCTCCTTTCCCTTCACTGCAGAATGTGATGGACTTGCTTAGCAGGGCCAGCCAAGAAATCTCCCGTGCTTTCCCATAGGTTGCAGCTCAGGATTCTTACCTGGGGTGCTGTCAGTCTTGTCCTGGCTTCCATCCCCTGCCATGCCTCCTGCTGGCTGGGCTCACGCAGCCACTGCCTGACAGGTTATGATGGTGAATGGAGAAAGGGAAATGTTTTTTTTTCCCACATATACAATGAAAGGAAGCACTGCAGTAAACCAAGTGATGTAAAAAAGCCTTCCTGGCACATTACTTTGTAGCACCTTTTCATCCTGTTCCACTGCTCTAAGCTCTCAGTGGTCCACTGGGGACTGGCAGGCCCAGCTTGCACCTCTGACAGGCTGTGTGTGCTGCTGCCGGTTGCTGGGCTCTGTTGGGCAGTCAGATGAGGCAGCTCTCTGTTGGACTGTACCACCAAAGTGGTACCTGCCTGGTACTCCTCTAGGTACTGTGGTTGCAGCAGAGCGAAGCATGGTGGAGCGCCTTGGCTTTCTCATCTGCCTTTGTGGAGGACACAAAATGGCCTTCATTCATCACACCTGTGCCCTAGGTTTGGGCAGGAGAAGGGAAGCTCTTGCATGTCTGGGTACAGCAGAGAGCAGTGCTGTTTCATTGCTGATGTGGTGAAAGGAATAATAAAAGTATCCAGAAGAGAGGTAAAAGACAAGGCCGGTGACGGGGTGGAGAGGAAATACTTGGAGATGTCTGCAGTGTTTCCTGTTTGTTTCTTTTGAAACAGTTATGAGTCAGATCCCCCACAAACTGAAGAGATTGGTTTGAAAAATCATGAGATTTAAAAGTAATCATGTGTGGATTTGTTCTCTTGGTATTCTGGTTTTGAACTTCGAATGCCTGACGGCCATTCTTCATATTTCTCAGCACAGCAGTGACAGCAAGAAACACATGCTCTTTTCTTGTTCAGTGAAAGTAAGGTTATATGTGTGTATATATATATGTATTCATACAGCATATATATTCACACAGCATCAAGATATAAACCATTAGAAGAGATAAAGAGACCAAAACTTGGAATAAAATGTATACTATCTTCTCAGTTCTTCTAGAGTCAATTGCCTTAGAAACATTTGTAACATGACTTAGTTGTAACCTTACAGCTGATTTCTCTTTGGTTTATGATGTATATATATTTTGGCATAGGAGTGAGAAGGTGCATCATTGCATGCCTGGATTGTGCTTGAGAGTAACAGTGCTTTGAGGTCTGTTCCAAAATGAAACATGTTCCTTGTCCTGGAACTTCCCCAGGTAGAATGTGGCTTGCATCGGTAAAAATGTGGATTTTGTAGGATCATAATGTAAGTGTTAAGAAATGTTTGCACAGCAGAAATACACTTAAAAGGCAAAATGGAGTGGATTCCATTCTTCCACTGGCTGTATCACTGAAGTGTAAGCTTTTGTAGAAGATGTGGTTTATTTGCCTGCCACTTAATTCCTTGTTATTGTGTGTAAGCGATCCAGAACTCCAATTCTCCAAGCAGAATGTGATTACTTGAAGGCATTTTTCCTCTGTTACGGTGTCAGAATAAACTGTATGAAGAGACCTTGAAATGCTTTGGTTCAGCTGAAAAGAATGCTGCAAAACTGGAGGGCCTTCCAGTAAAAGGCCAAATTCACATCTTTGTAACAAAGCTTGTTGTTAAGACACACCTCAGGAGGTGATATAACATTTGGACACCTGACAGCATAGCCTGCGAGTCAGCTTTGTTCAGTGCTCAGCAGTCGCTGCTCTGATGTTTATGTGCTGATAAAAATGCTGTCCCTGTCCAGCGAAATACTGTTGGCTCTGAAAGCATGAGTGGAAACTCTGGGTCAAGAATGAGGCCGTTGTCCAAAAACCTTCTTCCTGCATCAGTATTAATAGATCAACATGAGCTCACAGGTATCTGTAGCAGTGACCTGCCAGCATGGCTCACAGCATGATCTTGATGCTTGTGCTCATGCTGTCACCACGACCTGTATGGGAGCAGGGACTGGAGGGCTCCTGGAAGATTGTGGAGAGTGTGACCACCCCACCCTCTCTTCAGCACGCGATCCTGCTGGTGTAGATGTGGGCATTCCTGTGCCACTTAGCCTCAGAGCCTGGGAACGTTCTTGGGCACATTTGATTTGCTATCGTAAGGATAGCCTTGCTGCGTTGAAGCCAAAATGGATACCTGCTCACATTGAGGTCAATTTGAGAAAGGACCAAAGCGTTTCTCAGGTAGGAATCTGCTTATTATGGCATTTTTCCATATTAAAAAGCTAGTTATGAAAGATTCTCGTGACCAGCACTGCAGTGTACTAGGTTCTTTTACACCTTTGCCTTCAGTACATGCAGACCTCCTCAGAAATTGCTGTATTGCTGTCTTGCCATCTTATGGCTGTCGTTTCTTGACTCTTCCACTTCCCAGCTGCTTCACCATATGGAAGGAGCATTTCCTGCCACTTCCTCTATGAATTGCTGCTCCACGCTGCTGCCTGAAACTTCTCTTAAGCGAGCAGGTACAGGTTGGGTGTAGGTGTGGCAAAATGCTTCGAGAGCTGCTCCCAGCTACTGGGAAAGCAGCTCTGAAATAATCTGGAGCAGCTCCCAAAATGATCTGTCCCAGTGGGAAACTGGTTCCACTTAGTTTAAAAACAAGTAAAAGTGACTGTAATTTTCCAGCTGTTTTTTTGTTTGGAAGTCTTGTTTGTTTGTTTGTTTGCTTTGTGCCAAAGAAACAGAAAAGCAAAGAGAAATCTGCAGGTGTACCTGGCCCAGCTGCAAAGATTTGTAAACATTTATCATTGCAAAATGAAAATTTAAAAAAACACCCTTTTGTTTAGAAAATTGGAACATGTGTTGATGTAAAGTGTTCTCTTATGCTTTAATAGCTTTGCATAATTCTCATTAACATCAATGAGAGCTGGACACATATCAAAGAATGAACAGACCTCTTTCAGATAGATCTTGTGAGCCAAGTCCTCATCCCTGCAGGCAGAAGTCAGTGCTGAAACCAGCAGTGGGATTCTGGGAGCTGAATTACCTACTGAATTACCTCGTGGCTCTAAAACTTCAACTGTGAGCTGTGTTCTTTTGTCTGAAAAAAAGCTGATGTATGGTTTGCTTCCAGAGCACTGCTTTCTCAGTAGGGTTTTGCCTGGGCAAGGTTTGTGTCCTGATGTCAAGCTCAGATTTATTCTCACAAGTAATGGCACAAGTCCTGGAGTGTAACGATGGCAGCACAATAGTGCTCATCTGCACTGAGGAGAGGCCTTGGGGCAGCTGATCCATGACACACCGAAGAATAAATATTAGAAGTACTGGGACAGATGCCTTGTTGCTGTCAAATAGCACTGCTTGACTGACTTCCATGGAATTGCATGTTTGTGCTAGCTCTGGACTTGTCACCATCTGAAGGCCTCTGAAATCAAGTAGGTCCTTCTTTGGTTCCTGACGTGTAACCAAGTTTGGAAAAATGGGGCTTTCGTCAGCATTTTGATACATAAATGTTTTACACATACAGTTATATGAAATGACAGGGTTATTACTCTCATGCTACAAGATGAAAAATCACGATTTGATGTTTAGGACCTGGATTCCTGTGTGTGTTGTGTATTTCCATATATTGAGTAAAACATAAGTACATATATTATTGTCATAAAAATTGCTGAGCTGTGTAGCATTTGAGAATAGCTTCTCTAGTTAAACAGCGATATTTTTCATCTAAATACGAGTGTCCTAATTCTCTCCCTTTGCTTCTTCACTCTTTATATAATGAGTTGCCTTTCTGATGTGTAGGTGTGAATACCTTAATTACCATTTTCAGTGATTAAGTTATTTTTTGATCACTTGACTGATGTTAGGTCTTCTCAACAGTATTTTTCTGAGTAAACCTTTCTATTTCATTAAATAACGTTAACTGTGGCAAATTCAACCTTTCTGCTTCTTTTCATTAGCACATGGTTCATTAGAACGTGGTTGTTCTTCAAACAGACCTCTCAAGTGGATGCTCACAAATGTGCATTGCAGCTGTAGACAGTGCCAAATAAAAAGCATGAATTCTTCTGTTATGAGTTGAATGCAGAATTTCTGTTGATATGATTTTTTTTTAATTTTTACTTTGCTCTTGGGGCTGAACAGCTAACCTTTCAACAAGTTCTGCATGCCTTCCTGCTTTTGAGACCAGATATGCTGTTAATAGGAGCTCTTTCTGAAATCACTTACGTACTTAGAGATGTAAGTTACTTGGCCTGACAAGGGCTAATTTGTGAATTACATGCCTAAAATTCATGTCAAGAGGTAAGTTTGCCTACTTATGAAAATCCTTTTAGTAATTAGTGGTCATCACAGTGTCAATGCTTCTAATGCATGCTTTGTCAACATACGTCATACTTTTGCTTCAGCCGTGCTTTTTTACATTGAGAGGGCTGAGCTGCAGACATGTTTTGGGTAATTATAATGTGTAAACAAGTGGCATTAAAACCATTTGTTTAAGTAGCTCTTAAGCTACTTAACGTAGCACCCTGTTTGTGTTGGGCCAAATCCTGAACTCATTATAATTTTGCATTCGTTATGTTGCTAGTAGGAGTAAAGATTAAGTAGAAGAGCCACCAAAGTTTGATCAAATTTAAAAACTCTGGTGAAGGATGTTTTGGATGCTCCTGTAAGAAATAAAGGGAATATTTGGAGATTCTCATGGACATTTGTGGTACGTGGCCTCTGCCCGGAAGAACATGAATATAAAGCCTAGTTTAGGCTGTATATGTGCACTTCATGTGGGATAATACCTCAGACAAGCTGTAGCACAGCTGATGAGCAGAAGATGACTTTTTTGGATTTGCTTATATAATGTTTCACTTTATAAAGTCTTCTCTTGAAAGGATCACATTTCCAGTGTTAACATTTTAATTGTACAGCTCTCTTTACCTTCTTTATTTTGTGTGTAATTAACTAAGATGGTCCCTCATAAATGTCCTAGCCGAGCAAGCTCAATTGAAACTGAAAGATTTTTCTCTTTTGTTCCTACCACAAATTAGTGATTGGAGTCCTCAGAAACAATCTGTATCACAAGCAGCATATAGGCAAGAGGGAGAGAGAGTCTGTGTCCAGAAGTTGTTTCATCCTCCTATTCTGCACATCCATGCTAGAAAAGGTTGATATTGCCCTCTGGAGGTGCCTGTCTTCTCCTCCTCCCTTTGCTGGTTCTGAGGCCTCATTTTGACAAGAGTAAATAAGGATGCTTTGTACCTCTCTAAAGTACAAATGCATTGTTCCTTGGCAAGGTAAGTATGCCCCAGTTAAGTTCAGTGCCATTTTCCTTGTGCTTAAATGACTTGTCTATTATGCTGGCTAAGAAAAATGGCAGAATTGAGACTAAAATCTAGGAATCATGTTTCCTCCCCTGCATTGCAACCTCCAAGTAGCACTGTGTTCTATTGTTACCAATTATTTTAACTCTATTGTTATTTATTTTAATTTACACAATGTTTTAAAAATAAATATAGCTATAAAATGGACAAACGAATTCTACTGCATGGGTTTCTGAAGCTTTTGCAATCTAAGAGCAAGACTGGATATGATACAATACAAAAGAATAACAAAGTGACATTCAGGATTTATAGCTGCAGTACTTAATTGAACAGGCAAAACTTTTTTCCCCTCTGACACGTAAGCCTGCAGGTACAGTTACGAGGGTGTATCAGATAAGGAAAAAATCTTTATGGCTGCTTGTTAGTGCAGTTGTTAATGCAGTTTTGGCACTGCCTGCTTGCATGCTGTTGTTCAGTTTCCCAGTATATGCTTGGTACTGTTGTTTGTGCCCTCTGTCTCCTTGGTGTTTGTTAGTACAACCCTGAGTAACCAACACAAGCATGTTCCAGCATGGTAGGAATGGCTGAGTGTTCCTGTCTGTGCAACTGGCATAAAATGCACCCATACTCTTGTTTTACTAAGGATGGCTTGTGATGGAGTTTATCAGCTGTTTGAAATATTTTAGGTATATAGAGGATTTTTTTCTTTAATAGTTTTCCCGGAGTTAGGGTGTTTATTTAATAGCTTCTTTCAACCTGTGATTTGTGCTTGTGCTAACTAAGGTTTGTTCCCAAAAAGAAGAGTAAAATTACAAAAGTTAAAAGCAAGCAAGAATCAGACTTTTTACTCTCTCTCTGTGCTGCTGTGCCTCGTTGGCACGTTGTGCATTTATTGTGTAAATATTGTGTATGGTGATTGAGAGGATTCAGTCTTCCCAAGTGGTACAGGAGCTTAGTAGCCCCGCTCTAAGTGTAAGGGACATAGAATCATGGAATGGTTTGGGTTGGGAGGGACTGCAAGGATCATTTCAAGCGACAGGCAGGGTCACCAACCTCCAGATCTGGTACTAGACTAGGATCCTTTTTGCTTTTCGGTGCCACTTGGGGTTAATGTAGGAGAACCTGAAAGATTGCAGATATGAAAAGAAGAGAATGAAAAATCAAGCTTTGGAGAGGAAGGAGACAGGAAAACGGGGAAATTTCATGCCGTGGAGCTAAATCATAAAGCTGTAAATCATTTGAATCAGGATTGGTCATCAGAAAATAAGTATGAACTCACGTCTTGGGAAGGGTGAGGTATAATAACTCCAGAGTTTTGGCAGGAGACTGCTTGAGGCAAGCAAGAAGTGGGCTGACCCAGATGCTTGATAAGAGAAGAAATGAAATGAGAAGTGGGTGGATCTGGCAAAGAACTGGGTGGACCTGATTGTTTTGGCACTTGGGTATTTGATTTCCAGGGCAGCAAAATTTTAATAACCTATTGTTTGTTATTGGTTGGTTCCTTAGTAGTATGACTAGCACCTCTCTTCCTGAGTGGGTACTGCATGCTGCAATGTGGGGAGCGCGGGAGAGGCTTTGTGGGTGAGAGCCGCAGTTAGGAAGGGGAGAAGTGCTTTGAGTGGGAGATGTTCCAGAGGGGTATTTCTGGTACGGAGGTGGTGTGTGCAAAGGGAGGGCTGTGGAGCAGAGGAAGGGGTGGCTTTGAGGGCTGCTGCTTTGCTCATGAAAGGGTGTTGAGATCAAATCTTTGGGACGTAGCCTCAGCATGATTTGTGAGCTGATGCTGAACAAAGGTTGGCCTTGGCTCCACTGGCAATTAAAATGCCCAGCTCTGCTAGCAATTAAAATGTCCAGCTTCTCTTGCTGACGTCTGTTGTCAACGTTGTCCCCTGTTCCTGCTGCTGAGAAAATCAGTGAAATGATAATGTAACAGGAACTAAGAGTAAAAGCTGAGCAACCAGAGAGGAAGTGTTTTCATGCGAACATACTCTGGCTTTGTTTGTTGGAGGGATAAAATACTCTATGTATGTAAAGCACCAACCTGAGTTCTGCACATCCCTGTGTATTAACAATAATTAGACATCAGTAGTGACCTTGTGCTTTTTGACAAGTTAGGCACACAAACCTAGGGTAGTTACATGTAGGAGAGTATATAGGATAGTGTTTTTTGTCCTCTCTTGTGTGTTATTTTCAGTTACTAAGTACTCAGTAATAGTAGCCCTGGAACATGAAGGTTTCTCTGCTGGTAGAAAGAGACAAAATAACTTTCTGAGCAGTATTTTTTTTAAACTGAAGGCACAACTCTACAGAGGCAGGTTAAATGAATATAGGTTACATGGCTGCTGTTCCAGGCAATCTAAAAGACACCTAACGTTATGAAAGAGCCCTAAAATTCATGAAATCTATCATTGCCACTTTTCTAGCATAGTATCTTTTTTCTTACATTTGTTTTTTGTTTTACAGAACGTGATTGTATCCCAGTAGTAATTTTAAAATAACTCATCACTGTGAAAAATTTTTTTAGGAACGTTGCTGTATGGCGTTCCTTGATCCTTATGCTACAGCAGCAAGTTTCTGGAAACTTGTGGTATGTTCACCTTTAGCCTGTGTGAGATAATCCGAATGGCTCGTCCAGCATATATGATTCATACCTATAAACTGGGCATGTCCAACCTGCAGCCCAGCACAGCCAGCAATGCAACCTCCCCCCATCCTGCACTGTTCCCTGTGAAGTGGCCCCATACACTCAGCAACAGCCAAACCATCAGTGCACTGTTAATGCTGTGTGACTGAAAGCAGGACTGTGCTGTGCTGACTCAAGTGATGGCACATATCTGTATGCATTTTGATACGTTGTCTATACACAGTCCTGTGAACAGTGAAGAATACGTAGCCATGCTTTCCATTTTGATAAAGGAGTTTGAGAATAGGTTTCAAGATTGCAAAAAAAACCATCATTGATTTATGTTTGTGAGACCATTTTCAGTTGATACAAATACATTACCTGCGAATTTTCAAATGGAACATACAGAGTTGCAATCAGACACGCAGCTCAAAAATCTGATCACGTCTCTTAACCAGACTTTCAAAATCCCCACCTTACCAGAGAAGTAACCTTTGTTCACGATCATGCCTTATTCATGTCACAGCTTTTTGGCAGATGTACATGTCAAGGATGAAGCACAGGAAGAGTGAAATTTCATCAAAAATTTCTGAGGATCACCTTGAGAACTCACTGAGTATTGCAGTCATTGTCATTGAACCAGCCTGATGCCTTGGTTTCACAAAAACAAGGTCACATATCCCACTAATTGTATGGTTTTGTTCCTCTTTTTTTAATGTTTTAAGATGAAGAATATAAAAATTTAAAATGTTTTGTTACTTATATATTAATGATATTTTATATTTTTCAAGGGCGTCTCCAAAATTAGTGCCTCCTGTTTCATGATGTTGGCCCACAACATCAGAGGTGGATGTTGGTAGTATGACGGTAGAGGTTGAGCCTTCCCACCAGTATTCCATTGCATTTTGTTGCTGTGTGACATATGGTAGCAGAGGGGCAGTCTGACAAAATGGCATCTGACATGGATGTGTGCATGAAGCAGAGGGGTGTAATTCAGTTCCTCCTTGTGGAAAAAATGGTGCCCATTGCTCACTGAACATTAATGGAGACCAGCAGTGGCTGTGAGCACAGTGAGGCAGTAGGTGGTGTATTGAAGCACTGGTAACAGTGACAATGGATCATCTCTGTTGATGCAGATTTTTATGACAGTGCGTAGGTAATGGCAGTGACTGTGTTGAAAAAGAGTGTTTCGTAGCCGAGAATTTGCTCTATCAAATAGTGTTCTTGTGCTTTCTGTATCTGGTGTAGTTTCCATGGAAATAAGTAGGAGGCATTCATTTTGGAGTAACTCTAGACAATGCCTCTTCACAGTGCAGCTGAGGCAATTCAACAGGTTGAACACCCATGCTGTAAACACATCTATCAATATTTTCTGCCAACATACCTGCCTTATCAGTTATACGTCTTCCATGTAGTCCTCCCATCAGTGAATTCTTCCTCCTCTTTCCCTGAATACACATTGAGACCCACTGGTTATGCACATACGTTCTGCTTTTTTCTTTCGGTGAAAGTCCCTAGAAAGGTTGCTGCTGTTTCAAGCAGTGGGAATTACCCCAAGTCGTTGTTTTCCTGTTTCCCAACAGTGCCCAGGGAGTGGAGTAATCATAGAAGCTATATGAGAAGTTTGAAGCTGGTTTTAGGCAAGTTCTGAATGCAGATAATTAACGGCATTAGAATCCTGTCCTCATATTGCTGAAACACTACAAATAGGAGAGATGGTATGTTTAAAACTGCTTGTAAATGTGAACTCCATCTTATAGGGGGAGTTAATTGCTGCTAGATATTGTTGAATTGAATGCATCTAAACATGTTTGGGTTTACATGTGGAGAGATGGGGCAGATTTAACCCCACCAGATGAAGGGAGAGGAAGATGTCTGTAAAACTGCGTACAGATTGGAGCTTTGCTTCACACTTTGCACTGCGCTTAACTTGGCTTATACTAGCAGGAGCTTATACTGCTTATACTAGCAGCCTGAAAGATGCTTCTCCACTGAGAAGCAGGCCTTACCTCCTGGACATAATTTAGATAGCTTCAGTTCTTTTTCAGTGTGACTTTGTACATGCTAGTCTGAGGTCTCAATGACTTCAGTGCCTGTGAGTGGCACAGTGAGGAACTGCCCTTACTTCCTCTGAATTGAGCAGAAAAACTTTAGCTAGCTTCAGTGGGAGAATGGTTGGGCAGCTAAGACATGAACGTCCTATGAACAGTTACTTTTAGACCCTAATTCTGCAATTACTGAATACAAAGACCTGTGCGTAAAGGTCTGTTGCCACAGTTGTCACTGTGACTTCAACACTGATTTATCTGCAGCACCACTGAGCTACTGTAAAACTTCATTACCACAGCTCTGCAGCGATTTCTAGGTGGCATTGTGCATAAAGCAGATACTTATTGTGTTCAAAGAAGAACTAGAACAAAGAAAAATTATGTTGTACACATGTAAGAAACTTGTTTGTTGTTTATACGCAGCCAGTGTGAAAAACTGAAATATAGTCGTGCCATATCTGACAGGTACTAAGTGACAACAGTAGTCCATATCAAGAATTAAACAAATAAACCCCTTAAAGTCTACCAAAGCTTTTTGGTAGCACAATGACTTGAGTATTTGCTTAATAGTTCAGATCAGTATTTAAGTAGTGAGCACATTTGCTTGTATAATATAGTAAATTCTTCCTTTATCACTAAAGTCTTTATTTACGTTCTTCAGCCTCCAATGCAAAATAGTGTGCAATGATGGAAGGTGTTGTGCTGTGGTCTGATGGAAGCTGCAAATGCCCAGGACCTGTTGTTTGATTTCACCCCTTGGATTGTTTGCTTGTTGTGTGGGTCATTAACTACTGGTTGTTTAGTGCAATCCACCCAGCAGGCTTCAGCTGCTCTCTGCCCCTCTTTAAGAAGTGGGATTTGAGTATATCAAGGTCTCCACTCAGGGAAAGTGCTTTGTGTTTGAGGGGCCTCTTTTGCCCCAGTTTGTAGCAGGGGCTGAAGTCCCCACTTCGTGAGCTGCAGGAATCTCAACTATCACTATGGCACTGTAACTAGTGCCTCTGAGTACTCTCAAACTCTTCAAAATGCAAACTCCTGGAGTACATTCATTGAATGAAAATATTGGTGCTTAAATTACAGAAAGACTGCTGTAAAGATAAAGTAATACTTTAGTTTTTTGTCCTGTATTGCAAGATACTTTGTAAGAAACAAAGGTACCAGAAGCTGAACAATGGCTCAGAAGATGTTTCAGTTCTGTTGTGCGGCTGTTCTGCCCCACATCCATTAATCTCTCTGAGCTGTCATTTCCTGCACATGGGATGAGAGAAGTAGCCATTCCATTCTCCTTTGTCTGCCTTGTCTGATGTCTTTGGTCCCGATGACCACAGAACTCATTTATGGTCCTTTGTGCCTTTAGACAATGCTTAAATGAAAGTGATGAATAATAAGTATTTAATATTTATGTTCTCAGCCTAGGAAGTTCAGCATGCATTTGAATGGTGCAGCTCACCATCTCAGGGGGAGGGCAGGATTCTGTTTGTTTTTCTCAACATGGACATGATGTTTTGCACTGCTTTTGTTACAGCAGTGGAGTGCCTAGGAGCATTTTGCATTTTATCCAGTTAGAGTTGTCACCAGGGTTACACAAGATGTCACCAAGAAGCACAGGATGTGCCTCGTGAGTCACGCCACTTCCTACATACCATCCTCCATCCTGCCTGTGTTTAAGGGTTAAGCTTCATGGGTTCAGTCAGACAGCCTTGGAGGGATTTTGTAGAGCAGTGAATACTTGACAGTAAAATCCCTTGGCGAGGCATTTTAACATTTATTCTTTTTGAGTCTCCTTTTTTTCAAAAAGTTGCCAAAGTTGGTGAAATTTGAAGTGCAGCTAGATATTGAAGTTACCTCCTGCAAGAGGCTTCTATAGCAGTTCCCAGCAGGCGCTGCCACGATAATGCCTAGTAGGACTGTGGCTGCCACGTGAGGAAGTGACTGTAGGAGTGAGTGAGGAGTGGGGCAGTGGAAGGAGAAGCCAAGGCCTGGCTGCTCTCCTCCCTTCTGGCTTCAGTCTAGTCACTGTCTGCTACTGGCAGACTTGAAAAGGAAATTATGCAGATGTCCATCAGGAATGATGAAGGTATTATTGTTCAGGCCTAACTCAGGGCAAGAGGAGTGGAAGTAGTCTTGTCCAGCCCTATTTTTCCTGTGATTGCAGATTTTAGGTACTGCTTATAGAATGCTTTGGCACATTAGATCATAGACAAAAGGCATCTTGTAGGACTGACTCTTCCTAAATGCTGCAATCCAGGCCTTTCCTTGATTATGCTAAGCCCCATGATATAAGCCTGTGCAAAAAGCATACCTCCATGAGGCCATGGATCCTGTAGCTGCCCCTTCGCTTCTCTGTCCTCACAGATACCTCAGATTTGCCACCAAATATGTCACAAGAACTGAGCTGACTGTTGACACCTCCAAAATTTTTACTGTCCTATTAGAGGCTCAAAATCCTTGGTTATGCTAGGGAATTGGTCTTGTGGTACAAAGCCTTCAGTGTGAGTGAAAGTTGAATGCCTCTGTTTCATAACTGAGATGAACCCAATCTGTGCAATTTCTGTCAGTTTCCCACAGAAGATGCTGCTATGACTTGTGTTGTTGAGTGGCAGGGCTGTTCTGTGCCCTTAACCATGAGTAGTTGTTTGAAATAGGCAGTTTGTTTACAAGATGCTTCCTGAAGGGAAGCTAAATTTATGCTTAGGAAGTTCTGTGATAAGATAAGCAATTTTTTGTCTTCTAAGTGGGGTTTATGATCTTTTTTAATTGTGTTGTTTATTTAACTTTTAAAATATTGCAAGAAATATGTTTAGTCTGTTATTTATATTTTCAGCTGTGGATTACATAAACATTCATTCTAGAAAAGGAAAATGCGCTCCTGTGAATTTTGGTCAGGGCTGACTCTTAATTTTACATGCCTCTTCTAGAGGAAAAAACCTGGAAATTGTGAAGAATGATTGAAGACTAAAATCTGAGGTGCTCTGTCAGATTCTGTATTCAAATTTTAGCTAAAACAGTGTTATGGAAACAGCAAGCCATTGGTGAACTCCCCTGTATGTCCTGATTGTGTAAGCAGGTTAGCATACAGTCATGTACCCAAGTGATGGCTGCTTGCTCTGCCTGCCTTTGAAAGGCCTCAGAGCAGATGCAAGAACCTGCAAACAGGGCTAGGGCCAAGCTAACCTGTTGGACTTTAAACATCCTTTCTTGTATCTGATACAAACACGACTTCTGTTTTTTGGCTTAAATTGGAAAAATGTATAAACTTTTGTACTGAGGTATGACTTTTGTGTTGAAATTTATGTATACTGCTCTCAAACGCATTTGAGTGAGTAATAACTTCTGTATTTTTAGGTTAGTGGATGACAGATGTGTGGTTCAGCCGGATGCAGGTGACCTTGCCAACCCTCCCAAGAAGTTCAGAGGTCAGTAAATGAAGATAATTGTTTTTTGTTTTTTTTTAATTTAATTAATGCACATTCTTACTTTTTTGGCAAAGATGTACCTTACTAGAGAGGTAACTTCCCAGAAGTCTTGATGAACATGCTGCTGAAGTTTCAAGCCAGAATGTGAAAGGCCAGTTTTGTGAAAGAAATGCCAAGTCAAAAAGTCATCAAGGGCAGATGGAGAACGCAGGGAAAGGAACTAACCTGCTTGAGGTCAAAGAACTGATTATTCAGTCTGTCCACTGAGTGCAAAGCCTTCACTTTGGGAGCAGCTCCTCGCCCCAGCTCTGCTCTTACTGTAAATGGGAAATAACCTCATGAGGTTCACAACTAGTGGAGCTGCTGATGTATTTATTTTTTTTAGGAGATAACCCAGCATTTTAAGGATTACCCCCAAATATTTTGTCAGCTTTTTATTTTTCTCTTGCTTTTAACTGGGCTTCATTTTTCTCAGATTTTTTAGTTTGTAGATGCACATAATTCATTCCACTTTTTTACTTGATGGAAAAAATAACATAGCACTGACAACATGCAGTTTCTACTTCTTGAATGCCGAAAATACTCCTGTGATATTAGAAGTTGTGTTTATGTTTAGGGAAGGAAATACAACCTTTCAGGGTCTTGTCGGCTCTTAAGTGATAAGATCTATCTGCACCAGAATGGAGCCTTACTGGCCTAATCCAGACCTCTGTTGGCTTAAATAGACTTTGATTCACACCTGTCACAAGTACAGTTTTGACTTGCCTGGTTTACAGCAAGTGAAATATACATACTGTCCCAGACCATTACTGGTTGTGTCTATTTCAAGAAGTTGCACATATATGTTTAACCTTACTTCATTTCTAATATTTATTATACTGTAGATGCATTGGCTATTGTTGCAAAAATGTTGCATTTAAAATATTGAGATACTGAAGCTCTTCTTTCCCAGAGTATTCAAGGTTTGTTTTCCATCATATGTTCAGGAAATGTCACCAGCTAGTTCTGGTTTCAGCTGTGAGATTCAGCACATGTGCAGATCTTGGAAACTGGAAATTGAAAAATTGAGAACATGTATTTCTAATGTTTTCTAAGTACATTTCAGTCACTCATACACTGTCATGGAATAACTTTACAGCAGAAATGGGGATAGCATCTAGTTCTCCAGTGTGACTTTCAAGCTACCTCACTGTGATTTCATCTTATTGTATTTAATTCACAGCTTGAATCCTGCACACATTTCAGATGGGGATTCTATGGAGAGTAGTTATTCTGCTTCACCAACTTGGTTTATTCCAAAGCAGAACATAAACAGGTTTCTAGATGAGACAGGAATCACTGGAAAAGATTTGCATGTGACAGTGCAATTGCAGAATGTGTTGAAATGCTTAGAATTGAAGAGATGAACAGAAGCTGAAAGGACAACCTTAAATTTTTCATTGTCTAACAGAGTACTTGATTTTATAGCATCAGTAGAGCTCTTTAGTTCTGTTTCCTTGCTTGAAAGGACAAAGAAGGAAAAAGATGGTAGCATTCTCTGTTGAGTTTTTCCAAAAAACTTGATTTAAACATCAAGAAAGTCTGGGCACTTTGATCCAAGGTGCAGAATTCTTGAGTTCACAGCACTGATGGCACACCTCTAATGGTGATGGTAGTACACGTGTATGTATGTGGGTCAGACGTCAGAATGGGATGAGACACAGAAAACCTACAGCTATTTTCTGATGTTATGGGAAGGCAAAGACTGTTCTCCTGAGTTCCATCCAGCTTCTTGCAGGAGAATGTTTTCTGTTAGTTGTAACCGTTTTGGCTCTGTTCCTGCGGCAACCTCTTTTTGTTGCTTTTGTAACACATTTCCTTCTTTCTAGCTTCCCATATTCTTTCTTCTCCCCAGCATCTGAGCTTTCATTTCTTCTAACTCTGCTTTCCACTTCTCAGGACTTCTCTCTTCCCTTTTGCTCCCTGCTCCAAATCTTGTTACTAGCTGCCTTTTTGCCGCCTCTTAACTCTCTTTGTTTCCAGCAGCCTCTCTTTGAGTCACTTCTTATCTTTTTCTACTATAGGACATGCCCACACTTGACAATTTTGAGATATTGTTGGCATTGTGATAGCACGCAAGTCTAGATGAACTGCAGTGCTGTCAGGAGTAGCTAAATTAGTGCAAAAGTGAGTTTTATTGCCTTAATAGATGCAACTCACCATGCTGTAACATCAGGGGTATATTTTTAAGGGGCCTCATCAAGCACTTAGTAGCATTTTCGTGCATGAGAAGTGGTGGTCATGAGAAGGGCTGTAGCAAAGATAAAACTGTAGTTGGTTGCCTTCTCTTTGTTCTGTAGGTCAAATCCTAATGAAGTTTTGTTTTGCTTAGAATGCAGTAGACACTTGATGCCTAATTAGAATTTTGTGCCTGGTACCAAGGGCTGTACCTCAAGACTTCTGCTCTACCCAAGCTTTCTTGAGATAGATTGCACTGAACAGTGAGGATGACTTATCTACAACAGCCTAGATTGGATAGGAGCCCTGAGATGGCAGATGTGATGAGCATATACAGGCCTCCCAAGAGTATGACTCGAGAATATGTGGTGTGACCCAGTCAGTAATAGGACCAGTGTACTTAAACATCTTCATTGTCAGTGGGATTGTCTACACCCTCAGCAAGTTTGCAGATGACACCAAGCTGTGTGATGCAGTTGACATACTCAAGGGATGGGATGCCATTCAGAGAGACATAGACAGGCTTCAGCAGTTGGCTCAGGTGAACCTCTTGAGGTTCAATAAATTCAAGTACAAGGCCTTGCATCTATGTTATGGCAACCCCCACTGTCAGTACAAACTGGAGAAGGTAAGAATGGAGCACAGCCCTGCGGAAAAGGACTTGGGGATTTGGTGGATGGCAATCTTGACATGAGCTAGCAATGTGCCCTTGCATCCCTGAGAGTGAACCGTATCCTGAGAAGCATTGGCCAACAGGGTGAGGGAGGTGATCCTGCCCCTCCACTGTGTGCTGGTGAGACCTCACATGGAGTACTGTGTCCAGATGTGGAGAGCTCAGTACAGGAGGATCATGGACCTGTTGGAATGTGTCCAGAGGAGGGCTACAAAAATGATGCAGGGGATGGAACATGTTTCCTATGAGGACAGGCTTAGAGACCTGGGGCTATTCAGCTTGGAGAACAGAAGACTCTGAGGAGTACCAGAGAGAGCTTTTCAGTGTCTGAATAGGGGAGTATAAGAAAGAAGGGGACAGACTTGTTAGCAGCGACTGTTGTGATAGGACAAGGGGAAATGGTTTCAAACTAAAAGAGAGGAGATTTAGTTTGGCTATAAGTTTTTACAGCAAGGGTGGTGAGGCACTGGAACAGGTTTCCCAGAGAGGTGGTGGAAGCCCAGTCCCTGGAGTCTTTCAAGGTCAGACTGGATGAGGGACTGAGTAACCTGTTCGAGCATGTCCCTGTTCATTGCTGAGGAGTTGGACTAGATGACCTTTAAAGGTCCTTTCCAACTCAAACGGCTCTGATTCCACGATTCTGTGATTCTATGTCAGAGCTGTATCTTAATGATTACCTATGAAGCATGGCCAGGCCAAAATTTTTCTGAGAACTTTGAACACTGTGGCACGTAGCTATTTGTGTTACGAGGGAAACCAAAAGTGTAGCTCTGCCACAGTTTATTAAATTTATTAGTTCTACTCAAAAGCACTGAGGCAAAAGAGCTGCTAAAAATCATCTGTATAACCAAGGTGTGTAGGAGAAATACATGTTTTTCTCCCTGAAAATCTCCCAGGAAGTGGATTCAGTTAGAATCTCAAAATTTGTAAAACAAACAAGAAATACTTTAAGTAGGCTCTTGGCATGAAAAGATGATTTAGGCATGAGTGATTAGTTGAACGATTAGATATACACAACTAAAAATAGTGCCTAACAGCAGGAAGAGTAGGGCCTCTTTAGTAACAGAAACTGCTGTCTGCATGGTTTACAGTGTTTTTATCACTCACAGCTGAAACTGGCGTTGATGTGAGGTTAGAGCATGACCTGCAAGTCAAAGGAGTCTGAGAAAGGCATGTTTCTAACAAGATATTTAGATTCCAGGGTCTGACTTTGAAAATGAACATTAGCAGACTATGTTTGCTCTTTTTGGGTAATATTTTAACAATTCGGCCTCTTTTCCCTGCCCTCCTCTTAAAAAAAAAAAAAAAAAAAAAAAGTTTTTTAAAAAAGGTTATGTTTTCTAACTACTTGTACAATTCCTACAGAGTTCACTCAGAGATCAAATGTAGGTACTGAGCTGTTGGCTTGAGCTGAAAACCAGAGGAATAAAGAGGTGTCTCAAAATAGCAGTTTCGTTTTTGTTATGTGTTTACTTTCCTTTTCTTTCTTTTTTTTTTTTTTTGAGTGGGTGGTAGCTATTCTAGTTATTTTAGAACATCCTACAAAACAGAATGTTGTTAAACTAAGGAAAGCCTTGGTTCCTTTTCACTTTGTGTCCATATAAAGAAGCTGTATTTCAGATTTCACCTTCAGTCATGCTGTAGTGAGCCTGGAGTTGCTCTTTGTTCGTCAGTGTGCACATCCAGATTTGCATCACTATAAAAGAGGGTAGAATTAGTCCCACACGTGTTTCCTGATGTGTGCTGAAAAAAAGAAACATCTACTGTTTTGTGGTTAAATTTAAGGGACTGATGAAACCAGGTGCTTCTTGTCCTAGTACTGAAATGTCCTAAGTGAAATTAATGAGCTAAAGATATAAGTTAATTTCTCTAGTTCTCCAAATCACTGAGATCTTCTGTGATGGATAAAAGCAGGATTTCTGGCACTTAAATTAAAAGGAAAAAAAAAAAAGAAAAAGGAGGGAGGAAGAGAAAAACAATGACGAATGTTGTTCTAAGACATCTTTGCACAATATCAATAAATATTTAAGAGACATGATAAGAGTTATTTTCCTTTGCAGACTTCCTGAGTGTAGTTGCTTTTTGGTCAGAGGGTGTGCTGTATGTGTTACGTGTTTGTTCTACCCACTATTGCCTTATTCAAAACAGTAATATAGAAAGAGATTTTGTGCATTTTTGCAGGCTCAGACATGTGGGCACATGGGGATGTCAGAGGTCTGTCTGTTTTGTGAATGGGTTACTGGACTGACCTCCAGAAGGGCTGAGCTTTGAATCTACTGTGTGCACTGGAAAGTTGCTTTGTAATCTTTTATGTCTCAGTTTTTCTTTTTTCCTGTTCGTTTAAACTATAGCTTCTTGAGGACAGGAATTGTTGCACTTTTTGTTTTTCCCCTGTTGTCTAGGACTGCAAAGCTTGAATGCAGCATTCTGCTATCACTCTCGTAAAAGTAACTGTGAAAGATCAGGAAAAAATAAAACCAGATGAACTGGTTTTAATGTGTCTGGAATCTTAAAAAGAGGAAGGGAAAAAAAGGCAAAAACTTGTCTTGGAACAAAGAGATCAGTTTTTTTTTTGTTTGTTTCTGAATTGAGGAGAATGTAATTCCTATGATACAGATTGTAACAATTATTGGAAGTTCAACTTTTAAGCACTAGGCTGGATCTTGGGACAGCTACCTTGAGTGGCGTGGCTGCAGATTTAGCTGTGTGGCTGAGGCTATGTAGCACTTGTTGTGCGTTTTCATTTCTTTAAGAAGTATAATTGGGAAAAGTACACCTGCCTTTGGGAGGCATATAGCTGCAATAATGATGGTATGTTCACGTACATCTTGCATTTCTGTGCAGTGCAGTGAGGTAGCACTGGGCTGTGAGACTCTCCTTGAAGATGGGAAGCTGCTGTTTGTTTACTAAAGTTGCAGGATGTGTGGGGGGTACCAGCAATGAAAACTGGCCCTATAAAAAGCAAGTATTGTTACTGGAGACAAGTACACGTTTCACGTGTTCTGAGAAGACACATTAATTTATAGATTAACAGAAAATAATAGGTAACTTTTTGTCCTGTGAGCTGAAATTCCCGTATTCAAACTAAAATCTCCTACAAAATACGGTATGATTTAACAATATGGATTTTTTTTGTAATTTTTTTTTCTTTGTATCCGATCATAGTATTGCAAAAGTTATCCAGAGAGTTATAAGATGCTCTGGGCTGTTTAGTATATCTCTCATTGCAAATGTTCCTCACTGAAATGAAAGCAAACATCTCTGCAAAGTGGCAGAATTTGCCTTGGAAACTTTCTCCTAGGAAAAGCAAGCAGCTCAGGGCTATGATTAGGGAGCAGATCAGTTGGGGCTGGGGGTAAATGTCAAGAAAAGTTTGGCTGCTGATGGCCTTTCTGTGGACAGGTTTCCCTCCTACGAATATTGAAGGAAGACCCATTATTGCTATGAAGGAAGGAGGCAATGCATTTGAAGTTGTAGTGTTGCAATGCACAATACCTGATGTTTTGGCCAATGTGTGAGAGAACAAACGGCAAGTTTGGAGAACTGAAAACATTGCAGCTCAGTTTGTGGCTTGAGAGTCAGTGCTATAACAAACAGCTCTGGGGGATGCAGGTGCACAGTCTTACTAGTCTTTTTGGCACAGTTTTAGGTAGCTATGCTTAACTGAGCCTGATTATACCTGAGAATGTTGCCTGTTTTATTTTGTTAAGTAATGGGAGTTCATTCTTTGTACTTAGGAAAGACTTGGCCAGTCTTTACGCAAGATTTTCTTCTTTTGTGTTTCAAGAGGTGTTGCTACTGTTTCTGTAACTCCTCACAAAGAGTGATGGGATGGATATGTTCAGCTAAGTCTTGCTTTGTTCCTTTCTGCGTGGAAGAGAAATTCTATTGAATTGTACTGACTGCTAGTATGGGAATGTTTATTGACAGTTTTGAAAATGAGAATATGATCTGCCTTTATATCTAGCATCTTCTTTAGAGAAATCAAAAGTTTGACACTTGAATTTCCATTCATAAGTATGGATAAGATTTAGGAAACTTTTCTTGACGTGTGATGTGTGAGACTTCCCACCTGCTGTTGTGGGTGGAAAGGCTGGAACTCACCCTAGTCTGTTAGCAACTGCGGATGTCTTGGAATGAGATGGTGTGTAAGCAGCATTGTCAAACATAAGCTGTCTTCTGCTGACCTGACTTACTGATTAAAATCCCAAGCTGTGACTTCTGGTTAGCTTTCCATAACTTTTCTTTGCTGTTGTTTTTGTGACTGTATTTAAAAATTACCTGCAAGGCTGCTAAATTCAGCAGCGTTACTTACACATTCACCCAGTGTTTCCCCTGTGACATGGCTCTAGCTGGTGGGTTAGTCCTCAGAGAGTGCTTGGCAGTCTGTGGCAGTTGAATGTAGAGGACTGATAATTTAGCATCTTTGACATCTGTAAATCACAATTTGTGTCAGTGAAGAGTTTCACATTACAATTGCATGTCCAAACCTGTATATTCTTGTTAATCTCATCATGAGATCTTTATTGCTAATTAATGGTTTTCCCTCCCTTCTTTTGGAATGAAATGAAAATTAACAATATTTGCTTAGGGTAATGAATTTCAAGTCTAGCTTTTAGAGCAGAAGCTGATCAGGACCATGCAAGGCTAGTATCTTTTATCACTTTAAAAGAAGTCAGATTTGGATGAATAATTTCAGCTGGAGCTTCTCAAGCCTCTATTTCCAAACTGTAGGGCTGTCATGGACCCCAGAATCCTGAAAATCTCGAGTTAGCAAATTTCATGAAATACAGCTTGTTGTCAATTAACAATTGAATAGACACACTAAGAAGCACCCCTTGGCTCTTTTTTGCCCGCTCTCTTTAATGGCAGAGTACGCGGGGACAGCAATTACTTCTGTCCATGCTGCCCCAGCCCCAGTTCTTCTCATGAGCTCAGATGGAGTTGCAGGGCATGTAAGTGTTGGCCATGCCTAGGAGGAGAGATGGGCCCACCATGGCCCAGGTAGGCTAGCAACAGCTAGGCCAGGATCAAGGACCTGTGCCAGCTGTGCCAGCAAGGTCCCTGTGCCACCTCCATCTGTCTGTCTTTTTTTTTAAATTATATACATTCTGTTTTGTTTGGTAGTGTGATGGAGAGCATCACTGAAGGCAGTAGGCTGTGTTAGGACCTCAAAAGCTGTGGGACTGCATTATTGTTTATGACAGTGCACTCTTATTATTGCATTGTACTGGCTGCTAGTATGGGAATGTGTTCTTCAGCCATTTACTTATTTTGTCACTGTATATGAAAATTGTGATAGGAAATGAAGCAAAAAGGGCCTGCAGTGAGTGTAGAGGAGCATGGTGGCAGCCCACATGGCAGAGGCATCCAGGGATCAGGCTGGCAGAAGAGGATCTGCAGGCCCATGCTCTGCACCGGCAGTGAAAACATCTATCTCATATGCAGGGCTGCAACAAGGTTGTTCTTTGAAGAGCAGTCAAAGCCTTGCAAGGGACACTGCTCCTGTGAGGCAGCCAGGAGTTGCCAGTGCTCAGCTGTGGTAAGCCGCCTGCTGGGGAGATGAAGGTGGAGTTTACTTTCTGTGACACTGTTTTTGCTACTAGTTTTTTTAAAATGAGTCTTAGAGAAGGCACATGCAGAACTGTATGCTGTGTTAGCCTGTGTGATAGCTTGTGGCTGGATGTCAGTGTAATCCATTGTGTTAGCTATGCCAGAAGGAGCAGAATAGCAAGACGTATGACATACAGGAAGCGAGACAGCCTTTTCAAGGTTTCAAAAGCCACATGCCTTCAGACAGTATATCTGTAAAGTTGTGCTGCAGCAAAGAGTACTAACAAAGCAGGAGGGTGTCCAGCACATGGCAAGATCCCAGCCATACAGAAGTTACAGAGAGATTTCTCAGAATGGAAGTCGTTGACTCAGAGATTCTGCCACCCTGTTTATGGTAACATTACCATCAAACTGTTCTCAGCCTGTGCTTGAACAATGTCATATCCAGGCCATTTCTGTACAAGAAAATTATCCAAAGTGCACTTACAAATGAAGGAAATGTCGTTCAACATAACTTGTGAGTATTTCTTTCATTCTTCTACAGACTGCCTTTTCAAGGTGTGTCCTATGAACCGATATTCAGCCCAGAAACAGTACTGGAAAGCCAAACAAGCCAAACAAGGAAACCATACAGAAGCAGCACTGCTGAAGAAACTTCAAGTAAGAGGCATCTGTATTTGCAATCTTATCTCAATCTGCAGGCTGTAGTGTAACAATGGAATGAAAAAGAACAATAACAAATCCCTTGTGAACCATCATGATAGGTATTATGGTATAATGCCACTGTAGCAACCTTGGAATCATAGTTTTATAGAATGGTTTGGGTTGGAAAGGACCTTTAAGATCATTTAGTTCCAACCCCCAGGGATACCTTCCTCTAGACCAGTTTGCTCAAAGCTCTATCCAGCTTGGCCTTGAACGCTTCCAGACAGGGAGCATACACAAGCTCTCTGGGCAATTTGACCCAACCTTATATGCTAATTTCTTAGCTCTTCTATTTCCTGACTGGCATTTATTGCCCTCACCTCATTTTTCATCTTGCTTTAGGCTGTGGTTGAATTGAACTGAGGGTTATGCCTTTCTGCCATCAAACTTCTGAAAGCACTACTTGCTTATAAAGTACAAATACAAAGTTAATAGAATCAAGAGTGAACCTTGATTTAACATGTGTGATTATTTTGGAACTCCTTTCCAGGAGCTGTGCAGAGAGATGGACAAAGAGGTGCTTTGCATGCTTTAATCTGGAAATTCCTCAGAGTTGCAATTTGGACAGATTGAATGTTGCTGGCCTGATGTTTTAATTGGACACATAAGACTAAGTGAAACGCAGTGTTGTCAAACACAGTGGCTACAGTTTAATGTCCAGTAGAAAGGCTGCCAGTGCTTCCTGTTAAAACAGCAGTGAGGGCACAAGATACGTGCCTAGTGCTTGTTATGTAGCAATTAGAGCAAGAAGCTGGAATGTGTTCTGTGGCTGTGTTTCACCCTTAGTCTTGCAGTATGTGACCAATTAGTGTTATTTTATTGTACATAAAGTCAGGATATTTGTATGTAATTAAGAGATGAGCAAAAAGAATGGTGACCAGGAGGAGATAGCCATAGGCCCTTCTATTTTCTCCTCTGGGATGAAATAAAGCACATGGAGTTATCTTCCTTGTTTGAAAAATTTTGAAATAGTGTGATAGGCTGTGTTAGCATTAATTTCAGGTGTGATCCATGAATTGTGAATGAGTTTCTAGTCTAGGTAATAAAAATCTGAATTATTTCAGTTGATTATTGTTCAGAAAATCATACTCAGGAATAAACAGATGCTAATTTTTTCAATGCAGAAATGAAAGCAATTTAAATGTGTCACCAATTCTTTTTTGCAATATCTGTTCTGGATGCTGAATGCAGATATTAAATTCAAAAATTTAAAGAAATGATCATTCTTTTGCAGCATGCAGCAGAACTGGAGCAAAAGCAGAATGAAAGCGAGAACAGAAAGCTGTTGGGTGAAATTGTGAAATACAGCAATGTCATACAGGTAAACCTATTAAAATACATCAGCCTTCTCAGAGCTGAAAGAGTTGTTTCATTTCAAAGTCATGGTGAAAATGAAGCTAAGCACTGTAATACGGGTTGTCAATGGTCAGGTAAACGGAGCTTGGTAAAGTTTACAATAATGTGCTTTTCTGTCTCATTTAAAGACTACCAGAAGTACTTTACATCTGTGTTTAAATAATGTACCATTTTTTGTTGTTGCAGTCCGGAATCTGAATGTCAATACATATATGATGTGTTCAAGATTAATTTCAAAATCATACTTTAGAGGTGCTTTGCAGTTCTGTTTAAATCACTGAAGTCATTTGTACTTTATGACGTATTCATGAGACAGAAGTTATGTTCCTAAGTGCAGTACAACTTCCCTGGAATGGATGAAGTACCTGAAGATAATACTATTATTGACCCTTGCCCTGCCTGTGTAGTACATGCTGTGAAAAGATGATGATGGATGTAATTATCTCAATTTGATATACAGTGTTTGTTTTCCTAACCTGCAGTATACTTACTATGGTAACTCTCTTATAGTTTTATTTTGACTTTGCTTCTGTATGTTACGAAGAATCATTGCGGTGTGAAATCCTTTGCCTGCTCTTTGAGCAAGAAAATATAAAATCTATACTAATTTTTGTACTTGTTATTTGTTTACAGCTACTGCACATAAAAAGTAATAAGTACCTCACAGTCAATAAGCGATTACCAGCTCTGCTAGAGAAGAATGCTATGCGAGTGTCTTTGGATGCTGCAGGGAATGAGGGATCCTGGTTTTATATACAGCCATTCTGGAAACTAAGGAGTGAAGGTGACAATGTACGTGGAAATACTGAATGTGTAAGAGGGAGAAGGCAGAATATTCCCAGAAGATACATGATTTCTTTGCTACGGGCAAATAAAAAAAAGAAAAATAAAAAGCATCAAATTATATGGTCAGGAACCTGAAATGTTGCTGCATTCATCCAAGCCTCTGCTTAGGGTGCATTTGGGGACCCTAATTTTGCTGCACTGGGACATTTTGCATGGACAATCTATTATATGCTGGTTTATGTTAGAAGAAAAGTGTTGGTTTTTTTTTTTTTTTTTTTTTTTTTTTTTTTTTTTTTTTTTTTTTTTCTTCTTTTTTTTTTCTAAGAGCCCTTAGAGTCTATTTAAACTCAAATTCTGGACAAAATTCTGTGAAAAGGTCAGCAGAGGATGTCTCTTGAAAATACACATGTGCCTTTAAATGTATATCCTCTCTCAACACAAGAGTGGCTTCTGTGACTGGTATTGGGTTTGATGGTCTGATGGGTATTTTCTGGGTAAATATTAGTGAGATACTGCATATTGGTAAGAGGAAGAATGCATAGGAGAATTCTTTGCTGTAGACCTGAGCTCCATACCAGGAGGTCAGAACTCCGTTCTTCATTCAGTCAGCTGTGGCCTAAGTGTCCACTGTGGAAAATTCAGATCCACCTCTGAGAAGGCTGCATAATAGACTTGTTTGGTTCTATTTTATGGACCTGGCTGGAAATGTTTGCCAGCTCTCCCTTGTGAAAGAGCTTTTACAGGCTTTTTTCACAGACAGGAGTGCTTCTTTTCTCATGTATTTTCTCTCATTAACTTTGTAGTTATCCAGGAAGTTATCCTGGATGCTATCCTGGATGAGAGTGGTTGTTTGCAGTTCCTTTTGGCAGCAGTTCCTGTTGTGGGGAGGGGAAGGATTGTATTCCCAACTCATGATCAGAAACCAATGAAGTCATAGTCTTTCTTTGTTATACATTCAAGAAAAAAGGAGCAAGCATGAGTAATCCTCTGGGGCATATCTTCATGGTTTTTCAGCTTGGCAAAAGAAGTACTGTGGATCAAACCTTAAGTTGATATTCCTTTCCTTCTAAAAAAGAAAAGAAGAGGCTTACTGTTGCCTTCCTGGCTCAATTTCTTAGAATAACATTAGTTCAGCATTAATTTATTAATCTTAATTTCTCATGTCTGGGAAGTAAATATGTGAGATGTTTTCCAAACTGAAGACCCAGGGTACCCATAGCATGATCTGCAAAGCAGGTGTGAGCCGTTACACTTACAATAGAATGCTCTTAAGCCTTTAAAGTCATCCTGATTGTTGTAGAGTTTTTGATGTGATTTGACACAGTTGTGGGCACATGAGAAATGGGAAGATTGGAAGCAATTTTGCTTTTCTGAAAACTGAGTGTATCACTACAGTGATCACTGTAGCAGCACATTACGCAGGTGGATCTCTACAGGTCTCCTTCCTGCTGTTTCCTGTGGGTATTTGTCAGAGTCTATACTAAAAATGTAGTGTGGGAAATTGTCAGGTTTTCTAATACATTAATGGTCTTTTTTGGACCTGACTGCTGCTCATTTTCTGTCACTAGGAATTGTTCTGTTTCTGAGTGGTGAGCTCTCCATTGTATTTTACAGAGGGAAGTCCTGAGACCCAGGCTTTTCCTCCTTCTAGGCATGAATAGATGTTGATAATTTTTTTTTGCAAAATTCCAGTGCTAAACAGCAGTCCTTTGGTAGCTTTCTTAAAAATGGTCTGTTTCTACCTTTTCATCAGACACAAAAACTAAGCAGCTGCTATTAGGAGGAACAGGAATAGTAAGTGATGTGGGAAAACCCTTATTTGCTCGCCACAAGGCGAGAGAGGCTCCACCCTTCCAGCAACTCCTTCGCTCTCAGTTGCTCACAGAGCACCTGATCCACGTAAGCTGGGGCCACTTTATCCCTCCACTGAGTTATCTTTTAAAATATGTAGATTATTTGTTTTATAGTTTTCTCCTTCTGACCTCTTAGTGCATGAAGTTAGGTTGATGTATCAGGTCCTTATTCTGTTTAGAAACCTCTTTTGCTTTTTTTTGTTTTGTGTGTGTGTGTGTTTTTCTCCATTTTCAGCTTCTGTGCTATAAAAAGGAAATTCCCTAAGAAAACATACTTCAGAAGGTCTGTACAAAATCTGTTTCTAAAATGGTATAAGCAAATGTTGACTTACTGCTTGAGTGACTGCTACTATGTGAGATAACGCAGGCAAAGGAGGTCCAAATATACCCTAAAAGAAAAGAAGGTCATTTTTAGGGGGGAAGTTATGATATAGGAAGTCATGTGTGTAAGTTTTCTGATAAGTCATTGTGGTTATTTAGCGTTGTGAAGTATTTTAAAACTAATTTTTCTGAAGAGGGTTTAGTGTAGCTTCCGAAGCAATTGGTTCATTATGTAAGTAATGAAAAAATATTGCCAAAATTTTACAGTAATTGGCATAACTCGGCAATATTTTTTGCATCTCCTTCCATAACAGATTTGACTGATAAAGGTCAGGGCTGGCTCCAGTTATACTGAAAAGCAAGATTAGCACTGATAGCAGGATTAGCTCTGCATGGATTGCATTTTTAGTTGTCTGCCATTTTTAGTTGCTTAAAAACTTGATGATGCTGGATGCTGAGGACAGTGGTTTTGAACTTGAGGAATGGCCACCCGCTATGGGAAAGTTAGAATGGCGTAGGTTGGAAGAAATGTTAAAGATCATCTGTTCCAAACCCCGAAAGTTCTACAAAATCATAGACTCGCAGAATCATAAAATGTCCTGGGTTGGAAAGGGCTGTAATGATCATCTAGTTTCAACCCCCTGCCACAGGCAGGGTCACCAATCACTAGACCAGGCTGCCCAGAGCCACATCCTCGCTGTCTTTGAAGTATAAGAATATGACTGGCAGGCATGTGGGCTTATAACACAAATTTGATGAAAGTGGAGCAGCAGAGCCTTCAGTGTGCCTGGTAACCTATGTGTACAATTAGTCCAAATTGAAATCTCTGTTGCAGTATCTTTGGAGTTATTCACAGCTAATATAGCTTACTGTGACAGGCAGTATTTCTGATACAGCATACCTGTACTACAGTATTTTCTCTTAATTCTTGGTTGCAGTGTAGTTGTACCTGTTAGGTGGACTTACTGAGTTTATATGCAATCAAATAATTGCTCTAGGAGATTTCAACACTGATCCCCCACCTACAAGACTATGTGGTGGATTTTGATTGTGGCTCTTCTGTAGTCACAGGCAAACAGGGTTGTATAAATTTAGAATTCTGCTGTATCTGAGACTCAAGGACCTTATAGGTTTATTTTACATTCAAAAGCTGAATTCTTATTGACTTCGGTATGAATTTCATCATTCTCTGGAAGCTTATTATCTAGGCCAGAAAGAATAAGAGTTTTGTCAAAGGAACTGGGAGTTAGATCCTCAAAAGCTATGTGTCATTTGCAGATTTAAGGATTTCATTTGTATGTTTGAGGAAAGAGTTTCTGTGATCTGTCAAACCACTTGCTGACAACTGATTTGCAGCACACTATGGCTGGCTGTGCTCATACGTACCTAGGGAAAAGAAGACTGCTGTTAATTCTAAGTTTGCAGAGGACAAACTTGGGAATGCATTGCTTTCTCTTCCGTAATCTCTGTATTGAATGATTGTGCAGATGGAATTATGGGCCTATGAACATGTGTACACATGAACATGTACTGCCTCCATTGCTTTGGGTGTGCAGGAGTGTTATTTGGAGCCAGAAGTGAACTTAGGTGGGAGATGTGGGCATGGACAGGGAATAGGAGGAATTTAAAAGAGCAGAATTGCAGCTTGCCAAAAGCCACTGTATATACGAAAACAGGATTCTCTCTTTGCTCTTTTTTTATGTATCACTGGTGGAGAATGTATAGGGAGCAAGCACTGTTAAATTACCTCTGTACCTTCCTTCCCAGCCTTTTCTGGAGGCTGGAAGCAAGGAGAAAAAGGGAGTAGAAGAACATAGGCAATCTCATTGCTTCTGTGGCAACTGATGTTGCTGGCCAGCACCAAGGGCAATTACTGATATCAACTTGGAGCGGGGTAGAAGACTGAGATGGAAACCATGACCCCATGTAATTGTTCCTTCTCAGGTTGTGTCTAGAGCAGAGTAGCTGTGTACTTCTTTTTTCCTCTGGTTGCCTCCATAAAAATCACAGAATGCATTCTAAGATGCCTTCCTCCTGATGCCTTTTTAATTTTCTTTTTTCTTAATGGGATGCTCAATGATGTGTTCTCTTACTGTTATAGTCCAGGTGTGCTTTCAATAGTTTTGAAGTCCTGATTCCACTTTGCAGGTTGCAAGCCTGATGGTTTTTTGATTAATGAATTGTCTGGTCTTAACTTCTTAAAATGGTCTGTAAGTAATGACTGTGTGAAGCATGGCATGCAGAAATGTATTGCATAAGTAAGGTACTGTAAAGGCACCTTGTCACCATTATTTGGTTCTGTCAGTGGACTTTTTCTCATTACTTGGGTCAAACAGGATTGTTACCTGAAGTCTGAGCATGATGGCACTGTCTTTTGC
The DNA here is from genome assembly GCF_019238085.1 of Lagopus leucura. Lineage (NCBI taxonomy): Eukaryota > Metazoa > Chordata > Aves > Galliformes > Phasianidae > Lagopus > Lagopus leucura. The sequence goes on along the minus strand of NW_024962335.1, from coordinate 29,876,552 downwards.
TACTCTTTATTTTAGCTGTGTTGATAAAAAACAACCAACCTTCTTTTTCACCCCTGCAATAAGTGGGCCAAATTCATCTGCACTGAAGTTATATAGGGCTGAATCAGGCTTCTTGTAGGAAATGTGCTGATCAATGCAGAGCATATTTTTGTTTGTATTCCTAAAAAGCATGGCTTTTACAGCTTTCCATATATCAAAATCACTTTTAGCCACTTCTTGTCTTTGTGTGTGTGTGCTTAAAATTGCTGGGAACAACATAACAGACCAGAACACCAGTGCCAATCTCTGTGTATTGATTTTTTTGCCCTTCTCAGGTATGAACTGAATTCTCCATGTGCACGTTTCAAGCACTTCTTAGGTCAGAGCCAATTTCATATATTGTTGCTCCCTGTCTATATAATTAAAGAATTCCAAGGGCATGGAACTTTGCTTGCAGAGAGTCATCTAGGAATTTGTCTTGTAGAGAGAAGATCGCTTAGCTGATGTACCAGTGCCCGTGCTGAGCATCAAATGTCATTTAGGGAGTAACAGTAAAGGGGATGGAGTGAATTCACCTCTCTTGAATTTCCAGTTGTTTATGTTCCTTCCCAGGTTGCAGTCATACAGTCTGAACAAGAGAACTCGTGAGCCTGTTTGCCAGAAGATGGCATACAGAGTGAGGAGTCACTGGGCTAAAAAGTCTTGTCACATACAAATTTTTAAGGCTTCTCTGTAATGAAAGACATTGATGGAATAGGCTGTCTTACAGCAATAGAGGGAAAACAATTCTGCTGTCTGATTACAGATTATTTTCTAAGCTTTCTCTGCCTTGTGACTGGCAGTAAATATGGGATAGAGAGTACTTAATGTAAATCGTAGATTTTCTGATTTGCTCCTGAAATTCATAGGTTCATCTCTTACTTCATGGACTTGAGTTTCTGCTGAACTGAGTGACATGCTTACTGAGAGTGTGAGGACTCATTAGTGTCATGTCTTGAACCCAAGCAATTGCAGAGGCACATGAGAACAGAACTGGCCAAAAAAATATTCTATTGGTGTGTGAATTGCGTGCAAGTAAATTCACCAAATGCTATTTCTAGAGCATGCATTTGAGTCATTTTTGAAAAATACAGCATTACTTCATTTTATTGGGTAATTACATAGGTCTAAATTACATTTTCTTTATGACTTCCAGGTTGTTGTTGGAGATAAAGTTGTATTGATGCCAGTCAACGCAGGGCAGCCACTGCATGCTAGCAACATTGAACTTCTAGATAACCCTGGCTGTAAAGAGGTGAGCTCAACAGAGGAGAGGTAATTGTCAGTCTGAGATGTATTATATTGTGTTCTTTACTGATAGCCAGAGTGCCATAAGCTAGATACCAGTATTAAACACTGGTTCCAGCTTGGCCTCAGAAAACCAAGATGAAATGTGTTTATTCTTGGCACAATTCTTCCTGGCACTGAAAGCTTCATGAACCTTGCATGAGTTTCTGAAACCCTCATTGATGTAAGAGTAAGTCCTCTTTCATAAGCTATTTAGGTCTTTCGTTGTAAGCAGACAGAATACCCACTGAGACTTACCCAACATCACCGTCATTCTGAACTCTAAATCACATCAGGACGCATGTTACTCACATACCTGGAACTCCTCTGCTACCCTAAATGTGATGTGTGTTTATAGATGAAAAAAAAAAAAACAAACAATCTTTAAGACTCCCATTATGTTTTTTTTCCCCCCAAGGTAAATGCTGTCAACTGTAACACAAGCTGGAAGATAACTTTGTTCATGAAATTCAGTAGTTATCGAGATGATGTACTGAAAGGAGTAAGTATGATATGTGTGTATATATATATATATATACATATGTATTTTAAATTTGAATAATTGTGCCTTATTTGATTGTAGAGAAATATTAAATGGTGGAAAAAAAGAAAAAAAACAGGACTTTATGGACTTATCAGGGGTCCCTCCCTGCTGCCCTACACCAGCTAGGGTAATTTTTTTGGTGTAGTTATTTTACTAAGTGAAATTGTCTGGATTGCACTAGTTACCAGCCTCTTCCCTCTACCACAGAAGACAGAGGATCCTGGAGAAAAATTGAAGCCTAGAATGGAGAGTGCTTTATACAAAATTGCTGTGATGTTTCAGTTTAGGCTAAGGTACCAAAGGAGGTCTAACAAGCCAGGGAAGGGAGCAAAGCATGGAAGATAACAATAGTTGTTATGAGACAGCTGATGGTTTACTCAGCTTTGCGCACCTCCAGGTCACTTGTATTTTCATAAATATGTATTTATAAATATAAGTATTTTCATAAATAAGCACATTTCATTTGTTCTCACACCTTACTAAGTCATTATGAACTGGCTTTTTTTTTTTTTTTTTTAGGTATTGAGGTAGGTATCAAGCTTTGGTGAGAGACAGAAGGAAGCAAAAATGATGCTACTGGAAGAAATACAGAAGGGACATTGGTTTTGGTTGCAGAGAAGAAGGGATAAGACTATTATATCAGAGAACAGAAAAATAACAGTAGTTTTATAGGTAGCAAAAGAGATTGAGGGGTACTTGTAAATACATTTCCTGTATTGGAAAGGAGGAGCAAGGTGAGGGGCAAGGCAAAGCAAGAAGTTCCTGTTGTATTTATTGAGAAGTTGAGACTGTGGAGTCAGGTGGATTTGAGAGAACCTGGATGTATGGGACCAAGAGATGAAGGTTCAGAAGTGAGAGACAGAGTTGTGGCAGGAATGCCTAAGGAAAGACTGGAGTTAGGGAATGACTCACATAGAAAGTCACCTTTGGATTAACTATTCATTGCAGTGCTCTGAACAAAATTTTATTTTCACAAAAGGAGATGGATGTCATGCAGGAGGGAATTATTGCATTTTATACACAATTTCCAGATGCATTACAAAGATTGTGTATTCTGAACTTAGTACCTGCTCCAGCACCTGGCAGCTAATAAATATTTTCTTTGCATCATCTGTGATGACATTACTAGAAGCTAGAACGCATACTGAGTCTAGCAACTTTGCCTTCCACTTAATAATGTTTCTCTTCTGTTTTACTTTAGGGAGATGTTGTTAGGTTGTTTCATGCAGAGCAAGAGAAGTTTCTGACCTGTGACGAGTATGAGAAGAAACAGCATATTTTCCTTCGTACTACACTGCGTCAGTCAGCCACCTCTGCAACAAGTTCTAAGGCACTATGGGAGATAGAGGTATTTTTTCCCTTTTCATATATGTTTTAGTACCTGAAGGCCAGGGTGCAGTAAAAATACTTTACCACAATTTGAATCATTCATAGCCTCTTGATATCCTCATATACTTCCTCATAACTGTTATTATTTTATGAAGGAGTTTGTGTAGGATGAACAGTGAAGAGACGCTTCATTGCTGTGAGCATATGGAGAGAGGATGTTTTTTAAGTGTATTTTCACTGTAATGATGAAAGGTCAAATTCAGACTTGATGCAAATTGTACAGTTTTATCAAAGCCAGTAGAATGACACCTGTATTGTGAGTTGTGAGTGCTTAAATTTGACTTTTTGTGCAATGTAGAATATTGAAATTATGACTGACAACAAATCTTACGAAAGGGAATGCATATTTTTCTGCAGCAGGGCACATCAACATCTGTTTAATATTAGGTTGATTAAGGTTGTCTTTGCTGAATGGGATTAGCAAGAACATTAATGTTAACTAAGGAACATAGGAAACTGGAATGCCTCATGCTTTTGCCATTATAATAATGTAACTCCTGTGTCCAAAAGTCCTTAGATGTTGAACCAAGTTTGTGCTTTTAACACAAAGTGCGCCTTACTTGGAAAGTAATATGAGGCATATTTTCTGTCACCTAGTGGAAAAAAAAAATGTAACTAGTGATTATCTAATGTGGGCTTAGTGTGAACACAGAACATATCTGTGTGTTAAACTGTAATGGTGTAGTTTACATGCTTTTATTTGGAATGCATTGTAAGAATTGTCAGTGATCTAAGTATGATTTTGAAAAGCACTATTAAAAATGTGTACTTCTTACAGGTTGTCCATCATGATCCTTGCCGGGGAGGGGCAGGACAGTGGAACAGTTTGTTTAGATTTAAGCACTTGGCAACTGGAAACTACTTAGCTGCAGAGGTAAGAATATCAATTAAACGTGAGGTTGTGTTCTGCTTAACCAATTATAAAATGTGTCCTGCTAATTCAGAGCCACTGTAGGTAGGTAGGTCTGTGAGAAGATCCTACACCAGGCCTGGATGTGGAAAACGGAATGTACGCTGCTGTGTCGCACTGTATGGCTGTAAATTTTCTGAGCTACAGTACATTGGTAGATGAGTTCAAGACAACATGTGACCTTAATTTTCACTGTGCCGTTGAATTTTGAATCTGCTGTTAGTCATTGTGGTGCCAAGGAAAACGTAGTATTATAGAATGCATGAGTTGGAGTTGACCGCAACTCTGTGAGAGCAACCATCCAGCCGATTCGTTATCCAGTGAGCGGTCCTTCCATCAAATCCATTTTTCTCTAATTTGGTGATCAGGATGTCATGCAGGACAGTGTCAAATGCTTTGCACAAGTCCAGACAGATGACGTTAGTTGCTCTTCCTTTATCCACTGACTGCTGTAGCTTCATCATAAAAGGCCACTATGTTTGTCAGGCTTGCCCTTGGTGAAGCCATGTTGGTTACCACCAATCACCTCATCTTTATTTTCCCTGTGCCTTAGTAGACCTTTCAGGAGGATCTGCTCCATGATCTTGCCAGGCACAGAGATGCCTGGCCTGTAGTTCCCTGAATCTTATTTTCCCTTTTTGAAAATTGGGGTTATGTTTCCCCGTTTTTCAATCAGTGGGAACTTCACCAGAGTGCCATGACCTTTCAAATATGATGGATAGCAACTTGGCAACTTCATCCACCGGTTCCCTCATAACCCATGGATGGATCTTGTGGGGTCCCATGAATTTGTGCACCTTCAGTTTCTTTAGAACATCTTGAACATGATCTTCACCTACAGCAGGCAGATCTACCTTCTCCAAGTTGTCACCATTACTTTCTGCAACGTGGGCATTGTGGCTAGAGCCCTTGCTGGTAAAGACTGAGGCAAAAAAGTCATTGAGCACCTCAGCTTTCTCCTCATCCCTTGTGACCAGATCTTCAGTTTTCTTCCAGAGAGTGCCCACATCTTTCCTGACTTTCTTTAGATCACTGATATACCTGTAGGATTTCTTCTTGTTCCCATTGATGTCCTGGGTAGATTTAATTCTGTCTGGGTTGTACCTTTCATAACCTGATCCCTTGGCTGCTCAGACAACTTGTTTTTAGTCCTCCCAGGTTCCTGCTTCCACACCCTATAGCATTTATTTTTGAGCTAAACCAAGTTTAAGAGCTAATTGTTGATCCATGGAGGCCTCCTGGCATTCTTGCCTGCCTTTTTCTCAGGATACGCTGCTTCTGGGCTTGGAGGAAATGGTCCTTAAATACTGACTAGCTTTATTTGGCCCCTCTTCCCTCCAGGGTTTTCTCTCTGTAGATATGTAACAGTAATGTTACAAGTCTGCCATATTTGTATTTTAAATCCTTGGATTTGCTTACCTTTCTGCTCTTGTTTATCACTGATTGTTGTGCTGTGATTAGTCAAGTGTTCTTTTCTGGCTCAGACATATAGTGATAAAACGTTTTATACTGAAATTGAATGAATGTAACAGTTGAGCTTGATCAGAGAAGCTTATGTGCAGACATTAGAATAGATGCATGAGACTGCTCTAATTCTGCAATTGTCATTCATTTTCTTCTTGCAGGCTTTAGAAAATGTTTCTATAATACTGATGTGTCGATCTCTTCATGGCCCAAAGTGTCTTTATGTTCTCTAGAAACTTGTCATGTGTTGGTGTAATGGCTTCTGATGTCATGCTTGTGCGTTGTGATTATAGCAGGTTTCTGAGGTTGCACAGTTGTCTTTTGACTAAAAATTGGAATAAAAATGGGTTTGAAGAAATATTTACCCCTTTGAGTGGAATAGGAAGTCCAGGAGGAAGAAAAAGAAAATCTTACATTTTGTCTGATTATTATTTGGTGTATAATGTAAAGGCAAAATAGTGCTGTGACTTCACAAAAGAGCAGCTTGATATCTTTTAGGACACATAATTGTCCTTAAAAATAGTATGGGTCTCTTGACAAGCTGGGGGAGAGGAAATGGTACAAACTTTATGAAATAGGAGAGCCTTGGATTTTTCCCTGGTTGCAAGAAGTTGTGAACTTTTAAAATTATATCTAATCCATATTAGATCTGATCTGTGTTCTAGTTATATCTAGTTATATCAACTATCAATAGTTACATCTAGTTATATCTAGTTATATCTGTGTTCTAGTTATATCTAGATATATAGATATATAGATATCTGTGTATCTAGTTATATCACTGATTTAGTTAAGTTTGTGTAGGATTGCCTTTTTGACTTAATCTTGCAAGCACGAGTGTGAAAATTTACAAGAGCCAGTTGTAATCACTGAGAACCCCTGAAAGAAGTCTTTCCCTAGCTGGACTGAGTTAAATTTGCAACAGTGCAACTTCTGTGTGTAGACAAGTCTTCTATATTCTCACTGTCCTGATTTCACTTTTTTTTTTTTGTCTGATTTCAGAGTAAGAGCAAACAACCACATTCATACTTTTAAGTATTTCAAATTATTTCAAAATCAGTATCAAAACATAAGCAATTGCATTATTTTTCATGCAAGACTGAATGTAATTTGGATCTTTTCGTTGGCTAGGGTAGTAACTCATAGTGCAATTTAAAAATCTGATAATGGTGAAATCTCTGTGTGAAAGAGTGAGGAGCATCATCTCTTTAAAGGCAGTGGGCCAGCATTCCTTTACTAATATTCTCTGCACTGCTGCCTCCACGCTGCAGCAACATTTCTGGCTTGTCTGAAGCCAGCTTGCTTTATTGTGTATTTAATACTGACTAATTTTCAAATGGCAACCAGTACGCTCAGTTCCATTTTTTTTTTTTTAGAGAGGAACAGATACTTCTGCTAGAAAGGCTTTATTCAGACTAGCTAGACTGATGGAATCAGCTTTTTTCTCCACTGTGCCCTCTCAGCACTGAAGCTTGCTGATTGACAGATGAGCTTCCTTATCCTGTACTTCACCAGCTCAGAGATTTTTCAAGAGAAAAATCTCCAGGTGAAGAGGAGTCACACTTCACTGAATGCAGAACCTGAGCTTGTGACCCTTCTACCTCTGGAAGGGAAATCCCCATCAAGACTTGTAATGTTGAGAGTGAGATCTGGAAAAGCACTTGGGCTGAACAGAAATGATATGCTATGATTTGAGAGGCGCATTAGCTACTGTATCTATGAAGTGTGAAATACCCACTGGTGGAGATATTAAAGGTAATGCTGTAATAAAAATCTGGGAACTGTATTTTACACAGTTCACGTATCAAGCTCAACACACCAGCCAGGCATCCACGTCAAAGAATTATGAACAGGGAAGCAGAAACCAAATGTTTATAAGTTAACTTCAAATCAGTGGGGCAAAGCTTACCAAACTCTTATCTTTACTATTGCAGCACAGGAAGATTACTCATAGTGTGAATTGTCAACATGTTGCTGTGACTTGATTTTGATTAAACTGCCATGATTAAGGTATCTGGAGTGGAATAAGTACAAATAAGTAAATGAAATTCATGAAACTTTTAAGTATTCTGTAGTCGGCTAATGATACAATTTATGTTACAGTCTGAGCAATTGTAAATCAGAATTTATCACTTTTTACAACCAAAATTTCCTTACTTCATCTTTATGTAAATTAAGGTGATGTTTAGCACTGAGAATTTTGTAAGGGAATTTTGAATAGGTGAAATCTCACACAATGAGCAGAAGTGTCCCTCACCAGAGTATTCCCTTTTTCTCCTCTGCAAGTAGGTTTCTATGATGTAGTAATGCTGTGCCTTCTCTTCTTCTCTCAGGCGTCTCATGCCGGGTGTAAATAACTGATCAGCCTTATTTGTGGCTAAGTGGGTCTGACCTACGTAGCAGAAGGATGTCACTGCAGCTTATTAAGTCCAGGAGGTGATCTGGGGGTTCATGCCAGTTACTGCAAACAATTCAGAATTTTTCAATTGATAAACTTACAGAATGTGTCAGTGCTACAGTAAGTAGTTTAAAAAAATAAAATTGAGGCAGTACTGTTATTCAGTGAACAAAACATGCAAGTGAGCATATCTGATTCTTATAAACTTGAAAGAAATAGGGATGTGTAAGTCCTACATTACAGGTTATGAAAAATCACAGTGACCCAGCTTTAGGTACCTTTGAAAAGTGAAGGGTTCTCTGATACCTGAATTCTGATTCAGTTTCAGTTGTACTCTTTCCTTTCATCCCCTTTTCACATGATATTACTTAAGCCGATTTTCATCAGTATGCTTTGAAGTTTCATAAGACCTATTAATACCATAGACCACACTACTCTGACTGAAGCTGAGTCATCCTGAAGGACTCTTGCTAAAAAGGAGACTCAGTGGTAGGCATTTGCTAATTGCCCATTGCTGCCCTGTCATTCCCCATGGGTATGCTCTGACACATGACATACAGGTATGCTCTCAGCCCGTTACTTAAGACACGAGACGACTATGCTGAAGAAACTGTTTCACGTTTTGTGGTAAGATTGGGACAACTGGAATCTGGTGGTAGTTCTCTTCCATGTCTGACATTTGGAAATCTGAAGCCACTGGATCAGTCATTCCAAAAACGCTGAAATCAGTAAAAGGTGGAACCAAGTATTCAGCTGAGAAATTCTCCTCTACTTGTTCTTTGGAGACAGTGGGAGTTCTGCTGTTAATGTCAAAAGCACTTGATTTTGTTGAGTATTGAGACAGATCTGTAGCAAGAGATTTAGACTCTAAGCTACCAGCTAAGATCCAGGCTGCTGAGTTTTATTTTCATCTTCACAAAGTCAGCAGTCTCTCAAAAAAAGTTCTGCAAAAGATTCTTTTTTTCAGCCTTGACTGCAGCAAAATGTCCCAACTTATTTTAAAGTTTTGTATTTTTAAAGACTTTTAGGTGAAAATGGGATGTTTCAAAATAACAAAGACTTTTTCCAGCATTTTTAAAGTCTCTTTAGCGCATGTACCATGTGCAGAATACACCCACATCTGTCCCTGTGTATGTGTGAAAGAGCTGCTATTTGCTTGAACAGCCTTTCAAGTGCTGTGGATTGGGACCACACAGTTGTGCCATTCTCATCATCTCACCTATCCTATTCAATATTCTGGACTGTTCAAAGTCTCTTTGAACTGAGTGTCAACTTGCTGATTGTATTCAGAGTATGCACCTTTAATGTTGTTCTCCATGTGCGTAACAGCTCCCAGTTCTGTGATTTCTGAACTGGATAAGCTATAGTGTAACTGGTAACACTAGTTACTGTTGCTGTATGAAGATGCAAAACAGAAATGTGTTTGTCCATGTGTACATGTATGCACACAACACAATGCAGGGTAAATATCATTTCACGTTCAACTTCTCTGGTTAGATGGGTACTGCTAAATAGTCATGAGATATATGTGCGAGCATCAAATCACATGCTGATCTTAGATATTCCGGTAGACAGCAGATAAAACAGAGTACATTTCCTGTGGAATGTTGTGAACGTGTACATAGTCATTGACAGTCCAGAATTTGAAAGGAAAATTCGTAATAATTCTGTTTTATTTAGCTGAGTAGGCTAAGATTGGAGCTATTAGGTACCCTGGCAAGATAAGGGAGTGAACTTGGAGAGGTAATTGTCTTTAACACTGAATTAACTATACTAAATGAATTAAGATAATGCAGATAAAATGGCAACCTTAATAATTACCTTCTTTTGTTCTTAGAATTGTTGTTGCAAACAAGTGATCAAATTACCATGCCTTTCAAGAAATTGCGTAGAGTACTGGTGTTTGGAGTGTGTTGCTATAACATTGAGCTGTTTTACCTAATTCTTTGTAGAGGATAATAAATGCCCCAAAACTCTTCTAGACGAGGGAGCAAAAAGGCTGAACTGGCCAGTGTAATAGATTGAAGCAGTAAGCTCAGAGGTAGTGGCAGAACCAGGCGTACTTTTTCTGACTTGTACTGTAGTTCATTTACTAAAACAGATTGTTGCTCATGCAAAAACTCTCATTCAGGAAAGTTCTTATGACTAGCTTTGGCTTTAAATTCAGCTGAATGTAAGCATCTATGTGCTCAGAGATCAAAGGTCTTTCAGATGTTGATGTGACAGGTTTGGCCTTCCTCTCTCAATTTTCTATTGTGCAGCCTCAGAAATAGCCACTTTTGTGTGCGAATATGCTTTGTAACAGTTTGTATAGGATAATGGGGCTGGCAAGGTCTTTGGCACATATCCTGCTGATAGTGAAGTCATCAGGGTAAGGATCAGGGGGAGGGCCAACAAGACTGACATCCTGGTGGGGATCTGTTATAGACTGCCTAACCAGGATGAAGAGATGGATGAGGCATTCTACGAGCAACTGGTATGATCTCCAGTGCTTGTTCTCATGGGGGACTTCAACTTCCCTGATATATACTGGAGATACAGTACAACACAGAAGAAGCAGTCTAGGAGGTTTCTAGAGTATGTGTAAGATAACGTCCTGATGCAACTGGTAAGAGATCCTACTGTGGGAGATGCCCTGCTACACCTGCTGGTCACAAACAGGGAAGGACTGGTGGGAGATTTGGGGGTCTTGGGCAGAGTGACCACAAAATAGAGTTCTTGTGAATTCAGAAGAGGGGCCAGCAAAACTGCTACCTTGGACTTCTGATGGGTGGACTTTGAACTATATAGGACTATGGTAGTGCGGGTCCCTTGGGATTCAGTCCTGAAGAGAAAAGGAGTCCAGGAAAACTGGACACTTCTCAAGAAGAAAGTCTAAAAGGCATAGGAGTAGGCTGTCTTCCTGTGCTGTAAGATGATCTGGTGGGGTTGAGGACTGGCCTGGTTGAACAGGGAACTTTTTCTGAGACTCCAGAAGAAAAAGAGAATCTTCTTCCTGTGGAAGAAGGGACAGGCAACTCGGGGAGAGCATGAAGAAGTTGTTAGGATGCATAGGGGAAAAACTAGAAAGGGAAAAGCATGCCTTGAACTCAACCTGGCCACTGGGGTAAAAGAGAAAAAGACTTCTTTACAAGTATATCAACATTAAGAGGAGGAATAAAAAGAATCCATCTTTTACTAGATGCATCAGGGAGTGTGACTACTGAGGACAAGGAAAGGGCTGAGATTTTTAATGCCTTCTTTACATCTGTCTGTAAAAGTCAGACCAATTATCCTTGGGGTACTCCACTCCCTGACCTGTAAGTCTGGGATGAGGAGCAAAATAAACCCCTATGGTTCAAATGGAAACAGTTAGAGATTTGCTACTCAACCTGGACTGTCACAAGTCCATGGGTCCAGACGGGATCCACCCGAGGGTGCTGAGGGAGCTGGCAGAGGTGATTGCCAAACTGCTTTCCACCATCTGACAGTGTTCCTGGTCAATGAGAGATGTCTTGGAGGATTGGAGTCTTGCCAACATGGCTCTCAGCTACAAGAGGGTTTGTAAGGAGGATCTGGGGAACTACAGGCCCACCAGCCAGGGAAGGTTATGGAACAGATTGTCTTGAGTGAAATCACATGGTGTGTGTAGAGCAACCAGGGGATCAGACCCAGCCATTATTGTTTCATGAAAGGCAAGTCCTGCTTGACCAACGTGATCTCCCTTCTATGATTGAGTGACCTGGCTGGTAGATAAGGTAAAGCCTGTTGACATAGTCTACCTAGACTTGAGCAAAGCCTTTGACGCTGTCTTCCACAGCATTCTCCTGGGGAAACTGGCAGCCCATGGTTTGGACAAGCACACTATTTGCTAGGTAAAGAATTGGCTGGAGGTTCGGGCCCAGAGAGTGATGGTGAAAGGAGTTAAATCCAGCTGGCGAATGGTCATGAGTGGTGTTTCCCAGGGGTTGATACTGGGTCCTGTTGTGTTTAAAATCTTTATTGATGACGTAGGCATGGGGGGATTGAGTGCACCCTCAGTAAGTTTGCAGATGACACCAAGTTGGGAGGAAATGTCCATCTTCCTGGGGGTAGGAAGGACATTCAGAGAGATGTATACAGGCTGGATCACTGGACTGAGGCCAATGGGATGAAGTTCTACAAGCCCAAATGCTGGGTCCTGCACTTTTGTCACTAGTCCAGGCAATGCTACAGGCTTGGGGCAGTGTGGCTGGAAGACCATGTGTAAGAAGCAGACCTAGGGGTATTGTTCGATCCTTGGCTGAACATGAGCCAGCGGTGTGTCCAGGTGGCCAAGGAGGGTAATGGTATCCTGTCTTACATTAGAAATAGTGCTGCCAGTAGGAGCAGGGAAGTGATCATCCCTCTGTATTCAGCTCTGGTGAGGGCACACATTGAGTACCATGTTCAGTTTTGGGCCCCTCACTACAAGAAAAAAATCGAGGCCCTGGAGCATGTCCAGAGAAGGGCAACAAAACTGGTGAGGGGTCTGAAGGACAAGAGCTTATGCTCCATCTCAGATATGTGTCTCACTGGAAAACTCCTTTAGCTTTCTTGGGTTTGTTTGTTTCTTTGTGCAGAACTGTTTTTGATAAAGTCTGATCAGTGTTTTATTCTAAGCTTTTTTTTGTAAAATCCCACATGAAACGTACTTTCAGCTTTGGAGCTATTTTAGCACCATATGCTTAAGTAAGATAAGAATGGTTAAAGCAGGCTGACCTGGGAAGTACTGAGTTAGATATGTCATCACAATTATATGAACATTCTAAATTGAACAGGAAGAGCCATCGAAACCACCAAAGATGTAGTTCGGTGATAAGAGTACTTCAGTGACAATGTAGACTTGCAGAAATGTTGTGTTTCTGCAGGTTTTCAGTTGTGGTCCCATGACACGTTGTGCTGTCCCTGAGGTTCCTCTGGCTCAGACTGGATCACAGCAGGGAATGTATTGAAAATCAGATTGGAAATAAGGTGTGGGGGTGCAAGTGGTTGGGGTAGATGAGTGGGAACTGCTAGTATCAAAACCAGCATCAGAGGCCCTGTATTTCACCTTGCTATGGTGTATGTAAACTGCTTGCTGAGAACCCTTGAATTAATGATCCATAAAAACTCTTTATATTCCTCTTGTCTTTCCTGAATAAATTATTCCAGTATCGTTTCACTCTGCTTTTCTGTCAAAATTGCCCAGGTTTCTCTTCACTTTAAATTGAGAACTGCTAGAAATCTTGATTTACTTTCTTTGAAATGGATTTCTGTGTTATGTCTCCTTCAGTTGGTGTTAAAAATACCAGCTTGCCACATGATATACATTGTTGTAATATGCATTTATCTACATGGACGGAGTCAAACTGTAATAGATTTAATCCTGTTGTAATGATCACTTGGTTTGGATCATGGTGAAAATAGCCAAGTGCATGTTCAAGTTCATACTGATGGGAAATAATGCTTTCCTTCCTTCTTTACTGGACGTAAGGAAGTGGAATTTGTTGCCATGAGAAGTGAAAACAAAGCATTTAATGACATTTTAAGAAAGATTACATATTTGTATGAGTAATAACATCCTCAGCATTACCTGAGATTAAAAAAACATGAAAGGAAATCAGTTCTTGGAGGCCATAAATCAGGATTAACCCATTGGAACCTTGGAGAAATACCTGTAGTTTTAAGGACTTTTTTTTTCTTTTTTCTTCTTTCTTTCACATTCTTAGACTGTGGTGGAAAATGGTGTAGAACAGTGGTTGTTTTATTTATGTATTTGTTTGTTTGTTTGTTTGTTTTTAAAGGCAACTGAGATTAAATGTCTGAAGGCTGTAATTTAGGCCTTTTCATACTGTTTTTGGGGACTGGAGTATTGGCAGAGATCTTACATGTTCAGGAAGCAGAACAGGCTTCTCTGTGGTACTTTTTAGGTTAGCAAAGAAGCAAACCTTCGCTGAAAAGATGTACTTCTCTCATTACAGAGCTAACATAGAGAGGGTGAATTCTGTGTGTTTCCTTCTGTCTTTAGAAACAGTTTGAAAAATAACTGTATAAAAACAGGCTTTAACTGAGATGATATGCAGGTACTGTTTGCTCAAGGATAACAGTATGTAAACTGTAGAAGGTACCAGGAGATGGCAGCATCTACCAAAGCCTTTTTGCATCTGCTCTCACATTTATTTTGTTGGTATTGTGGGACCTCCTTACCTGAAGATTGCTTCAAAATCTTCAGTTTGAGTCAATTTTTTCACATTGTTTTTTGTTAAATGTTAATACAGCATTCTGATCATGTCAGCCTGTTGTGCTCAGTGGTTAAAGGATCTTGTAAGAGAAAGGCATGTCAAAGTGACAGAGTGAACTCAGCGCTATGCGCCCTATTTATGTTTTTCACTGTCTCATAGGAGGCCTGTAGTTTTGTTCTGCTGCTCTGTAAGGACTGCAGAATAATTTACAGTTATGCATGAAGAGATGGAAGAGATCCAGAGACTATGGGAGAAGAACAGATTACTGATTTACAGAGCCAGTTTGACCTGTTCCACAGGTTTGGATATGACTTACCCAAGTGACAGTTAGGAGTGGTTCCTGCAGCAAAACCAGGGCTAGATTTTCAAAGGTTTTTGAGGACTTTGGGAATGCATCCTGACTTGTTTCAATTGTGTGGAAATTAGGAACAACATTTGTGTGTGTCGGTGTGCGTATACCTTCAAAAATCTGGATCTTTGGGAAAGGTTTTTTCTCTCAGCAAGCTGGTGTTGCAGTGGTGATCTATGAGCCTGTATTCAGCTGGGACTTTTCCATCCTGCCTGAAGTTGGCTGCATTTGAGCAGTGTTTATATGTGTATGAGCTTTACGAGGAAAGGAAGTGTGAAGACATAAACACAGTATTTATGGTCATTTAGTCATTATATGGGTGGTTCAGTTATTAAAAACACAACAACTGCTGGTTTTGCATTTTGGTGTGTTCCAAAACAACAAACATGGTCAGTTCTGTGTTGCATTTTATTTCTTATTACTTCAAGATAACTTGGGAAGCTTTTAGGAAACTATATTTGTACCACTTTTATTTTTGATGTTTGATGAAGGTTTAGAAGGTTTTATTTATTTTTTTCACTGTAAAAATTTCAGTGATATCTAATTCAATCAGCCCTAGTTATTTCTGGGAGGGCTGCTGAAAGTCATAGGGGATATTAACATTCAGAATGCTTTTTATGTTGACATAACCATTCCTAGTGAAGGTATGGCCCAGCATTCAGGTTAGACCAAAGGATCTTTTGTGTACTTTTCTTCCTTTCTAATTCTTTTGCAGAGTGGGATGTTGCTATGTGGGGCTAAGCATCAGGTTTCTAACCTTAATCTTGGTAGAAGTAAAGGGATTTCCCAGCCAGTAATCTCTCCTGGCCTGAAGTAGAACTACATTCCTAGACAGCTCTAGTTTTTGCCACTGGCATGTGACCTTTAAATCAGTTGTGAATTAGGCATACCGTAAGCATTGGCCTGCCATTGCTGTAGTACTAAAAATGCCTTCAAGATGACCTATCCTTTCTTCTTTACAAGGGTGAATAATTGGGTTAGGAGGGTGTCAAAGCTGATTCTGTTTCCTATTTTTGACTAGCAGATAGTTCACCCTCACAGGGGGTTCCCAGCACTGTCTGTGGCCAGTTAACTTGGCTTGTGCCTGAAGCCAATGGAAAGATTCAGCTCTCTGAGAGCTGCCTGGAAACTTGTCTGATGTACTAAAGCAGGGCTTGTAAGCAAAACAACAGCAAAATAAATCCTGAAATAAATGGTCTTTTCAGGTTCTAAACTTCCCTCACATGATGATTATCAGGAGCCTTGTGCCAGGTGCTGTGGCTGTACTGAATGGAATATGTAGGTAGAGTTGTAGCCACTCTTTCTCCAGCAAGTTAATAGGATGGCAAGAGTTCTTTGAATGTCACTGAAGTTTTTGAAATTGTGCAAAAGTCCTTTGGATTTATTGAAAGCTAATCAGTATGACATAACAAAGAACCAAGTAAGTCTAATGAAGAAGAAACATTTGAGAAGTTGATTTTTGTTTTTACTTTTGTGGTGGCTATTTTGCCCTCAAACCACTTGACCTCATTGATTGAGTAACAGGCTCTGTGTTAACAGGCTAGTTATCAAATGGAATGGAAACTGTTTTTATGTGTTGAATTAGAACCTTTAATTCTTTGACTAATACTGGTTTTAATCAAGTAATTAAAATACTCTTTTAGCTGAAATTTGACAGTCTAATTATCTCCTTGACGAGTTATTTTAAATATCCTTTACCTAGTCAAAAAAATGTGATTAAAAAAAGCATGAATATTTTTCTCCAAACTTCCCTTTCTTAATTAAACAAGCATCTGAAAATAGCCTTTTTGGGTACTTTCTACGCATTCCTCTGCCTAAGAAGGTAGCATCCCATGTAAAAGTGAAATTCTAAGTTATTTGTCTACAGCGTGGACTGAGATTTTAAATTCCTTGCTGAACTGTAAGACATGTCTTACTATGTGTAGATGCAAAGCAAACCAACCACCAACCAACCAATCAACCAAAAAGTCAGCAACAAAAAAACAAGAATAGCATATTAATAAGCTGTTCTACTCAGTAGTGGAATCTCAGGCGATTATGAAATGTAAAGTCATAGTAATGATAAACTTAAGGTATAAATTTAACCACCTTTAATAATCGGTGGAATTAACAGAGCCTGGGACTTGTGGCACTTGTAATCTAACAGGATACTTCTCAGGATTAGCTGGGCACATGCATTTACTGAGCAGTGACTACCAAAAGTAACACACAAACACATACAATTGCAAGTTGCATCTTCCTCCTATGCTGACTTTGCAGCATGGTGATCATGTTTAAAAATGCCAAAGTAGTCAATAATTTTAGTGTTTGAAATATGATGTTGTGTGGTTGTGGGAGCCTTCTCAGGGTATTGACTGTCCTTGTTTGCTGATAAGTTTGCTAGGCCACTTCCAAGCTCGCTTCCCCAGTAGAATCAATCCAAATCAAATTTAGTTCCCAGATATTTCCTGTATGCTATACAGCGCGAGCTGCATTTGCACTTTCTTACCATAACTACTGTGATAGGGCCTCATCATAAGAAAAACCTTGTGTAGCACATAAGTCAGTGTTCACTGTTGGTCCACATATGTTAAACCATAAAAGGTTATGTGGTAACCCCATTTTCTGGAGTTCAAGGGACTTTATGTGGTCTGGAGGATTTGTAGAGTTTGATCTGTGTTTGTATTTATAAGCAAATGAAAAAGACCAAACATCTATGGTGTCATGAATCACTGTCATTTGAACTTTGACAGCTGGTTATATTAGCCTTGCCCAACTGTAAAATCCATGTAATAGGGCTTGCCTTTTACATGGCAGTGGGGTGAATGACAGGCAGAAATACAGTCGCTCACCTTGAGCCAGTTATTCAGGAGTAATATTTAAGCCACACTGCTTCCATCGCTTTTTGTCATGTGGCCATTTCATTTCTTTGCTGATGTGAATTTTCCTTTGTTCCTTCCTAATTACACTCTACTAGTGCAGTCTCCTTTACTTGATGCAGATTGCACCCTCCTTACCACTATATAGCCACTGCTATTTTCTCATTTACTGACTTGCCTTACATAATCAATGAACTTTGGGATGGTATGGTGAGTCCCATGAGCTTGCCATAATACAAGATGAGTTTCAAGGTCTTTGATATTGTTTTGTTGTCAGCACTGGTGAAGCTGAACTCTCGTTTGTGATTCTTCTTCCTTTTCTGTCCAAGAGAAGGTGAACAATAGCTATTTTTAGGTTTGTTAAAAAAGATGCCTTGGAGGATTAGAATTTCTGAATTGGAATTTCTGCATCAGAAAAAAAGCTGTTGGAAATATACCGTAAAAATAGTTTTAAAATTGAGCTCTTACTACAGTGATTTATACAGTTATACTTGCTTGAGCTCTGCAGTTTACAATGTGTCATTTTCTTTGTACCTATTGACTGAAATATACAGTATTTTGGGTACAATTTGGGAGCATTGCTACTTCAGTAAGTCCAATGACCTCAAAAAGCTTGAAGACTGCTAAGCTTAAATGAGATCCATTTTAGCATGGCATTCTTACTTACTTTCTTAATATCTTAAGAATTTTCCCTGATTTCATTAGCAACAAGGAACAAATTCATTTTCAAGAGTTCTTTTGCTGGAACGAATTTTAATGTTGTTATTTTCAAGGATTCTTTTGTTAGGAGGTTCATTGAAGAGTGCACAAGTGATTTTATACCAATCAGAAAAAGCAATACATTTTGGAGAGCTAAGGCCATTGCTGTGTCTGTAGCTCATTCTGTTGTACTTGGATATTGAAAAGGACTTGGTATAATATGACTTAAAATATTACATGATTTACACCTCTCTATCTGGAGAAATACAGGATAGGATAACAGCTAATAGTGTGATTTTTACAGATGCTCAACACCAACAACCTCAGCTGAAATGAAAATGACAGCTGCTGAGCTGAAAAGGGGGTCGTTAATGTCAGCTCTAAAACTGCATTCTGTCCTGTTTATTGCTTAACCTGTTTAACCTCAACATCTCAAACTTTCTCTAAACAACATCTTTATAGTTTTGTTGTCTCTGTTTCAATGGGGCAAGAAAAGCCATCATTATGGATACACTTCATTTTTTATTTGAGCCTTCTGTCTTCCTCTGTCCACAAGTGAACTATTTTGAAAATCTGAAGGTAATCTCTTCAGTCATTTTAGATTTAGATTTCAGATTTAACCTTTCTATTCTTCTCTGCACTGCCTGATAATTTTCCCTGCTCTTGATGTACAGAGTACATCAAAGTACAAGTTTGTCTGAATGGGCACCTCAAATTATTTTAAGATGCTGAGTGAACAGAAGTAATGCTGGAAGAAGTGTGAGAAAACTAACAAAGAAACCAAAACTATAGGAAAACAGTTTTATATAATGCATATATATACATATGTGTACATAAACATGTAACTTCTAGTTGTCTGTGGCTTAGTGTTCCTCTCCCATTCTTGTTGCTTTATAATAGAATTAGATGGGTGCTGAGGTAAGAGAATGTGTGGGAATGTCATGGAGGTGCAAAACGGAAGATAGGGAATAGATGTCAATGTGGGGAGGAAAGCAGGCTCTGTAACATTGATTTTTGAAGGTGACACAGTGGCTAATGTGAATAATGAAATGAAGGCAGAAGAATAATGTTTTGTCCTTTTATGTGTTAACACATCAAGTCATGATAGAAAACAAAGAGATTTTCAGCAATTTTAGGATTGTCTAAATGTTTTCCTCTTTTCTTGAGGCTTATCAAGTGGAGAGGAGATGTCTTTTTTTGTTAAAGAGACATGAACAGTAGAGTAATAATAAAACCCGTCTAGACTTGATAAAAAAAAAAAAACACAAAGAGCACCACACAGTAGTTCTGCATGTAACGTTAAATGTATGATGATGATAACATAATATTAAAAAGTATGACTGGAATTCATTCAGTTTGCCCTGTGCAATTCACTTCTTGCTCTTCCGTGCTGTTAATGCCAAATTCATGCCAAGAAAATGACTGTACTTACCTGTACATGCATAACCATTTGTTATAAGTAATAATTTCAGTTCCACATCTTCAACCTCTTGAAGGTATATCCTGTGGCAAATATTGAGGTAGAAGTGTTTCATTATATAAATCAAACCAGGAAACATTTTGTGTGCAGCCAATATGTAGGTGTGTAGGAGAGTGGTTAGGCCCTGGAACGGGCTGCCCAGGGAGGTTGTGGATGCCCCGTCCTTGGACGTGTTTAAGGCCAGGTTGGACGGGGTCCTGGGCAACCTGATCTGAATGTGTATGTTTGGTGGCCCTGCTAGGCAGGGGGGTTGGAACTACATGATCCTTGGGGTCCCTTCCAACCCGGGTGATTCTGTGATTCTGTGTGTGATTCTGTGTGTGTATGTGTGTTTGTTTATTTGAGTATATGTCTTCCTACATAATCCCTTATCTTCTAGTCTACATATTTTCCCTGTCAAAAGTAAAATCATATTAAATGCTGTTAAATAGCAATACGTTACATTTAATAGTATTTTTCATCCAAGCATTTCATGCTACTTTAGTTATTAATTAATATTTGTTAATCCTGGTATGACATAGGAAATACCTTAATAATGGTACATTATTATTAATGGTACATTATTATTAATAATGGTACAGAATCACGGAGTAATTAAACACTTGTCTGTAGTGACATTGCCATTTCTGTTTTAAAGAGGTATTTATTCAGAGCTAACTGTTGTTCTGTACAATCTTAGTAGATGCAAAACGTTAATTTTTATCTCAATACATCTGCTCAAGGTCAGTCCTGTAAGTGTTTGTGTGTTGGTAGGGGTGACCGTAATTTGCTATATTTAGAATAGTAACTGCGCTTTCTCTCCATCGTTGGTTTGGTTTTTTTTTTTTAAATTATTATTTGAAAGTCTTCTGTTAACAAGCTTGATTGTAAGATTCACTTTTCTGAAGTGAGGACACAGCCAGTAAGTCGGCCAGAAATTAAATTGCTGATTCTCATACTCTAATTGCTATGCTAGTTCTAAATACTCCGTAATTCTTTCGCAGGATGAATACAATGAAGAACTGAACCAGTCCCTCTCACAAAGTTCTGAAATATTTAAGAGCTATCAAGATAGTTTTTAACTTCTTTTCTTTTCCAGCTTAACCCACACTATCCAGAAGGTAATAATGAAGGAAAAGCTTTGGTAAGTGGAATTTGTATGTTGCATGTAACCTGGGAAATACTATGTAATTAGCCTAATAATGCCCAACAAATGGAAGTCCTTTGTAGCTTTCCCTGTAGTAATGTGTCATAACCACTGAGGTTGTCTTCTCTGTCATGTGTAAGCTAGGGTGCAACTCAGTACTATCATTACAGAAAGCTTTCTCTTTTTTAAAGGAAGTGTTAGGCAGCTTATTCAAATTCTACATCAAATTGACAGTAGTTTGAAATCAGTTCTGCTTAGTGGCTACATATATGAAATTATTAATACTTACCAAATTAGAAATGCTACCTCATGGCAAAAACTCCACTCTCTAGCAAGAAAGCCAGGGACAAGTGAGTCTGGTTATTTATGTACCAAAAAAAATTCAGAGGCTCTGCTAGTGGAGATGAGCTTCCCTGGGACATGTTTTTCAGTCAGGTGTGTCTCTAAATCTAAGAATCTGCTGAGACTCTTTTCATTACCTGTACTGAATACATGCGAGCAGATATTCAGGTTTAGACTGAGCCCTGCTGCACTTCAGGCAACTCTGACACCACACTTTCACAAGGACCTACATTGTCGCTGCAGTACGACTGGGTTGGACAAGAAGACAGATGCTTCCAGGCAATCTGGAGCTGTTAAAGGCAAAGGGCTTTATCTTGTACAGTGCTAAGAGCATGCCAGCTAATACTGACTAACAAAGTGAAACCAGAGGTGTTGTGGTTTATTATGAGTGAAGGATGTAGATATAAAACTGTGAGGGAATCTTATTCTTAAATAATCCAAAAGGAATAATTCCTCCATCACATTCATGAGACTGCCTTGAAACAGCTGAGATCTTAGGAGAAATAAACTTAATTTCTTTCTGTTGGCCTTCTGGCTTTTGTTCTTTTAAAGGACACATTTTCAAGTTTTTCTCTGCAAGGGGAAGAGTTTTTTGTTCTACTTTTTTTTTCTTTTTTTTTTTTTTTTCTTTAAATGAAAACCAGGGTTCTTACATAATCATATGCCTCCAGCACTGCAATTTGAAAAGAAATGGAGGCTGTTGTAGGAGTTGGTAACATTGGTTTTCCATCTTCCCTGGTATTTGGTATAAATAGTAATGTAGCAGTAAGAGCTCAGTTAGCCAGAAAAATGAAAATTCTCTCTTGTGAAAATATGGGAGCTCCAAGAGTTGTTTCTCTTTTGTTTTGGAATCACATTTGAAGCCCCTGAAGCTTTCTGACAGAAACTGAGGTAAGTTCTAGAATATCCTCTTGAGTATTGAGTAAGGTGCTTGCCTGGGAATGCTTGGGTTCATGCTTTTGCTCTGAGAACATTACAGCTGGGCTCACACACAGCTCAGTTGCATTAAAACTTAAGTTCACAGCATGATGGCACCTCCTTCATCAAATCTCCTAGTTATTACCTATTTAAGACACTCTAATTTACTTTGCAGAGCAATCTCAGTGTACAAACTTGTATTCTGTTGGATCAAAATTAAAACATACACATCTGGAACATAGGTATACTGTGTTCTAGCCTCTCATGAGTGCCCAGCCCAGAAAACTGGAATAGAGCTAGTCTGAATTCAAACCTATGAAAACATGTATAGGGTTGATATTAGGTCCTCATCACAAAGGATTCAAATGTATTATGCTGTGCAATACTAATTTGTATGTAGTATAGGGTATCCAGCTGTAGCAATTTCTTGTCATCTAAGTACATTGGTCACTCCAAAAGTAGTGCCTCTATTTATTTCCATGGAAGCTACAACAGGTATAAAAAGAAGAAGAACGCTATTTGATAGAGCAAATTCTCAGCTGTAAAACACTGTTTTTCAACATAGCTGTTACCATTAGCTATGCATTTTCACTGGTGATCAATCAGGTTGGAAAAGACCTTAAGGATCATAAAGTGATGAACAAGAGCTGCATGCCACACTCATAAAAATCTGCATGGCCACCTGGAAAGTGGCTTGTCTTTCACACCGCTGTCACCGCTGCTAAAATGCACCACCTCCACCTCACTGTGCTCACATACACTGTTTCGTCTCCATAAGCATTCAGCAAGTGTCAATGAATGTCAATAGGTGCAATCTTTTTCTGCATGGAGGTGTTCAAATACTTCTGCTTTATATGCAATTCCATGCCAGATGTCATTTTGCTAGACTGTCCCTCTGCTGCCATCTGCCTCAGGGCAATAAAATATAACAGAATTTTGCTGAGAAGGTGCAGCCTCTACTGCCATACCATCAACATCCATGTCTGACATTGTGGACCAACATAACAAAATAGGAGCAGCTCTCGTAGTTAAATATTTCCTGGACTGGATAATGAAGAGCACAAGTGATCTGAACATGAATGCTAAAGGCGACTTCTCTAACATTTTGGCTTAATCCTCCTGTGCACTGGTTTCAATTAAGATCCAAGACCAGAGAAATTTGATTGGACAAATGTATCCATTAAAAATTTAATCAAAACTGGTTGATGATCAAAAGTGTTTCTCTGTGGAAATTTTACTTTACCCAGTCAGCACTTTCAATTGAAGATATTTTGTGGAAGAAATCCTGATAAGGCTTGGTAATAGGCTTATCAGGAGGCTTGGTCTGAGACCGCCTTGTGAGACTGAATGTATACAAGTGTATGGGACCAGGTGACATTCATCCCAGGATCCTAAAGGAGCTGGCTGATGTGGTTGCTGAGTTGTTCTCTATCATATTTGAAAAGTCATGGCTGTCAGGTAAAGTCTCCAGGAAGCGGAAAAAGGGAATGTCACTCTCATTTACAAAAAAGGGTGGGAGGATGACCCGGGGAACTACGGACCAGTGAGCCTCACCTCTGTGCCTGGGAATATCATGGAACAGATCCCTCTTGAAGACTCATTAAGGCACATGGGAGATGAGCAGGTGATACGAGACAGCCAGCATAGCTTTATCAAGGGAAGGTTATACTTGACCAATCTGGTGGCGTTGGAGTGATGACATCGCTGGATAAAGGGAAAGTGACTAATGTCATCTACCTGGACTTGGGCAAGGCTTTTGACATCTTCCCTGCCCATATCGTTATATCTAAATTGGAGTGATAGGAATTGGAGATAAGGTTGGAAGGCCACAGACAGAGGGTTGTGGTGAATGACACTATGTCCAAGAGGACACCATTGATGTGCAGTGTCACCCAGGGATCTGTCTTGAGACCGGTGCTCTTCAACATCTTCATCAATCACAATTGATGACAGGCTTGAGTGCACCTTCAGCAAGTTTGCTGATGACACCAAGCTGAGCAGTGTGGTTGACGCAATGGAAGGAAGGGATGCCATTCACAGGGACCTCAATACTCAAAAGGTGGGCCCATGTGAACCTGATGAGGTTCAGCATAGCAAAGTACTGCAAAACAAAGTGCAAAACAAAGTTTTGTACTCGGTTCGAAATAATGCTAGATACGTATAAAGACTGGGAGAAGAATTCCTTGAGAGTAGCCCTGTGGAGAAGGACCTGGGCGTCCTGGTGGATGAAAAACTGAACGTGAGCAAGCAGCGTGCTCTTTTAGCTCGGAAGGCCAATAGTATCCTGGATTCCATCAGAAGAGGAGTGGCCAGCAGGGGCAGGGAGGTGGTTGTTCCTCTCTACTCTGCCCTCATGAGGGCCCATCTGGAGTACTGCAACCACGTCTGGGGGCTCCCAGTATAGGAAAGATGTAGAGACGGTCCAAAGGAATGCCACAAGGATGATCACCTCCCCTATGAAGACAGGCTGAAGGAACTGGGCTTGTTCAGCCTGGAGAAGAGAAGTCTGCAAGCAGACCTCATTGCAGCCTTACAGGGAATTATAAACAGCAGGAGAATCAACTTTGTACAAGGGTAGACTGGGATAGGACAAGTGGGAATAGTTTTAAGCTCAAGGAGGGAAGGTTTGGGTTGGAAGAAGTTCTTTAGAGAGAGAGAGTGGTGAGGTGCTTGAACAGGCTGTCCAGAGGGGTTATAGATTTTCTGTCCCTGGAGGTGTTCAATGCCAGGTTGGATGGGGCCCTGGGCAACCTGGTCTAGTATTAGATCTGGAGGCTGGTGATCATGCCTGTGCCAGAGGGATTGGAACTTTGGTGATTTTTGGGGTCCTTTCCAACCCAAGCCATTCTGTGAGGTAGACATACCTCTGGATCCTTCACCTCTTTTTAGTGTTGTTGAAAAGACAATGAGTCAGCACTGATTATTTTAAGTCTTCATTCTGACCTTGAGCAGCTGAGTAGAAAAAATTCTCTATGCAGAGATTTCTTTTATGCTACAATGATGCAGTGTTTAATTGTCCCTCAAAAGTAAAAGAATCTTAGAGTGTTTGGAGTTCTTCAAGGGCCAGCCACATCAGTCTTGTATCCAATACACAGGTGATGTAAAGCACACAAGCTTTCCTTGAACTGTGTTTTTCATGTGGTGTTTCTTCTGCCAGGTGACTGCCTCATTGACTCACTGCAAAGGCATCTTCTTTTTCATCTTTCGAACCAATTAATTGTGAAATGTTGCCTGCAAAGTAAATCTGCTGCTGTAGAAGGGGAGGTGGAAGTGGACCTACACCAGTGTAATTTGAAGGCTGAAAAGTAGGGAAATAGAAGAGGCATACTTGAATCTTTTCAGCTGAAGGAAGAAGCTGAGCCTGCAGCCTGTTTTGCTTTTCACTGCTGGGATAAAAGGGTTCCAGTTCTTTCTCTGTCATCTAGGTTTTAAAGAAGACACAACCATCTGTATGTTTTGTGCCAACCCTCAACTATAAATGTGTGATAGGGCTTCTTGTGCATGTTCTCTGCCTGGTTTACAAGTCCTGATCATGGTTGCTTAGGCAACTGTCAGTTTTAGGAAGCAGAAATGGAGAAGGATTTTCTGTGGTGCAATAGTGGGCATAGCCAGTAGACGCTTCCGAAGTCCATCTTTTTGCCTTAAGTGACTCAAAAATATGAAATAATTTTGGCAACTGAGATAAAAAATATTGCCAGAAGTCACTAGGGCTTTTGTTCTCAAGCTCTGTTTGGACTGCCTTCCTTGCTCCTTTATTGGCTGCTTCATGAGATTCCAGCCAAATTTTACGGTGAAACATTGCTGTGATTTCTGGTAAAATTTAGCCTTACATTGAGTTGGTTAATATTCTTTGTGTGTGCTTTTCCCACATCTAAATTCTGGATTTTTTTTTTCGTTGTTTTTTATTTTTTATTTTTTATTTTTTAACATGAGACCTTTCTCTGATTTAAAGGACTTATTAAAAAAAAAAAAAAAAAAAAGGCTTATCCAGCTCTTGAAGTGTAGGAGATTGTAACGTATAGTGCATCAAAATGCAGTGTTCTGTTACAGCTCCCATTAAATCCAAAATTGGTGTATTTTATGCTGCGAAGTAGTCCATTATTTCCAATGACAGGAATGTACAGCACCTAGAAGAACACCATAAACAGTGGGGAAATGTCAAGAGCAGCTGGAAATGTGGCATCTGTTAGTGCCTTAGTATTAAAAGGCTGTCTACCTTACCTCCATTTGTCTGCATTTTCATGAGGGCGCTCATCCTAAGCAGTTCCAAACTGAGTTTTATTATTCGGATTTCTCTTGGAATTGAGACTGGTATGTATTTACATTTCTTTTAAAGAAGCTAGACTGTTCTACCATGGACTTCTTGGTGCAATTTGATATACCTCCTTTGACTTATTGCTATCTCTGTTTATGGATGCCAAGAAGCAATGCAATTCAAAGCTTGCTTTCTTACTTCCATCCTAAGTTATTTTTTTCCTGATAAACATTTTTTTTTTTCTCTTTTTCAGTTTTATTTTTTAATTACCTTCCAGCAACTAAGTTTGTTTAATTAAATTTCATAATGCGCGACACAGGTAATGTCATTAAAACAATTAGAGAATGTTTGGGGAATCTTTTTTTCAAGGCTGAGGCTGTAAACAATCTGAAAAACATAGAAAAAAAAATCCTCAGTTTTAGAATGGCAGTGTCTCTGCTTATATAAAGCCAGCAGTCAGACCACTTGAGAGGCTCTGCAGTCACTGGGGGAGAAGGGGAGATACGGATGCTGGCACACTATTATTATTCTGCTGCTGCACACAGGTCTGAATCAGCTCTGAAAACGCATACATTGTTTCTTACAGAATGTCTCTGGCTCCTAACAACAGAATTGCAACGTGATGTCTCTGCTAAAAATGCGATGACTCACAAATGAGTCAACAGCGAAGGTGTTATAGGAGGCTAACTGCTGTCTGACAGGGCTTCCTAACGTGAAGAAGTGATGCTGGCCATTAATTGGCTTTCTTTTTGTACAGAGTTTTTATAAACATCTAATAAATGGAGTTCTTCTTGTATTACTACTATGAATAAATTCTGGTTTCTAAGAGCCTCCTAAACTGGGTTAACATCTTGAGATACCACATTGTACTGGCTTTAGCAGGCTGTTTTTAAATTTAATTTCTGCTGAAATCTGTAGTGCAGCTTAATGTATTCATTCAGGAGTAGGGCATTATCCTTGTCTGTCTCTATGGTACAAGAGGTGTCCTCACCAGTCAGAATTGTAGATTGGATTTACATTCTAGAAGGAAAGGCATTCCAGGCCTGTTTTTTTTGTTTTTTTTTTTAAATGAGTTTTTTTTTTTTCCTCCTTAAGTATTTTTATTTATTTATTTATTGCAGGTAGGCCATTCCTAAACAAAACTCCCTGTAAATCTTCCAAATTTCAGGTGTGATACCCAATAGAGATGAAGAATATAAGGACACAGAGTTGTTTACAATTGCTAGCGAATTATATGAAGATCTGTGAAGAAGGGTCATCCTCTGAGCTGCATGTCTCAAGAAAGACAAATCTAATTATCTCCAATTACAATACAGATGTTGTCACTAATTACAATGTATCTGCCCTTCAGATTACAAACACTATACATCTTCATTGTATTTACATATACATTAAACTTCTTTTTAAGTTGTGATGCACTGAGAGCCAGTGGTGGAAGCCCAGGAGTTATGGTATTTGCTGTTAGCGTGGATCTTCAACAGAAGGGCTGATTCTTTTCACTTTGACTCCTTTTTTGAACTTTCAGCCTTTACTTTCCTACATGAGTTTGTTCTGGAAGAATGTCATGACCATTGGCTGTATAGAATCATAGACTCATAGAATCATTTCAGTTGGAAAGGACCTTTAAAGACGATCTAGTCCAACTCCCCTGCAATAAACGGGGACATCTGCGGCCACATCAGGTTGATCAGAGCCCCATCCAACCTGACATTGAATGTCTGCAGGGGCAAGGCACCCACCACTTCTCTTGGAAACCTGTTCCAGTGCCTTGCTACCTCTATTGAAAAAAACTTCTTCCTAACATCCAATCTAAATCTCTGCACTTTTCGTTTGAAACAGTTTTTCCTTTTCCTGTTGCAGCATACCCTGCTAACGAGTCTGTCCCCTCCTTTAGATAGTGATAGGGTCCTCTCCTGTACCTTCTCTTCTCCACACTGAACAGCCCCAGCTCTCCTTCTGGCCACATTTCTGATGCAGCCCAGGATATGGTTGGGTTTCAGTGATGCAAGGGCACATTGCTGGCTCATATCCGGCTTCTTGTCCACCTGTATCTCCAAGTCCTTTTTTCAGAGTTGTGCTCAGTCCTTTTGCCCCTGTCTTGTAATGTTGGTGGAGGTTGCCACAATCCCAGATGCAAGATCTTGCACTTGAATTTATTGAATCTCATGAAATTCTCTTGGGTCCACTGCTTGACCCTGTCTAGGTGTCTCTGAATATCTTTCCATCCTTCAGGCACGTTAACTGCACCACACAGCTTGTTGACATTTGCAAACTTATTGAGGATGCAGTCATTCTCACTATCAGTGTAGCTGATGAAAATGCTGAAGAGTATTGGTCCCAATACAGTCCCCTGTTGGACGCCACATGTCACTGATCTTCATCCAGACACCGAGCCATTGACCACACCACACTCTACATATAGTCTTGCAACCAGTTCCTCATCCATCAGTCTACTCATAAAATCTATATCTTTCAAATCTGGAGAGAAGGATGTTAGCAGAGACTGTGTCCAAGGTCTTACTGAAGCCCAGATAGGTGACATCATAGCTCTTCCTTTGTTCACTGATGCATTTATGCCATTGTAGAAAACTGCCTTCTTTTGAAAGGTGAGGTCCAAATCCTGCCACACAGGGAAGTAACTGAATCTACATTTCCTGCATCCTTACAAGTGATTTTACCAGACAATTACAGAGTGAGGTGATTCCATTTTCTTTACCATACATATGTATCTAATTTGAATTACTATAGCTTGTAACTAACTTACCAACAGTTTGGAACAATCAAAACTATTTTTTTCTTAGTGAATTTACCATTTGCTTGAATTACTTTACCCATAGTTCTTGCCCTTTTTTTTTTCTTTCTCCTAGCATGCAATTCACCTGTTTTTGCTGAAAGAATTCTTCACAATCATAGAATGACAGAATGGCTTGGGTTGGAAGGCAATTCAAGGATCATCAAGCTCTAAGCTCCCTGCCGCAGGCAGGGGTGCCAACCTCCATATCTCATACTAGACCAGTCTTGGGAGTTCTTTCTCTGGCTGCCACTGCCACCACTGAAACTCTTCATTTGCTTCTCTTCTTCTTCATGCTGCTTTGAGTTGAATTTTCTGCACTCTATATTTGAATCCCTTTACCTCTCTATTCCTCCCTTCTCTCAGTTGAATCAGTTTTTTGCTGGCTACATCTGCTATATGCCGGTTACTTACCTGTGCAAATGTCATTGTTTTATTCTACTTAGGAATGCTGTGTTTTTTATGTGTTTTTCATACCGCCTGATTGATGTGAAGCAGTCTAATACTTTCCCCTTCTTTCAACTTCCTCATATGGACTCATCAGCACATTTAATAGTGGCTAGATTAAGTGCAGATTCTGATGACTGCTCATTAAATTTGATTAAACATAAGAAACTTTCTGTGTGCAAATGCATATGCTCTCTCTTGCAGAGTTTTGTGCATGCAGTCAGGTGTAAATTCAAACATAAATATTAACTGTATTTTTCTATGCGATGACTGTATCTCTCTATCTGTGCACTCCCTATGTTTAATTTGTTTTCAGAGCTCTCAAGGTCAAAGTCACTTTTCGTTATGTTTTTATTCCAAAGAATAAGTTTCATAATCATGGTTGGGTTGTGAGGTATGTCTGAATTAAAATATGAGGACAGTTCCGAGGCTTTTGCTGCAGTGCAATCTAGAACTAGTGCATAGCTGTTGTGCAGGCCAGATTTCCTTCAGCTAAGCTTGGCATTGCAGCTAGCAGTATTATAGACACTGTCTTGCATTCTGTTGAGATGTGCTTTTTGAGACTAGAAACCAGCTCTTGCTTGTATGGCAGGTCTGATCCGGCAGGTGCTAAACCTGGCTGGCGGGGTAAAAGCCCGATAAGCTAACTCTATTGTTTAATAGCAATTGCTGGGGAAACTTGCGAGCAAGTGGAGTCAGCCCCAAACGTCAGGAGGAACTTCCTCACAGAACTGATGGTTACTATGAACTACTGAAGCACTGGAGACATGCCATTCACTTTACCTCTTGTCACGGAAACTTGCACATGTGTGTATGCTCATGTTTAATGACCCATGGGAGATGCTCAGACACTGTGTAATGAGGGAGTATAAAAATACTTAACAGAGAGCAGAGCATGGTTTGATATTTTGGTGTGTTTTTCCTGGAGCCCTAAGGAAAAACTACATGATTATGAAACGTCCTCCCTTTTTGTATACCAGCCTTTACAGTTTGGAAATGATAGCAGAGTGGATCAGTTCTGGGAAAACGTAATTAGATTTGGATGTAACTTATGGGAAATATAAAAAAAAAGTCTGGATGCTGTTCTAAATTATCTTGTACAACTTACCCTTTCACTGACCTTGAACCTTGAACTTTGAAAGCTGGTTTTCAAATTTTTGTTGGGAAAATTTACCTGCTTTTGCAGTTTGGGTCTTATCCTAGGTTTGTAAAGGAGAATGTGTATGGAAATCATGGATATATATTTTTGCTGTTTTCTCAATCCTTACATGCAGGTTAAGTTTCCGTGTGAGATTTTGTTTAACATTTTTTGGGGCCTGGAGTATCAAAGGGTGTGAGGACTGCACATATTCTCAGGCACCAACACAGCTTTGTAAGTGTCTCTGGAAAGCTAGGTGCCTGTGAAGGAGTGAAATTCCCCAGTTTCCATGGACATGCACAGACCTGTGTTGGATCCAACTTCTGCTGCATTAGCAGCCTGTGCTAAGATTTCCACTGCAAGCTAGCTGGTGTTTTTTGTCTCCTCTTTCCAGTGCCAAATAGATCTTAATGGGGCAAATACTCTGTCTCTTCCTATTTGGAAGGTGTGCAACTGCAATTCAGAATATATGGGAATGGAAAAAAAATCTAAATTTAAATAAAACAACTGTGGAATTAGGCCAATTGTTCACTTCTTTACTCCCTGCCTCCCTTTTGAAGATCCAGTTTTCATTAATGCTCTTCTTTTAACTTTGGCCCTTTTCAAGCTAGCACTGTGTAGTTACATCTGTTGGGAGTGAAGGGTCTGCAGTTGGTACAGGTTTTTGAAGTTGTAGATGTCAAATAATAATGTATACAGTACTACAGTCTCTCTGTAGCTGGTGACCTGCTGTTGTTACAATGACTGTCTGAGACCCTGTGTGCCTGGGGCAAAGTGCATCCTTTGTGTTATGCACTCCAAAGCCAGTCACGGTACGTTCTTAGTAGAATGTACACAAAAAAAATTATACAATTTAGATTATTACTTGTCCACAAGGTAATTGGAGAATTTATAATGGGCGCTGATGCAAGCAAATAACCCTTGTGCCTAACCAGCAGAGAGATGGCGACCTTCCTGCTTCAAAGAAGAAACGCCAGGCAGGGGAGAAGATTATGTATACTTTGGTCTCTGTGCCACATGGAAATGACATCGCGTCTCTCTTTGAACTGGATGCCACCACTCTTCAGAGAGCTGATTGCCTGGTTCCAAGGTAAAAAAAAAAAAAAAAAAAAAAATATGTTGTGGGATTGACAAGGTTTCTTCCTAGCATTATCCCTGTGAGTAAAGCAGAAAAAATCAACCATAAGCAAGTATTATCCTTCAGTTAAAATTTGAAGAGTGTTCACAGATAAACAAGAGATGTATAAAACATGATACTGCCACTGTGACTGGATAAAATAATTATAAGGATAAAACAAGTGACGCTTAAAGAGAATCTGTGAAGAGAAAAATAACCGGCTAAATGTTGCACAGATATGTATGAAGACAGAATTGAGTTGCTCCGTTTGAAAAA
Organism: Lagopus leucura; assembly: GCF_019238085.1. NCBI lineage: Eukaryota > Metazoa > Chordata > Aves > Galliformes > Phasianidae > Lagopus > Lagopus leucura. The sequence goes on along the minus strand of NW_024962335.1, from coordinate 29,844,525 downwards.
AATGTGCTGCTAGTAGATCTAACTGAACTGTTCCCTACCAAATAACACGTATGGTGAACTGTGCTTCTGTTTCTGAACGCGTCTGTTATTCAAATTAAGTCAGTAGTTGGTTCATAGGTTTTTCCTGTGCATGTTTGAAACTTCAATTGTTACTTCAGCTGGGATTGATTAGACAAGTCACATGGTGTTTGCTGTGGCTGAATGGCTATGAAGACACTTGGGGCTAGTAGTAGTTCCGAGTGTGGAGTTCAAAGCTAGATACCTACAAATAGTGATGTATGCAACTTGGAAGTATTTGCTCTGCAGAGTTTTGCCAGATGATTTTCTTACTTGAATACTTGAAGTCCATCAGCATGAAAGGGAGTGTGCTAATGAAGACTGTAGTGAATATATTTACTGAGTGCAATTCAGAGTAAAAATTGTAATTGATTTATCAGCTCTGCTTTTTAATAATGCCAGAAATTATCAAATGGAAAGAGTTTAGACGAATATCATACATGCTCTTTGTTTACTTGATTTTTGGTTGAGAACTGATAGTGTAAATGCTCACTCCTTGGAACAAGGTTTTGCACATCATAATGGTGAAACTGAAACCATGATCAGTTTTACATTTGCACTTTTGTTCTGTGACAGGTTGAATGGGCTCATTACTTGGCAGAAAAAATAATAAGAAAACAGTTGTTTTTTCTTCATGATGTGTATTTCAATTCAATTAGTATTTTAAAATACCTTTTAATTTTTTCCTTTTTTTTTTTCATATAAGGAATACTTTACTCCTAGGCTTATGGAAATGTTTAAAAGCAGCATTCTGCATAATCCCAAGATGCTGTCCTTGTTACTGCTTTATGCTGAATCAGAAAGAAAAGACACAAGGGGAAATGGTGTTATAGTACCTTCTAGGTTTCCCTTGCCTTTTTATTATGAGTGGCTGGTGTCACATCTCATGTCCATGTGTTAAACCACATCTCACCTTGCCCAGTTTAGCTCAGAAAGGATCCATCTAACCCACTGTTTGCTTTCCTCTCCGTTAGGAACTCCTATGTCCGACTGAGGCATTTGTGTACCAATACTTGGGTTACTAGTACTAGCATCCCAATAGACACCAATGAAGAAAGGCCGGTAATGTTAAAGGTAAACACTCATTTCTCAGGGTTGGAATCCCAACATAATTCCTAGAATTTCCTAAGAGTGATCTTGACATATAAAATATGCATAATTGGGCAAAGGTGAGTGAATTGGTTACCCTAATTAAGCTACAAACTATTGCAGATTGGGACGTGCCAAACAAAAGAGGACAAGGAGGCTTTTGCCATTGTATCAGTTCCTCTATCTGAGGTCAGAGACTTGGACTTTGCTAATGATGCGAACAAGGTCTTAGCATCAACTGTTAAAAAGCTGGAGAATGGAACAATAACCCAGAATGAAAGGAGGTTGGTGAGCTTTTTTTATTGTTGTTGTTAAGTTAGTGTTACTCCTAGCATCATGGTATCATGTTATCACAGTAATGGCTAAGTGTAATTCATTGTACTGCGTGTTCATGCTGCTAGGGCAGTAGAAGCAAGACTTGCAGTGACTGAGAGACTGCTGTGATTTTTTCCTTTCTTTCCTTTCTTTCTTATAAGAGGCACTGATCTTACCTGATGACAGCAGCAGGACCTGAGGGAATGGCAGGGAGGTGTGTCGAGAGGATTGGGTTGGGGATAGGAAAAGTCCTGGAACAGGGTCTCCAGGACATTGATCGTGGCACCATGCTTGTGTTCAAGGAGTGTTTGGACAGTGCTTGAGGATGTAGGGTTTGGATTTTTGATGGTTCTGTGCGGAGCCAAGTGGGGGACTCGAATATCCCTGTGGGTGCATTCCAGCTCATGATATTCTGTGATTCTGTGATTTTATTTTTCCCTGTTTGCTTTCCTGTTTTACATTTCCTGTTGTCTTCAGTGTTTACTCTTTATATCCATCCATGCTTCAATTCAAAGAATGTCTGTTCTTTACACCCAGCCCTGAATTAAGGGATTTTGTTGTACTTTGTAGCAACGTATTTCCCGCTGCAAGTGATGTGGTTGCCTATTTGTGTTCAGCTGTCTGGTAAAACTGAATGTTAGATAGCATCTCTTACAGTGTTAATTTTTATCTTTTATTCTACTGTGCATCATACAGAGCTTTTTGCTGGAAATGTTAATTTTTGGTGACAAAACAATTTATGCTGTTTGTCAAGTCCACAGGTCTTTTGTCAGTGGCAATTAGCACAGGTAGTTTAGTATCAGGTGAAGGATTTCTCTTAACAGGCAAATCTGTAACAGCCAAGGTATTAGTACACAATCTTGGAAAGCCATTTCATTCATTGTTGAGTCAAATCAGATGGGGATACAACATAATGAAGGTGTGACATCCTTGTATTAGCCTTGCACTGCTGCGTCACTGCAATCCAGTATTGTCAAGTTCTGATGTTGATGTACTGGTACAACACATGCACGAAATAATTGAGAACGGGAGTGGAGCAGAGCTGGCAGATCTTTAAGGAAGCTTTCAGCAGAAGAACACAAGAGCTCTCTATTGCCAGGTGTTGGAAGTCAGGAAGGGAAGGCAGCATGGCTGAACTGGGACCTGCTGGTCAAACTGGAGAGCAGGAAGAAAATATGCAGACAGTAGAAGTAGAGACAGATACTCTGGGAGAAAGATAGGAAGGCTGCTAGGCTGTATAGGGGTAAGGTCAGGAAGTCCAAGGCCCTGCTGGAACTGAATTCAGTAAGGGGTGCAAAGAAGAACAAGAAAATCTCTGAGCAACCTGGTCTAGCTGTAGATGTCAAAATCCCCTATTCATTGTAGGGGATTTGGACTAGATAACCTTTAAAGGCCCCTTCCATCACAGGTGATTCTATGATTCTGTGATTTCATGATATTGCTGTTACTAGTTTGTTCCTGTGATTTCCTTTAAAAAAAGAACAAACAAACAACCAAAAAAAACCCTACTCTTCTTGTTTCCCTGTCTTATTACCTTCCTGCTTGGGTAAGTAGATTCCAAGAGCTCACTCCTAGTTGATCAACCCTACGTTTACGTTTCCTGCATTTTCTGTTAGTGAGGTGCTTTGTTCTGGGGACCTTACCGTTCTCCAACATCCACTACTAGGCTGAAAACTCATTTAGAGGGATTAGTTGAACATCCAAGCCTTCTTTTACTTAATGAAAGCTTTCTGTCTGGTTCTCAGAGATGTCTTTGGAAATCTATTGAGCATCTTCCTGCCAGGTTTAGTAATTATAGACTAAATATTTGCCAAACTCAGACAATGCTGCTAAGGGTGGGAAATGTGCTGGGTTTTGTTTGTGAAAGACTGCCAATTCTTTCAAGGAAATTTGTGGTCATCCACGCTTCTCTCTGTGTATACCCGGCAAGGTATGCTAACAGCAAGCTGGCGATGACCTACACTGCTTGAAGATGGAAGGGCTTGCCTTTGTCCTGTTTTAGCATTTACTTCTGCCAAATCTTTTTTTGTGTAGGAAAGAATGGGTGAAATAAAAGTGGTTTTTTTTTTTTTCCAAGTCATTTTTCAATAGTTTCTCTTGTCAGTAGGGAAATAGTGCAGCGGCAAACTGTTTTTATTCCTCTAGTGAGTGCACAATCTTGTTTCATGGGCCAGTGTTACTAACTTCCCAGTGGAAATTGTTGCTGGGCTGAGTAAGAGTATCTGTCTACTGTTTCTCGGCCTTGTAATCAGCTGGTAGAGATTTTGGATTTCTAAGCAGTCTGCATCTATTCTACATCAATTTTGCATCCTCCCTTTTTTATTCTGGTTGCTGTTTAATGTCTTGGAAAATGTCACTGTGATGGATTCAAACCTGTGCTGATCTGAGACCTGGAAGCCTTTGGTATATGTCAAACTTAGCTTTGCAGTGATTGAAGTTCTGATGCACTAGATAAAGCTTGTTCTAAAATGTGATTTTCTTTCTCAATGAATCCTAACAAGTGTTGAATGACTGTGTATAATAAGGATCTGTCTATTCATTTTAGATTTGTGACCAAGTTATTAGAAGATCTAATTTTCTTTGTGTCTGATGTGCCTAACAATGGGCAGGAAGTTTTGGACGTGGTCATTACTAAGCCAAACCGGGAGCGACAAAAATTAATGCGGGAACAAAATATATTGGCTCAGGTATACTCTGTATGTTCAAGTATGAGTAACTTGATTGTACTTCCAAATAGATTGTAGGAGAGAAAGAATTGATAAAAACTTGGTTTCAGGTAAGTTGGCTTATGCTATCTTGAGTTATACGTAACTGGATTCATTAGACATGAAACTTATTAATCAAGACTCACAGCAAAAGGCCCGGAATTTAATGTCTGTTAGTCTCTTGTAATTCTGATGACTTATAAGATTTTTAAGACTTTATTTACAAGTAAATTGTTGAAGAAATTTGAAGCAAGTCTACTACATGGTCCTGATCCTGCAAGTGTTTTCCTTGAAGGAAAACTTATAATACCCTTATGGATCTCTGACTTATTTGAAGACTGACTGCATGTAAATCAGAATTAATATTCCTTTAAAGTGTCTTACTGAAATAGTAAATAAATAATAAAGTGAAAAGAATTAAACTAGATAGCAGCCCTTATGTGCTTTTTCATCCTTAATTTATCTAAAATTAAGGCACTTAACTGACAATGTTTTAAACTAGGATAACAGTCAAGAAAAAGTAGTATCAAACAAATTGGTGTGGAAATGCAAAGCTAAATGCTTATGTTTTAATGTCTGAGATTGTCCTTGTCCCTTTGCCCCTTTCTTATTCGGTGATTTGTAGATAATAAGTGAAGTGATTGAATTCTGACTTGAGCCTATAGCTGCTTTGTTCTGATCCTGACAGAGGAAATTGACAGGTACAGGTTAAAAAAAAATCTTGGCTTGATTTTCATCCTCAGTGATTTTGATTTTGAACAGATATTCGGGATCCTCAAAGCTCCTTTTAAGGACAAAGGTGAAGGATCAATGCTGAGACTTGAAGACCTAGGTGACCAGAGATATGCCCCATACAAATACATGTTAAGGTTATGTTACAGAGTTCTCAGACATTCCCAGCAGGACTATAGGAAGAACCAGGTCAGTGGTATTCAAGAATTTTTCCTCTAAATTCTGTTATTTTACATCCTGTGTTTGATGTTGCACTCCGGATTTACAGGTATGATCCTCTGGTAATCTTACCTTAAGGGAGAATGGAAGAACTGGGTTTTGTGTTGGTTAGTAGTAAGTAGAAAGATGCTTACACAGACTCATGCTGTGAAATAGTGTTTTTGTTTTATAGGCAATTTTGTATGAACGGAGTGATTAGCAATGAATGTTATAGGTTCGTTCTCCTGGCGGGCTTCCATGTATCTTCACAGGCTCTGACTGAGATTAGTGTCCACTGCTTCCTTCATAGGCTCCAGGGTATCAGTGGGGAAGGCAAAATTCTCTGTGATTCTGTGCTGTAAATATTTATGTTGTGATAGCAGTGAGTCAAACCAGAGGCTGTTCAATCAGATAGCATGATTTTCCTCTGCTGGAGACTCCTGATGAACATGAGATAATTCAGAACATGATACTGAGTGCTTTGTATGTTGCAGCACAGAAAAGAGCCCTTACTAGCTTCTATAAAGCTATAGGCTTTATAGCCCTATAATCCTATATATCCTATAGCCCTATAGGCTAAAGGAGCTGAAAATAAAAAATTGAACTGTTATGTGTGATGACTTTGTTTTCTTTCTAACACTTTTCAGAAATATTTTTGTCTTGCAGGAGAGAGAAGGGAAGAAGAGAGCAAGAAAGTTTCTTAAAATTATATAAAGTTTTGGTTTTCCTTTTTAAAAAAAAAGTTTGCCATTTCTTTAATTTTACACCTATTTTATGTATTTATTTCTTTGATTTATGAAAGAATAACAAGAGTTAGTCAATCCTAATATTCTGTCTTGTTGGAGTACATATTTTAGGTGTTCAGATGTACCTTGTTTGGGCCAGTTTAGTGAGAAAAGTTTTGAGTATTATTTTGATTGTTAATGGAGCTGGATATTTGCAATTCTAAAAGAAAAACATTATTGCTTAACAGATCATCACAGAGATTTTCATTTTTTCAGGAATATATTGCGAAGAACTTCTGCGTCATGCAGTCCCAGATTGGTTATGATATTTTGGCAGAAGACACCATCACAGCTTTGCTGCACAACAACAGAAAACTGCTAGAGAAACACATCACGGCTAAAGAAATCGAGACCTTTGTTAATTTACTCAGGAGAAATCGAGAACCAAGGTTTGAAGTGGTCCAGATAACATTACATTTGTAGCAGCCATGAATCTCCCTGCTATTTGTTATTATGTTATTGCTTTCTTCCAGCTAATTTTTTTTGTTTTTTGACCTCACAGACAAAAAAAAATACGTGTACAGCACTGTGCTAGAAAATATCAGAGATATCATACTTCTGGAGAGTTGATATCTGCATTTCAGATCTAAATCTTGGTGAAAAGTGAGGTTTTTGCAGAACACTTCTGAAAGTTTGGCTTTACTTCAAATTGATTGAGACAACTGAACAGAAATTTTATTTTTTTGTAACTCTGCTGCTCCTCTATGAAAGTGCTATTTGTGCTGGTTGTCCTGCTAATAACAACCTTGATGGAAATGACGTTGATGTTAGCTTAACTAAGGTTTTATTAATCAGTTTTCCTGCTAATTTCCTAATCAGCTCCTGATTGCAAGTCAGAGCTGAAAAGATGGTGAATCAGGCGTAGGATGGCAAAGATCCCGGTGAACATGTGCTCTAGAGCAGATCTTGTTTCAAATGAAAAACTCTAGCCTTTAACCTAGCTCTGTCAGAATTTTTTTTTTATCAGCTTTAGGTCACAGTATAAATGTATTTTTTTAATGGAAAATCAATTTAATTTTCTCATTAGATTTTCAGTTGTAAAAGTAGCAAAGTAATACAAATATAAGAAATTAAGAAACAGAAGGCCAAATAATGGCCTCAATATTTGTGGATAGTATTTTTCTGTTAGCAGTTCAGGATATTGCTCAGGGCCCTGGTGCTATAATGCTTCAATTATGCTCTGTATGTCTGCAGCCATTTTACCTTATGCTGAAATCTTATTGCCTCTGCCATGCTAAACCATATTGGCTCTGGTCATTACAGACAGAGGGAGCCATGTGAGATCAGATGCCCTTCAATGCTGAAGGGTTCTTATGTTTATTGATGTCATTGTTTTTGTGGTGAAGGACATTTTAGTATTGTTACTTATCTAAATTTCATTTTGAAATACATGCTCACTTTTTTAAGGCTGAACTCCGAGTGCAGTTAAATTTTGAAAAATGCACCCTGCTGAGATAGTGCAATCTGACCAATAGATGCTTCATCATATGGCATTTGTTTGCATGGAGAATCTCATAGATTTTTTTTCAGCATTGAGAATAAGAATTGTGACAGTATGCTCTAAAACACACAGGCTACAAATTTAAAGCCTTCCTTCATTTTAGCATTGAAACAAGTGGTGGTGAATGGTTAAGGTTTTTACCTGGATTTCTGAGGAAATGGTATATATGCTCTGTGTGCGTAAGCCAGCTTCTGTCCATTCCCTTACTGGCTCTTGAGCCCATGCTTATTTTTAGCCACATTTGCTAGGGTTGTGAAGGATAATCAATTCCTAAAAATCCTGTAAAAATAAGAAGATACATGGAAGGAAGAGGCACTTTTTATATTTCAGTGAGGGAAAGGCTGCAGTGTGAAGTACTGGTAATACAAATGGAGAGATCAATAAAAGAGGGTCAAGAAGCTGATATTTTATCAGTGTCCCAGGGGCAACAAAAGCCTCTGTGTGAACCTTGTTAAACATCAGGAGACTGAAATTTGAGATGCAAATTTATAGGAAACTGTTTACATGTAATAGTTTTAGTTCTGCTTTTCATAGAGTGACTGCTTTGAATACAGATCTTGCCAGGTCTCTTTCCACTAATCTTTGGTTGTGTCACATCAGAGACTCAAAAGAAAGCTTTAAACTGTAGATGTGAACTCCTCCAGTGCAGTGGAGTTCCTCAGAGGACCCATGGCTATCTCCAGCACAAGTAATATCTCCTTGCTGCTTGCTTTAGGCAGTCAGTCATCCATTACCTGGGTGGATAAGATGGATAAGCATATGAGTTTTTGCTTTTGGTTCTTGATTATAATAAAGACTTCCAGTTGAGCTCTCTTGCTAGATGAACTTAAGACATCCTTAGGCTGCTTAAGTTCTGGCACAACTCTTTCACCTTTGATTTGCTGAGAAGTGTCTTACTTGGGGTCTTTTTCTTTCTCTCCTTGAATTAAGGACAGTTCAGGGCTTCTCTCAGAGCTGTTCTCCATCTGTTGGGAATTGCAATAGTTTAAATGAACGAAGACTGTATTTTGAAAAAACTCACAGTATACAATCTCTTTAGTATATTAGTGACATATACTAGAGATTTTTAGAGCAATGTTTCTGTGCGGTATTTAAAGCCATATGTTCTGTTGCATCTGTGTTTGTTTTTTTTTCTTTTGACTGCACAGGTTCCTGGATTATTTATCAGACCTGTGTGTATCTAACACCACAGCAATACCAGTAACACAGGAACTCATCTGCAAGTTTATGCTGAGTCCAGGAAATGCTGACATTCTCATTCAGACGAAGTGAGCATCCATAATCAGAGCATACCTTTTTGTTATTTGCTCTGTTGTTACATTGTTAGTGGCTGCCTTGTGAATGTTTTGTACTTGCAGGCTGATTTCAACACAAATGGACAATCCCTTAGAATGCTCAGTCATCTCAGATGACATTGATGAAGAGGAAGTGTGGCTTTACTGGATTGACAGTAACAAGGAACCTCATGGCAAAGCCATCAGACACCTGGCTCAGGAGGCAAAAGAGGGCACAAAAGTTGACTTAGAAGTTCTTACCTACTACAGGTAAAACTGCTTATGCAAATAGATGAAAATGTAAACTCACCCTGGAGCCTGGTGCAGTTCTTATCCAGTCCATTGCCAATGTCAAAAAAGGAAAGCAAGTCATACCAGAAACAGGGATTAAAAGTTTGTTTCAGATTTTTCCTATAGGAAGCATCACCATCTCTGTTGTCTATTCCAGACATACACTTAGTTTTCTTTGTTTGTGACAGCTTTTTGTGTCTCTCTAATGTTTCCTCTAACCTTTTATTTATGAAACTATTTTTATCATGCCCTGCTGTTCTTGGAAGCAAGGCATACACTGAAGGAGCATTCACAACATCCCAGAGTATAGAAAGGAGATAGGATCATGGAATGGTGTCTTATACTGATTGAAAACAAACTGTTTAAATACTTCAGTCTTCCACTGAACAATGCTTTGAGTTTCAAAGGGAGCGCAGTCTTAATGGGGATTGGAGCCTGACATTAACATTTTTAACGGCAAGTTTGTCCCTTGGTTAGCAAAACCACTCTTAATCATTTTTACTGTTTACAGCAGAAGAGCTGACATCACAATGGTAAAGTGAGATTCTGAGGTTCATTGTTTCATAGTATTCAAATAAACCAGTTGGAAATGTGCTATTATTATTTAAGGTACCAACTCAACCTCTTTGCAAGAATGTGCCTGGACCGCCAGTATCTAGCCATCAACCAGATTTCTGCACAGCTATCAGTAGACTTGATCCTGCGATGCATGTCTGATGAAAGCCTTCCTTATGACCTCCGGGCTTCTTTTTGCCGGTTGATGCTCCACATGCATGTGGACAGAGATCCTCAGGAATCAGTGGTGCCTGTCAGATACGCCAGACTGTGGACTGAAATTCCTACCAAGATCACAATTCATGAGTGAGTTGAAAATGTCGCAAAATACGGTACAAAATTATTTTATTGGGGCTTAGAACAAAATGGTTGTAGCTGTCTAATGCCAACACATGCATTTAAAAAGGTATTCAGATGCAGAACAGTGAGCAGTTAGTTATTGTTAATCTCGGAAACTTCCTTGAGTAGCTTTACTTGGAAATAGAGTCACAGAATAATCGATGTTGGAAATGATCTTCAGGATCTGAACTGAAGGTCCAACCGTCAACCTGATCTGCTGAGTCCCATCACTAAACCATGGCCTTTAGCGCTGCATCTTCCATTTTACTTCACTTTATTTCTCACTTCTCTTATACAGAACAAACTGAGGATAAAATGGAATGGCCTTTCATCAGAACAACAGAACTTGAAGTAATCAAATTGTGCCTAACATCAGGCATGTACCACGTTGGAATTTAGTTTTAAACTTCTTCCTTAACTGAAAGTTACATTTGGAGAACCAAAATTTACAGCTCAGTGCAGTTATTGCCCCAGAAACAGTTCAGTAAAGCTTTGGTCTTCCGCATACTTAAGCACATGTTAAATTGACTTCAGTGGAAGCCCTCTTTGGTTTAAGTGATTTAAAGCACCGCTGGGCTAGACCCAGACATGGAATATCTGGCTGAAGAGATAAAGAGGGTGAAGTGTAGCAATGCAGCAGACAGTCTTGCTTCTGCTACTGATATGAGGGAGTGTTTTGACTTAGGACAGCAGAGTCTAATTGTTGGTGGAAACTGATTGTCCTGAGCTTCATTCCTGGTCTGCTGTCTTTCTTGTAGAGATAGTAAAGGAGAACAGAAGGCTGAGAGGAAACCTCATTCAGTCTTCAACTTCCTGTATGGAGGAGGTGGAGAGGGATGTACTGGTCACTCCTCCTTGATAAATGATGACAGGTTCCATGGGAACAGCACTAAACTGCACCCAGGGAGGTTCAGACTGGTCATTAGAAAACTTTTATTTACTCTTTTATTTACTTTAGTGGTCAAACACTAAAACTGGCTTCATAAAGAGGTGGTTGATTACCCATGCCTGTCTGTTTCTGAGGCATTTGGATAATGCCTTAATAGTACACATTCCCTTTTGATTAGCCCTGGTCAAGCAGTTGTACTTGATGATGTTTGTGTTCCATCCCATTCTCTGGCTGATGAGAGAGGAAAGCTGAGATTTAGTGACTTAGTGAATATCAGTCAGAACTTAGTGCTATCAGTCAGAACCATAGTATCTTTCTGTCTGTGTTATTCCCATTCATTGCAACAGTAGGAGAAGCTTGTGCATCTTCTGTCTGGTGTCTTTACATGTCTATGTAGAATTAGTTGACCTCTACCCTTTCTCCTTGCAGAGGACTGATAGAGATTTTAAAGGGTTATTGTTGGTTTATTTATTCTTTAGTGCCAACTGATCCCTTCCTTCTGTGTCTTGCATTGTAGGTATGATTCTTTCACGGATTCTTCAAGAAATGAAATGAAGAGGAAATTTGCACTAACTATGGAATTTGTGGAAGAGTACTTGAAAGAAGTTGTAAATCAGCCTTTTCCTTTTGGTGACAAAGAGAAAAATAAACTTACATTTGAGGTACCAATCTCCATCCTTGTTTACAATATTCCTTCTCATTTCAGCTAGGTGGACAGTGGTTCTTTCAAAATGAAACACCTTCAGAATAAATGCGACAGTGAAACACCGATTTCTAATTCTGGTGTTCTCGTTGATAACTGTTATTACACAAAATAATATTACTGTCTTCTGTCAAACAGCTGTGTTGTTTCCTCCTTCTCCTAAGACTGTTGCATTTCAGTGGCAGGAGAAGGGATGTGTGTAGAGGGAGTGTGGACGATGATGTATTCTTTCTCTCCACATTAGTAAACCAGCACACCAGGATTTTTCAGTGTAAGCAAATACTATTCTCTGTGTAGAATTTTGAAAGAAATTCTCTGAATAATCTTGCATTTCAAATATTGTTTGAAATTCCTGACAGAAACTTCAGATAGACCTAAATCATACATATTCGAATAGAGTTGAAAAGGGGGAAGTGCTTATAGCTTTTACAATTCTTTCTTCAATCTACCTCCAGAACTTTTTTGCTCCTACCTCTGGTCATTTGAAATCACCTTCATTCAAATTTCATTCACCTTCAGTCAAATGCTATTGTTTTCCATTTTTTCTGTACAACTACTGTCTCTTTAAACAGTTTCTTGGATTTTTTCTTCTCAGTCTTAGTTATTTTCTCAGATGCAATTGTATCTTTTCAGTCCATCTTAAGCCTCAGATTATTTTCCTTCTTTTTGTCCGACTCTGAAAAACATTTGATGTCAATGGCCTTGGACCAAAGCCAATTTAAATGAGTGGAAACACTTGTGCTAATGTGAATGCACTCTAGATCTCGATTGCTGTGCAAGATGCTGTGTAAAATGCAACTTTATCTCACAGATGAATAACACAAAGATTGACAATACTTCCTTCATTTTTGTTTTTGTCACAGGTGGTACATCTAGCTCGAAACCTCATATACTTTGGCTTTTATAGTTTTAGTGAGCTTCTCAGACTGACCCGTACACTTCTGGCAATTCTAGATATTGTTCAAGTTCCTATGTCATCATACTTTGAAAGACTGAGCAAGTTTCAGGATGGAGGTAAGAAATGCAACAAAATATTATATTCCAGTGTGTAACTTGCTGTATTGGGGTACTTTTTGGAATATCTTACTGATTTTTCTGATTTATTTATCCACACATAAAGTCACCAACAGGGCGTTATCACAGGTCACATTAAGATGCTTGTCTAAAAATGAACCTTTTTGAACAGAGCTGAAGACTTCATGATTTGTGGTTATTGTATTGATGCTACTGCTCCTTTGCTTGTTTAGAATTGAACTTTCAAATCTGGATCAAGGTTTTGGTGTCCTTTGCATTAACTATCCTCAGACAGTACAAAAATAGCATTTGTCTGGGCACAGCAATTATGATGTCTCATGTATGGCACAAGTATTTGTCAATCTCCTCTACACTTCACTTAAAAAGAGAATATAGTGTAACTTTTCCAAGAACTGCAGAAGCACCAGATGATGAAAGTCTAGGTGAGGCCATCCTGTACATCTGTTTGTCAGTTTAGAATATTCTTTTAACCAGATTAGAGTGCCTAGCTGACAACCCTGGGACAATATTGTATGTCCCATTGCTTTTTGTATGATGACTTAAAAGTAGATGTGCTGCGTAGGCTTAAAAATAGCACTTTTTTGGACTTCTGATGCAGGGAGACAAGTGTTGTTAGTTAAAATCACAGTAAGATTTGCTGGAGAGGCCTTCTAAAGCTTTTTATAAAAGATCTCCATTTTTAGATGGTTACATATTGTCTTTGGCCTCCCTCTACTTTTCTGTTTGGCAGGTTGTAAAACATAAACTGTATAATGTATCTATGCATTGATACTCAGAATGATCCTCAGTGTCTGACTACTATGCCCAACCATCTTATTAGTCCTCTTTCTTTCTCTGGAAGTACAGGCTTAGGACAGCATTAAGCTATGAAGATGCCTATGGCACAAAGGTATGTAATTTAGAAGCAGTTTCATACCACCTGTTCAGTACGTTTGATCACCTAGCTGTAGAGGTTCATGCTTGAAGACCATATTTCATATCTGAAAAGCATACTACTCAAGCAAAAGAGAGTAGTGTTCTTCATTAAGAAAAGACATCAGAAAAAAAAAAAACCAACCACCAGCATTCAGTGCCAAATTAAGATTAGAAAAGGGGCTCAAGAAGAAACCACCAGGTACTATACTTGCAGTGTGAGGGATTTGAAGATTCTTAAGTCATCACAATCTGCTTTCCATCCTGTCAGAGATCCAGCAGTGATGTAACTTTTGTCTCAGTAATCAGATGGGAACTGAAAACAATCAGATTGAGGATAGTCATTGGACCAATATTAAGTAGCAGCCCTTTTAAACCAGCCCTGTAACTGTCATCCACTCACATCTTGATTTTGTCTTTGCTACTAGGTAATGAGAAGGTTTGAAACGAGCTCTAAACACACAGAACATTTGACCTGCTTATGTAGACTCTGCATCACTTAGCTGTATCAGCAGCGTGATACCAAATTCACAACCAGCATTCCAAATTCATTTTCCTTGTTTATTAATTATTCCTTATACGTCTTGCTTATTTTAGTAAAATTACTTACCAAGTAAATAAGTATATATATCAAGGATTGACCTGTTGAAGCAAGTCTTCAAAATGGGATGCATTGTTAGGCTTAGTGGAAGTAACATCAAGACATAATTGACCTTTTACCTCAGGATATTCTTTTCCATCCTTCCCTTAAATTCTGAGTCACACTGATGGCTGAGGTGGCCCTTGATGTTGTGTGCAAGCTTCTCTATACTGGTTCTGCAAAGTAACTGAAAAGATGCTTATATTATTGTTTATGTTTTGCCTTTAAAAATCTTGATATTAATGCCAGCATCAGTTACCTTACTCAGAATTAAATTGATATGTATGTAGTTTTCAGATGTGACCTTATTTGTTGGAGGTAGATTGGGGAAAATTGGCTAGAAACATTTGTGAGATAGGATACTGGAAAAAAAAAGATGTGTGTTTTTTTGGAAAGCTTCTTAACTTAGATTGCATCCTAGAAATGAACTGACTTGGAAATGCTGTAGCCAGCTTCTGTTTTCAATACAAATATCGTAATTTTGAATGATTTTTTATTATTGGATCCTTTTTTGTAGGTTTTTTTTTTTCCCTTTTAGATTCTAAAAGACAGGGGGTTTAAAATTACGCTGTCTGTGTCTTAATGAGGCATTTTCGGTTAAAGTGACAACTTATTAATAGTGCTCATTCTGGTGTCTTTCAAGAACATTAAAATTTCTTACAGTTTTAATTAAAAGGTTAAGTCATTGCTTTTCTAGTAAGTGTACCCTGCTGTATAATTCCAAAGTCAGGAGCCAATCTGCATTGTCCAATATTGGTTATTTATTTTCTGAGAATTAAAATGCACATCTTTCTCTGTACGTGATGGATCTTTCAAATAGCTGATTTTAGTCAAACCATGCAGCTGCAGCATATGTCAGATCTGGAAAGCAGAACAACATGATAGTATTAGCAGGCAAGCTACATGTTTGCCATGCAGCTCAGCATGATTTATTTAACGTTATTTGGAAATGAGAATAATGACATACAAGGAATAAAATCATAGAAGGTTTCCAAGGTAGGAAAAGACCTACAAAATCATCCAGTCCAACTGCCCACCTATCACCAGTATTTCCTACTAAACCTCAACACAACGTCTAAACATTCCTTGAATACCTCCAGAGTCAGTGTCTCCACCACCTCCCCGGGCAGCCCATTCCAGCACCTGACCATTCTTTCAGAGAAGTAGTAACATATTGAATCTCCTTGGCACAACTTGAGGCCATTCTCTCTAGTCCTGTCACTAGTTACGTGGGAGAACAGGCTGACCTCCAGCTCACTACAGCCTTCTTTCAGGTAGTTATAGAGAGCAAATAGCAATGGTAGCACTTCCCACCTGTAGACTGAAGGGAGTAAAGGGTAAAGATGTATTCACAAACATCCAAAGATCTTGGAGCACCTCCTAGAATCGTATCAGGAAAAGTCTGACCCCTGTGTCATGCCGCAGCCTTTGCTTCTTTGTTGTGATTCACTTTGATTCACCTGTGATTCACCACCTCAAGGATTCCACTTTGGCAGGGGTTGGGATGGGGAAGCCCTCTTTCTCTTGTGCAGAGTTCAGTAGCAGCGAGCTGCCATTTCTATACTTGTGTATCAGCATATCAGGGAATTACTGTCAAGTCTTCTACTAGAACAGCATTGAGAATGAGGTTGGACCTGCCGTTTCTACTGTGCCTCTGGGTCCTCTGTATCGAGAAGGACCAGATTTCATCCAGGACTACTAGGAAGGTTTATATTGTTTCTCAGCTTTGTGTTTGTGTCTGGTAACTGTTCTTTTGTCTGGTTAACAATTTCAAGTATCTTCTTGAGGCACATTTTGATTAGCAAAGCTAATGAGGCAGTGGCTGCCTGGCAGACTGGAGTAATAACTAATGCCAGCAGTTTACAAAAAAAGGCTAGATGCAAAAAAAAAAAAATAATTAACCCTTAGAAAAGTTAGCTGTGTTAGTCACTGATGTCTGTAGTGTAACAACTGCCAGTCAGTGAAGAGTGTGATCAGACCAAAGGGGAATTCAGTCTGAGACTTTCTCTGGCATGGACCATTTCTCTTTTTCTTTATTCCTATCCTCATCATGAGGCTGTGCATTAATGTGATTCCAGAGACCATTGCTCTTCTAGGAATCAATATCTGTGTCATAGCTGTAACTCAGCTAGAAGGCTTGATTCCCATGGTACTTTTTACCATCAAGGCAAGCATGCTGATGTATGTACTTTTTTCTATCTTTCCTTCCCCTAATGTTCATGATAGGAAAGTTTTATTTTTGACATTGCTTCCTGGTTTTGGGGATAGGCAATGGCAGGAGAAGGTGAAGTTTTGAGGAGATTCACCATGACCAGGCAGTGATGAGTTTGCATGCTAAAAGGAAAGGCTAGTGGATATGCAGTAGTTCAGGCTGAGGTGGCCAGATCCAGTCAGGGGTTGGATAGCAAATGTAAGTGCATTGCATATTGGTACTTTTTTTGTAGTGTTTTGTTTTTTTTTTTCCTCATTAGTTCTGAGGGCTGTATAAACTGTAGAAGTGTCCTCACCTTCTGCCCTTAATGTAATGCATTAGGTTTTCTGTGAGGCTCTCCTGAGGTCAGCTAGTTTTTGAGCGATGAAAAATGGCATAATGAAGAAATAAAGTGTGATTCGTAGCCTCTTTATGATAGGTTCTGCAGTCTTTATGGGCATATGCTGTAGAAAACCTGTAAAAATTAATACCTCTTTCACAAACAGAGCTGTAAGACTTAATGCTTCTGGCAAATAATATATAGCTCTAAAGGGTTTGAAATAAAATGCGGTCCTTTAGGTACTGAAGTGTTGCTATTATATGTCTTAAAAATGGCCATAACTTTTCACAACAAAAAAAATTAAATTGCATGAAGCAATGTAGACAGATCAACAAAGGCAAAGAGAGGTAGAGCCAAGGCTCTACTGGGTGTTTAATTTAGCTCTTGATAACTAGACAGTGCTGCATACACAGCTCTCTGCCAGAGTATCCGCGCAGTCTGGCATTGCTGTGTGCTTTAAGATAGCACTGAAACTTTTGAAAAGGTGATGGTGGACAAGAATGTAGGTCTCACTGAAATCCACAGTCAAGCCCATTTGGAGTCAGGGCTCCTGTGTCAGCAGTCACTTGGAAAGCTGTTACAAGTATTGTCTTAAGACCTGGTTGAGAGTGCTGACGCTGAGGTGCAGCTTGAATACACGGTCAACTGCACTGAGAACTGACTTTAATGAGAGTAAAGGTTTTAGACTTTCAGCAACCTGCCACATGTCGCCTAATGTAGCAGTGAGCTTCATGGGATTGCAGATGGGGAAGGAGGCCTCAGAGGCTGTCATGAAAGAAGTGGGCCTGGCTGGAAGGGTCTTAAGTATGCTGATGTCTGTGGGAAACAGGAGTAGGTGTGGTCAGTCTGGCAGTGGGGACTCTGGGTGGTGGTAGGTGCTAATGGACTTCAGACTGTAAGTAGTGAGGGGTATTTGAGTGCACCCTTCTGATGCTGTTGTCTTTCCTGCTTTTCCTCTCTTTCTCTTTAAGCAACACTGAAGGCAGAGTAAGCTGACTGAAGGGAAGGCCAGGTCTCTTTGTATTGCCATACAAGGCTTGACTGGGCCTTGAATCTATCTGCTGTGCTGTAAAGAATACAGGATCATGGAATCACCAAGGTTGGAAAAGACCTACAAGATCATCCAGTCCAATAGGGAATAGAAGTTTTTATTGCACAAAGATGGTGGTAGATAACAGCTGATGTAGATAACCCAGCTTTTAAATCATGTAAAGTATAACTTTTCCATATCCTCTATCTGGATCATCCGTAGAACCCAGCAACAACTTTTCTTGATCAAGTTAGAGGGGTAAGGCTCTTCTCCACTACCTGAGGTGCTTGGGAGGGACATTGGAAGATTGCTTAGGATTTTTTCAGACCTGTAGAATTTTTTGGCAAGTGGGAGGAGGCTTATGCTTCAGGAATGTAGAACAGAAAAACTTCTAATAAAGTAGTTCTTGCAGCTGCCAATGCATTGTGCAGATGGGACTGATGTTGCTTTGTATCTAGGGATTCAAGCTGCAGCTGAACATTAGCCAAAAGCTTCCATTGGGAATGATGAGGAAAGCAGAAGGAACTGAAGAGGGGCCATCTGCTCAGTTTGTTAAGGAAGAATGGTTTTCAGAGACTATTGAGTCTCTTGATTTCTTTGCTATTGCAAACTTATATATCCTGTGGGATTACTTTGGTCTAGAAGCCATCCCCAAGTTCAGAGGAGAAGTAGTTTCCAAGTGGTATTTGAAAACCTTTGGGGTCATAGGGCAGCTTATTATTCACTGCAGCCCTTCAGCCTCTGCATTTGATTGTTTGAGGAGTTAATTGCTTTTGTAGTAGCACATGCACTCTGTTTTGTGTCCTGCTATGCTGGAACTTAAGTGTTTTCTAGGAGGTATTTGTAAGAAGTTGAAGCATCTGATCATTTATTTGCCTTACTCAGGTCAAGGGAGTTGTCTTTCTAACTTCCTAATTGAGAAAAGAGAGAAAACAGGAAAAAAATGCCACATTTTTGTGAAGCCTTTGACTTGTTTCCTTTTTCCCCCCATATTTTATGTATGCAAGACTGAACCATGTGTTGGTTGGGTTTATGAAGAGTTGCTGGAGCATTAGACACATGTATATTATCTTTATCTGGCCATTAAGTACTAGATTTCCTGAAGAACCCCTTGTATGTCAGCTCCTATTTCATTACTTAGTTTCTAGAAGCATTAAATATGCAGTTTTCCAGTCCCTAATGAGAGCTGTCAGGTGTTAAAATACTTCTGAAAATACAGGTGCCTTTCATAGGGAGATGTGCAACGTAGAAAAATGTTTCAGCTGAAAAAGGCTGAGCAGTTCTGCAAATTGAGTCACAGGAATCCATCTTTTCTACATCTGTAGATGAGGAATACTGAACACTGTTAGTAAGAGTAAACTGACGCTCTGTGGCAACTAAGGACCGGATCAGCTGTGTACAGTTAACTTTTAAATAAATGAGACTGCACATCAGTTCACTGATGTATTGGGAACGTCTGTGAAATAGGGCACTGCTCACTCCAAGATTATTTGCCAGCCTTCTCTTTACTATTCATGAAATACCTAAAATGCTGTGGATACTTGTCCAGTGAGAACAAGTTGAAGATGCTATGTAGTGACTCGCTAGGAACAATAAGAAGAAAAGCCAGAAGAATTGTCGATAAACTCTCGGACAGTTGTTTTTCTATCTGAACATGGCATTTTGTCTCTCGCCATCTATACTGTATTATATCACAAATTGTTGTTTACTTTTATATTTTGTTTTTACAATTCTTGCAAGCAGTAAGTGACTTAGCAAGTATGTTTATGTAGAAAATGAAGCGTCAGATTATCCACTGTTTCGATTACTTGGGTGGTTGTTATCTTTTTTTCCATAACTGACTCCTGTGAGAAGTCTCTTTTCTCAGAGAGGCCGCTGTGTTGTCAGTTGTGCTAAATTGTATGACATTATGTGCTACAGTTTTATGACAGAAACTGATATTCATTAGGAAGTTGTGATCACTGTAATAAAAAGTAATGAAAAGGAGATGCATGATTGTCTTTTCAGAACATGACAAGTATTCTCTTCTTTCCTCTTAACTTCATTGTCAGTCAATCTGCAGCTCCTTTAAATTGCCACTTGTGCACACAGCGATTTCACTCATTCATTGACAAGCCTCTGGGGACTGTACATTCAATAGGAGGCATTTCAAGCTTGTTCCACTGCTTATGGAAGGTTCATGAGATCGGACTTACCTTGTCGGAGAGAGAAGCAGAGAGAGAGAAAAAATGAACATTCATGGGGATTGCATGGAGCTCTCTTTCTATGTTGGTCAGCCACAGCTCTGAATGTTTTTGCAGTGGTTCACTGATAAGAGTTGTGGCTGCTTTTCCAAACTAGCACAATACAGTGTTTCCATGTATGTTCTCTCCTTGCCTCCCTTCTCAAACATGTTGGATTGTCAGTACCTTGAGCTCAAAGAAGTCAACAAATGAGGGAGATCAGCAGGATAAAGGTGGCAGTATGACGTGAAAGCGCAGCTCAGACTTCTATTCACTTTGTCTTTAGCAGAGTATGTGGAAAAATAATCAGTGTTCACATCTATTTCTTTCTCTTTCTCCAGTTTTTGCTTAGTTAACTAACTGAGCAGTAAGTTAATTTTTCTTTGGCTGCTGGTATTCAGGAAGCACTCTGGAGCTGAGATCAGAGCTCTGTTGGTTTGGTCATACATCCGAAAATCTTTAATATCTTTTACTGACCCAACATATTTTGTCTTATCTTGTTGCAAGCTTAGCTGGTATGCAGTCACTTGTTATGCCACAATAACTTTTCTGTATGTCTTACCTCAGAGGTTCACACCCTTTCCTGCTGAGATAACTGTGTTAAAGCAAAGAGAAGACAACAAGTGTGGCAAAAAGGAACAACTCATTAATAAGAGTGCTGCTGGCCCTGTGTTTAAGAATGACAGATTTAAATTCATACCTGATATGGTCTAGAATTCCAAAGGAGGACAGAGGCACTGAGTGATATGAATGTTGACTTACTGGGGGATCTTTGGAAGAGAAACTGCTGCTTACCTTTGTGTATGAATGATCCTTGTGACTTCTTTCAAAGAATAGATTAGTTCCTCTCATTGTTGAGACCCAGCCAACTGCTTCACATCCATGCATACATTTGCTGGCTGATTGCTGTCTGCTGTAAGGGATGGCTACATTTCATCAGAACGTTACAGAACATAACATAGCTGTTGAAATATCTTCACTGAAAAGTATGCTGAGTTGCTCTGGTTGCTTTATTGTTTTCACTCTGAGAATGTTCTCCCCAGGTCTATTCTCAGTTAATTAAAAATAGTATTTGTCAATATCAACCAGTTACTGGAAAATTTTCCAAAATGAGTTTAGCCATGATACCCTTTCTCACTGGTGTTATTGAGAGAAATAAAGCAACATGAAATCACCACTCACTTCAGCTGTAAATACCAAACTAGCTTAAGTAGACGTTTCTGTTACTAGTGACCTTTCCTACACACTGATGAAATACAATTTGAAATGACAGTATAGATAAGTACTACTGTAACTCTTTACTTTTCTGTCTCCAGCTCTTTACATCAGCCACGGGAAGTCAATAGTCAAGGTGTGTTGTGGACAGAGGTTTTATCCTTGTTACAGATTCTGTTGGGAAGCTACCTTATAGCTACCACTCACTGGTTTGTACCATATTTTACCACTGATGTTCCACTGTTAAGGAGAAAGGGCAGGAGTCATCTCATTTCTTTTTATTTTCTGAATGCTTTTATAGACTCCTTTGTCTCATTAGCTGAGTCTCTCCCAGTCTTTATTACATCAAAGCTCTTGGTGTCCATTTTAGAGATGGAGAAGATATTCTCAGTATTCTCCTCATTTATAGAAGTGGTCCTGAAATGCAGGGAGATTGACTAATTCCACAGTCACACAGGAATCCAAATCCCTTAACAGGATTTCTCATCCCCAGTGTTGCCTATTCAGCAACCGAGTAATGACAGTCAAATAAGCGGGATGAATGCTCCAGGCAAAATCCCAGCTTGTTTTCTTCAAAGACATGAGCTGTACCTAAAATATTGAGCAGAGAGTTGATTACTTCCTACCCTACAGTGATAGAAAGACCAGGGCTGTGGTGGGTGTGAGTAAATGTGATGACTGGAGCTTGGGGCTATTCTTGAGCTTGATTTGTGGAAGAATATGTATCTGTGCCTATCATGAGTATTACCTGTAATTTTTTTCCATTAATCAGATTTTTCTGACTCCTTGTACAAAAACTTGTCTTGACTACCTTTTTTGCTAATTGTATACTGAGTAGATTTTAGTCTTGAAGGGTGGGCTTTTTTAACTTCTTAAGATAAAGCAAAACTCTTCTACCTTATTTAGGACAAACTATAGTTTTGTCTGATTTTCTAGAAGAGTATCTTTTGACTGTTTTTAGAATTAAATGGTTTTAAATGAACTAAATGGTAATTGGCATAAGTTATTTTTTGTAAAGAATTCCTGAGCTTTCCAGATAGCAGTGCCTCTATTTGTGTTCAACTCTGTACAACAGCTGTGGAAGAGATTTTTAGATCTCTGCTGTGAATGAGAGGATGATGTCTTCCCAAGTGAGATTTAGAGCCAAGAATATCACAGGCTATGAAGGAAATGCACAACCTGTACATCTTGTGTTCAAATGTTCATCGTGTGTTCAAATGAACTTGTCAGTCAGCATTAAGGGCAGGATGATTTGAACTTGATCATTTGTATCACAGTTTGGAGATGAAGAAGATACAAAAAGTCAATTTAACTAAAGCCCTTTTAAGGATTAAAGGTTCTTTATTTAGTAATCTAGCTTTTCATGTGTGTAATGAATGCAGTGAAAATTAATGTTTAGAATACTGGTAGAAAGGGGATGGAGAGAGAGGGGAAGAGAGAGAAGGAAAGACATACATACAATTTATTCCACATTTTTTTTTATTTGATTTGAAAGGTAAATGAGCAATTTTAATTTTGCATCAGGGACACTACTTGGAATCACTTTTATTTGCTTTACACAGTTCTAGTCAGTTAGGGGAACTTTGTGCCCTCCTAATGTGAAAATTCAGACATTTCTTCGACTTCAAGGTTTTTTTTCTCTTAACATCCTGCAATGTCAGAAATACATTTTTCCCCCTCTGTAGAGACAACAAAACCAAAACCAAGCATTAAAAAAAAACAGCCAACAAACAATCCAAATCTAACTCCATGCATATAAGTATGTAGAGACTTGAAAGCACCTATGCAAAAGTATATGCATACAGATTTTCAAGCTGTCCAGGTCATCATCATGTGTAATGGGATTGATCATATTTATCATGAGCTTTAGCAAGCTGAAGCATAATGAAGACATAAGCATGTCTTACTGTCTAGAGACAGTACTTGTATACCCAGCAGCAGCTGCAGACTTGGCTGAGCTGCTTCTACCGTGTTCATTACATTAGTCTTTCTCCTGCTAGTTGTTGGATGTGTGTCCTGTTATCTGGACCAGAGAGAGATCTGGACCAAACAGAGCTTAATCAGACTTGCACAGCCTCAATTCTCTTCTGTTAGTGTGACGTATAAGAAATTCAAGCTTCTGTAGTACAAAAGGCATCTTTACCATCAAGCTTTTGTGTTATGAGCAGTCATCAAGGTGAAGACAGTGGCAGTAGGCATGGTGAATAACTCCTCCACTGTGTCTATAGAGCAAGATCATAAATTACAGCAATGGAAGATATAAATGGACTATCAATATTTTCTAACAGTAAACATCAAACAGTGGAATTGCTTGCTTAGGGATGCTTTAAAATGTGAGATATGTATCACCTAAGTATTCTTATGGATAGGTTAAACAACATTTCTTTCAGAAATGGTTTTAGTTGTAGTGTACAGATGATATATATATATATATATATAGATATAGTCCTCTACTTTTTATGATTTCTTGAACATGCTAACAGGGCTGTAGAAAGCTTTTACATCTTCTCCATCTGTTGACCTGCAAGCAACGATCCCCTGGAAAATCAATTAAGAAAATTGTCCCAAAACCACTGACTAATATGAATGAGTTAATGCTCCTAATTTTTTAATGAGGATTTGAGGATTTGTTTTTCATTAGGCCAATAAAAACGTAAAGGAGTTTGACAGCATGGGTCTATGTGTCATATATATATCTCTGCAAGCAAGCTTCACTGATGGCAAATATGTGTATGTGTTTAATGCATAGGAAACAATGTTATGAGAACCATCCATGGTGTAGGAGAGATGATGACCCAAATGGTACTAAGCAGAGGATCTATATTTCCCATCAGTGTCCCCGATGTACAGCCAAGCATTCACCCAAGCAAGCAAGCCACCACCTCAGAGAATGAAGATGTGATTGTAATGGACACCAAATTGAAAATCATTGAGATTTTACAGGTAATAATGATTGGTGGAATGTTAAATGGCAATCATTTTACATTTATTCACTTACTTACATAATGGCAGGTTCTATTACCTACATTCTTATTATTCCCTGAGCTGTTCATTATGCGAACACTTTGATATAAGGAAGAATACTACTTTGTGTGAACAGTAGTACAATTGTGGTTCTCACAATTGTTGTCCTTAACTTCCAAAGGAACGAGGTGCTATAGAAACTCTATCACTGTAACTGTGATAAGACCTAACTTGTACGTTAAGCTACCTCACTAATGTTTTCTGAAAACAGCATATGTGTTTCCAGTTTCATTAGCACTCATTTTACACTGATATAGCTTATTTATTTGACTTTAGTATTTGAGGGGACATAGACCCACTGAGGTCAAGCAAAGTCATACAATTTTGAAGTTGTTTTCAGATTTCCACTGTTAGCTGCCCACAGACTATTCTCAATTATGATTTTCTCCCAGTTGAACTGACAAGTATGACACTAGCATGCCTCCTGAGATACAATTTTCATTTTGTGCTAATAATGAGTAAAGTGGCACACATTTGTTCTGCATATCAAATCCCAGTTCTTGCAGTATTTAGCCCTCAAGGAGTTTTTCAGTATTTTCTGTAAATCCTGCTGATCTGTTGGTACTATTGTCAATTTTGAAGGATTCCATTCGTTCTGAAGGCTTATAAATGATTTAGATTACCTTAGTTACTTGTTATCTGAAAGGTTACTAATTATTAGGTCTTCAATACTGCATACATTAATTTCAGATCTGCTTTAGCTTAAGGCTTATGGAGTGTTATAAAAGTGGGATGTTAAGGCTTATGAAAGTGTTATGAAGTGATACCTCCTAAAGAATACCATTCATGTGTCCTGTTTGTCAATTTCCTTTGATTTGCTGAATGTGTAAGTTTGCTTCCATGTGTCTTGCTCTACTGGTTGATGCATGGAAGAATGATTCCAGGATACCAGCCTCTTCCTATAGATTCCCTGTCTACTCACACGAAAAAGAAACACATTTTTGTCACAACCTTTCCTCTTCCACAGCACATCTAGTGCAAGATCGCCCAGGACTGGAGAGTGTTTAATCCTATGCTGTTACTTTGTCTGTGGCTTAGTTATGTTTTAGCTATGTGGTCAAATTACTGCAAATTAGCAAATTGTCATGTTGAGTGAACCATAGCAAATGTGCATATATAAAATCTTAGTTCATAAGGAATACAGAGTAGTTCAGTTTCATTTAAAACACGATGAAGAAGGATTAAGTTAAATCACATTACCTTTTGTTACAGGGCTATTAACCTAAAATGCAAGGATATTTTAGATTTATTGTATTGTCATGCATAGCTAGTACAATGATGAGTAAGACTATTCTATTCTAAGAACTATTAAGCTTATAGTAATTGTTCCTCTTATTTTATATAACAGGATAACTTGATCATGGAACCACAGTAAACCTACTTATTTTCTGTTCTGTATTAGAAGATTTTGTTGAAAAGATATTGTTTCCTTAACTAACAATTTACTTGGTTGTAGATGGCATAGATGGCGCTAGTTACATTAGTGAAATCCTATTGCAGTGCTCTGGTCTCAGAGCTTGTATGACTTTAGTTACAGATCAAAGAAGCAAGTGGGCACTATTTGCTAAGTCATTACCTGTCACCTGAATCTTGCTAACTTAATACCTGTACTTTTATCCACACTGAAATGGAAACATTAAATAATTGTAAACCTTTTCCATTGTATGCTTACATTTACTGTGGGATAGGAGCTTATGTGACTGAAGTCTTGCAACTCAGTTGATAAGCAGCCAGTTGTTGAAATGTAGAAATCTGTCAGTCCTTCAGGTGGTGTTTATGTTTCCAGCCAACTTATTTTTCTCACTTTTTCATTTTAAAAGCAGTGCTTACAGGTTTGATTTGGGATTTTTCCTGTATGAGTTTCTGTTTTCACTGCTGAAGGCACCAAAAATTAAAAGAAAACATCTGTCAGGCATCTGAGTGGGTGAACCTCGAGCCTGTCATCTTTACACTCAGCCCCACTCCACTATCTCCATGAGGCCTTAGATGTCTGACTGAAATATGAAATAATCTGTTTCAACCTGGGTTTGGATGTACTGATCTGGCTTGTAGGCAGTGAGGACAAGGCAGCGTGCTGGTGCCCCTAGACAAATCAGTCTGTTTCTTAGCATTCATCTGTAGACAGGGCAATGTTTGATACATCTCTGGTAAAGGCAGTGGGAAGAAGTCACAGCAAACTGAAATAAATATAATGAATTCATTTTGCATAGGGGAGGTATTTATTATAATAATAACCACATATATTTGTACACAGAGACACACACACAACCCTAAACCTATGTTATTAAAAAAAATTCTGATTTTAAACTTCTTCTTGTAGTTTATTCTCAGTGTTAGACTGGACTATAGAATATCCTACATGCTGTCCATCTATAAGAGAGAGTTTGGGGAAAACAATGAGAACGTCGATAGCTCTACAGCCTCCCCACCTGACACATCAGGGATTCCCTCAGGTAAATATTGCTAATTCCATGTAAACTTCTGCATTGTTCCAAATGTTTTAGTAAGCAATAAACTGAACTGCACCAAAAAGATGCATGTCAGTGAATTTGAAAAGCTTGTGATAAAATGAAAGTCTTAACAAATCCCACAAAAGAGATATTTGCTGGTTTGTCCTCTGCTAACTAAAATGTAATTCCTTTTTTCTATTATGACAATTTATTCTCTTACTTGTACACTCCCCAAAACACTGGAAGATGATAAGTGTCTCGGAACACACAGATCTTGAAAACATGTTTAAAGAGTGGATGAGGACAGCTTTATGTGTGGTGAATGTAGCATGGGAATTGAGTGACTTTCCAAGGGAGCGTTCTGGTGCACACATAGGTACTTAAAAGGCTGACAGCTCTGTGTGTGATGAGCTACAGGTTAGGGAGAATTTAATTGGAGGTGCTGTGCAATAAAGGTGTGGCTAAGAAATACTACAGTCTTAAGTGGTAAGGTATATTAAAGTAATTCTAAAGAAGACTGATAGTGTGGTAAATGATTTGATTTATGATAAATATTGTAAAGGTCATGTGTCTCATTTTACTGCTTTACGGAGGTTGGCTAATCTAACCAACAGTGTAGAATTTTCACATTCTGTGACATTTGTGACACAGTGCCACGTTGATCCAATCTGTCACTAGAATTAGTCTCTTCCAAAGTAGTAGTAAAACATAATTTAACTGCCGTATGTTCTAGTTCTTTCCTACTGTTCTTTCCCTTTCATTTTTCCATTAAATACAAGGAATTGTGCCTAGCTGAGAGATGCAGTTAGACCTTAAGTTGATAACATCCACTTTAAAGATGGAATTCTTTTTCACTTGCAGGTTAAACAAACATCGGTGTTCTTTACAAATTTTTATTTTGATTGTTTTCCAGCAATTGTTCCAGACATAGATGAAATTGCAGCTCAGGCTGAAACCATGTTTGCTGGCAGGTATAATCTCTGAAGTTTTACCTGTCTATATTAATCCTTTTATTTACACTGATACTAATTATGGACAGTGTCTCTTGATTCTGTATGTGTTTTCATACCCCATTCTCTTCACTTGGCTAATTCTTATTACATAACCTACGCATGGACAGATAGGTGTCAGAAAAGACCTGGATTTTGAACAGACTGGCCAGTGGGTGGTACTTGTTGAGGGACTGGAATGACAACCCTCTTGATCATCTGTAGTTGTAAGAGAGTTGGTAGAAAATTTGTTCCCAAAGACAGGTGGAGAATCGTGTACAGATGTGTTTGGCTTAACCACACTACTTTTTTCTCTCTATAATATGCTTTTAAAGATAGACCCTTTTCAAATACATTTTATGCCTGTTGACCCAAATTTCTTGGATCAGTAGGTTACTGTTGTATCTTGTCTTGAAATTACTAAGAAACTGTTATAAAATATAATCTATTTCATGTGGCTCCACAAATGAACTGTGGACCTCTTGCCATAATCTCTGGACCACCAAAAACTTGTAGATCAAAAATGATGCGTGCAAAGTTTTGGAAGTGTTTTCATCTATGCTGTGAACAACAATAACAAAAAACATGCACAGAAAATATCCACACTGGAAAATTATTACCCTTATTGCTATACTGGTTTAACTTTTCTGGAACAATTATAATTATACCAGTAAAAATGTTTCCCTTTTAGACAAGGCCTCCGACTTGAAAGATTTTCTTGGAGCTTGGGACAGAGATCCTCAAGATAGGATTTCTCATCTTTCTTGTCTGTCCCTAATGTGCTTTCAGTCTTTACCAGTGAGAGCAATGCCTCCATTCCTCTCCCTTAACTCTCATAATGTAAAACAACACATAGCCTTTGGCATCTTCATCTTCAAAATGAACAGTGAGACTGAATGGTTTCTTGGAAACATTATTTCTGCTTTGATATGTTAAGTATAAATGTGATTTCTTTTGCACGAGATTGTAAATATGATTCCTGAACTACGATGCTTTTCTCAAGTCCCACAATTTTTGAGCTTATTTTTTCTTGAATGAAATTTTAATATCAGCTGAAAAGGGAAGGATTAAAAAGGACAGGCCCAATCTCTGATAAAATGCCATTGACTTCAATTAGTTCGAACTGTGAATGAACTTGGTGCAGTTTATCTAAAATGTAAATGAATGTTTTTGCAATATGGATTTTAATCACAATATTTGACACAGTTCATACATATTTACTTTTATTCTGTAGCATTTCTTGTGCTACAAGATTGCCAAAACAGCATATTACTGTAGGATTTAAATACCTATAAAATATGTTAAAAGGGCATTTATAATTTATATCCCACAGCAGATTAGATGTGGTTGTAAGAGCTGTATAGAATTAAGATTGTACTTTCATTGCATATTTCTGTCAAAAGATTTTATTATTTTACTTTATTTGGTCTTTTTTTTCCTCCATATCTGTTGAAGAAAAGAAAAGAATGCGGTTCAGCTTGATGATGAAGGGGGCAGAACCTTTTTACGAGTCCTCATTCACCTCATCATGCATGATTATCCTCCTTTGCTCTCAGGTGCTCTGCATCTGCTATTTAAGCACTTCAGCCAGAGAGCAGAAGTTCTGCAAGCATTTAAACAGGTACCAGTGGGCATATAATTATTGTAGGGAACGATGGGAAAAAGTTTTTCCAAAGACTGATTTTTTTTTTTTTTAACCTGCTGTTTGTACATAGGTTGCTCTGAAAATAACATCTCCTATTTGTTTCTATGGAAAATACAACACTACTTGACAGAACAGTCTCAGCTAAAAAAAGTCTATTTTTCAATACATAGTCACCACTATTAGTTATGCATTTTTGCCAGTGAGAAACAATAGCCAGCATGCCATTCATAAAAACCTGCACTAGCTGCATTGCCATCTGGAACATGGCTTGTCTTTCAAGTTGTTCTCACCATTGCTAAAATGTACCACCCACTACCTCGCTGTGCTCACATACACTGTTTGGTCTCCATAAGCATTCAGCAAATGTTGATGAATGCCAGTGGGTGTCATATTTTCTGCATGGTGGAATTCAGTGATGCACCTTTCCTTCATACACACTTCTATCTCAGACACCATTTTGTCAGATTTGTCTGCTGCTATCTGTCACGTGGCAACAAGACGTAATGGAGTATTGGTGGGAAGGTTCAACCTCTACTGCCGTCACACCAACATCTGTTTCTGATGTCATGGGCCAGCATAATAAAATAGGAGGCATTACTTTTGGAGCATCCTTCATGGTTTGACAGTGCTTAGGGGACTTTTCTTAAGGGTCCCAAGTCAGCAGAGAGACTTTTTTTTGTTTTTATTAGAGGTGAACACAGTGTGCTAGTGCATATTCTAGCTGTAATGTAACTGGAAAATCTATGTCTGTGGTGACAGCTGGGACAAAGATATCTCAGAGTGAGACTTGATGTAGTGATCCCTCAGAGACAGAGCTTGTAGCTTGTGTTCTGCAAGCACTGTACGTGTGTCAGCAATAAGACTTTCCTGTCTCCAGGATTACCTAAACTGGATGTAAAGCAGTACTGCTGTAAATGCAGTGTTTTCAGTTCTAGCTGTAATTCAGGTGTCCTTGCATGGACTCTTTGCATCCGCTGCATGATACAGATATGCCCAAACAACAGAAAGCCAGTAATGGGGCCAAATCTGTCTTCAGCTTTTACTCTTTTGTCTTGGTAGCATTGCATGTGCATGGTCCATGTGTCAGGGGATTAGTGTTGGGAAATCTGATGTCATGTGGCTAGATAACAGAGACATATCTGTTACGTAACCCTATAACATATGCTGTTAAGACCATCTGATGTTTATTTCAGGACTTTACTAGCATATTGTCTCACTGTTATGTAAGATGTGGAGGCTTCTCTTGTTTGAAAACAGATGAATGATAAAGACCTGGAAAGCTTTTGTTTAATGTTTTTTGCATTGTAGCATAACAGCCTCCTACCAGGATTTTAATGTTAGGCCTTGCAGATTAGGTGCACAAACAGCTCCTATTACCAGGTTAGCAAGGATTTGAGTAGCTTACCATGTTTTCATAAAGGAAGGAAAAGGCTAATTGACAAATACACAAAAAAGATATAGAGAACCTGGAATATGAATATCTGTGGGTGAGCAACATTCGTAAATTCTGCTAAATAACAAGGTTTTACTAAGCAGTGAGAAGAAGATGAAAATTTTGTATTACAAGGTAGTGAATGTTTGCCTGCAAGTAGTGATTTTTTGTTTTCAGTGTTCCTATCAGTTTTCCTATCTGCCATGTGATTGTATTCCTTTAAATAAATAACATTTTTTAATGTTGCCTATCGGTTAATTGTGAAGATTATTGTATTTTTTGGTATATCATCTTCATTAACAATCTTGGGAGAGCAAAAAGTATTATGAAGAAAGGAAATGTGTAGATCATGGTAAATAAAGAACTAGAAATAACAGTGAAAAGCAGGAACAGACGATTTAAGCAGTACAAGAAAACTAAAGTGCGATTAATCTTAGTGAGATGCAGCTGCTCAGAGAGTGGGAATATCTAAGCCTGAATGGTTCATGAGCTATTCAAACAAGTTTGTTTTTTTTTAACTGGACTAATGGTGTTAAAGATCTAGTATTTTTCACTGGTTATGATGATGATCATTAAGTTGCTGGCCATTCTGACATTTCTTTGGATCTCCTGATTCCTTGGCATACCACTATTTTTCTCCTTTGTTTTCTTTTTCTTAGAACTATGTTGATAGATTAAGCTATTTCAAATTATATTGTTTCAATATCATGAAGATCATCGTCATGGCATCGGAGCTTACTCTGGAGCTTACTCTCTTGAGAGCTCAAGGCCTTGTGAATTATGTACTTGCACTGAAAAAGTTTTGCAGTGTGTTAAGGAAGGATGGAAAATGATCCATTATTATGAATTATGAATATTATATTATGAATTATTAATATAACATATATAATATAATATTAATATAATATAATATAAAATATTATATACATTATATTATATTATATTA
>NW_024962335.1:29811990-29813008 GCF_019238085.1 Lagopus leucura | reverse complement strand
AAACAGCTCCTATTACCAGGTTAGCAAGGATTTGAGTAGCTTACCATGTTTTCATAAAGGAAGGAAAAGGCTAATTGACAAATACACAAAAAAGATATAGAGAACCTGGAATATGAATATCTGTGGGTGAGCAACATTCGTAAATTCTGCTAAATAACAAGGTTTTACTAAGCAGTGAGAAGAAGATGAAAATTTTGTATTACAAGGTAGTGAATGTTTGCCTGCAAGTAGTGATTTTTTGTTTTCAGTGTTCCTATCAGTTTTCCTATCTGCCATGTGATTGTATTCCTTTAAATAAATAACATTTTTTAATGTTGCCTATCGGTTAATTGTGAAGATTATTGTATTTTTTGGTATATCATCTTCATTAACAATCTTGGGAGAGCAAAAAGTATTATGAAGAAAGGAAATGTGTAGATCATGGTAAATAAAGAACTAGAAATAACAGTGAAAAGCAGGAACAGACGATTTAAGCAGTACAAGAAAACTAAAGTGCGATTAATCTTAGTGAGATGCAGCTGCTCAGAGAGTGGGAATATCTAAGCCTGAATGGTTCATGAGCTATTCAAACAAGTTTGTTTTTTTTTTAACTGGACTAATGGTGTTAAAGATCTAGTATTTTTCACTGGTTATGATGATGATCATTAAGTTGCTGGCCATTCTGACATTTCTTTGGATCTCCTGATTCCTTGGCATACCACTATTTTTCTCCTTTGTTTTCTTTTTCTTAGAACTATGTTGATAGATTAAGCTATTTCAAATTATATTGTTTCAATATCATGAAGATCATCGTCATGGCATCGGAGCTTACTCTGGAGCTTACTCTCTTGAGAGCTCAAGGCCTTGTGAATTATGTACTTGCACTGAAAAAGTTTTGCAGTGTGTTAAGGAAGGATGGAAAATGATCCATTATTATGAATTATGAATATTATATTATGAATTATTAATATAACATATATAATATAATATTAATATAATATAATATAAAATATTATATACATTATATTATATTATATTA
>NW_024962335.1:29787410-29811890 GCF_019238085.1 Lagopus leucura | reverse complement strand
TATTATATTATATTATATTATATTATATTATATTATATTATATTAATATTATGAATATTATAGTTATCCTGCTTTGGGCAACCATAGCTCTGCTATACGTTTTTACTGAATGAATGCTAAAAACACCACATATGTGATATTTTAATTTAATAGGGAAGGTTACAAAAAACATCTGAAATCAGGATCCTAGAATGGAAACTGTTGAGCGAGTTTCCCAGATTAAGTGGTAGTGCTGTAATAGCCTTACGATTTACTGTATTTATAGGTTCAGTTGCTGGTATCTAATCAAGATGTTGATAACTACAAGCAAATCAAGGCTGATCTTGATCAACTGCGTCTGACTGTAGAAAAATCGGAGCTGTGGGTTGAAAAAAGCAGTAATTATGAGAGTGGAGAAGGGGGCGATAATCAAACCAAAGGGGGAGAAGAGCCAATAGAGGTGAGTTTAACACCTTTGCTGCTGGAATTGTTTCAATATGAACATATAGTTTGATGAGCAACTGCAAACTAATGATCTGGTAAATCAAAATAGTGAAGCGAGAGTGATCAATATTCTGTCTGGGCTTTAGGATTAGACAGAATAGAAGATAAACCTTTTAGAATTAGTCTGTTGTATCACATTATCAGTGTGTTCACTTCTGCTCTTTTCAGTAACTGCATTCTTACTTCACAGAGTTGCCTTCCTTTCTGCCCAGCAAGCAAGCCATAACTTATGACATAATGGAAGCCATGTAGGAATCACATCTTGGGAGTTGTGTTGACTTGCAGGCAATATCTGTTCTTGAAGCTAGGAGAGAGGAGCACAATTGAGTGCACATTTTTAAACACCCTTAACAAGCCTACAGTCAACCAAGCAGAAGATTGACTTAAGAAAATCTAGACTTCTAAAGGGAACAATTTTTTATTTTTTTAAACCTTTGGTTTTCCAAATCTTGGTGAACTTTGTGTTTTGAGAGACTTTTGGACTTGATACTGGAACCATGAATACCTGATTTTATTTGTTTGCTTATTTTAATTTTTGTGTTTCTTTGAAAGCTGAAGTCCTTAAATAATTGTCCAGCTGCACAGTGACTTTGTAAGAAAATTTGAAGTTTTACAAGATTTGTTCTGGTTGAGGTTTGTGGCATAATAGTAGACAGAGCAGGCTTTTCCCCCAACATTTATTTTTGCTCCATAACTTTCATCAGTGTAAGTGATTTTCTAACGCATCACTTATTTTCTTCCTTAGTAGATTCTTATCCTGGCAAAAATGTAGAAAGCCAAGTGTAGATTATACAGGACTGGGAAGCTGGTGTATTTTGGAAGAGTTAGGAAGCCATTGAGAAAACAGTGAATAGTTACAGATATCTAGAAGACACTTGGCTTGTCAGATGGGAAAGTAGATTTTTTGTGGCTTAAGAGGAGGGAAATTCAATCTTCCAAGGTATAATCCTGATTTCTTGTCATAGTGTAGGTCCTAGTCCTTCTCTGATAGAAAGTGACTGAATTTAATTGCGTCAGAACTGGGGAAGAATAAAGACTTTATGAACTTAAGTGGGTGTGATTTCCTACTTTCTTTCTTCAAGATTAGTTCTAGTAGGAAAGAAAATGGTCCTTTATATATTTAATGAATGGAAAATGGAATGGGAAGACAGGACACAGAATTGCAGCAGGATATTACAGTGTGTTTTGATTTTTTGTTTCTTTTAAGCAGTAATATGTTTCTGAAGTGTAATAAGATCCTTTTGTTCGTAAAGATAGCTCTAATGTTAAGGAAACTCAAGGAAGGAGGATTCAAAGCAATGTGCTTTAGACAGAAGCATCCCTAAGTGAAATGTTTTCAGTAGTTTTTCCCATGAGGCATCAGTGGGTCTGTATGGATTAGCACTACTTCAGTAGGTGTACAGTATTATCTCTGACAGGCCTGTGAGGATATTGTATCAAAATGGTAATGTATAGTCTGCATAACTGGTTAGCTTATCTGATAATTCCATGAGAGCTGTACCAATATACAGTAGCTCAGAATTTTGTCCTTTATTCTTTCCTTGATAAATTATTCCTTAATGAAAAATCATGAAATATTTTTACCTTGCAAAACTGCTTTATGTAGTGAATTCTCTCTTTGATACCTTATGTGAGACTTAAGAGGTAGGGTGCTGGTCATAATATACAATGTATGAAGCAGGTGACTAGCTTCAAGCAGAGGAATATCCTTGTGAAATCCCCTGTTTTTAATATTCAGTACTGAGGTGGATGAACTTGTAGGTCCTCAGGAATAAGCTCCATTAGCTTGTGCTTGATTTCTCACAAACTACACTGAAGTGTGCACAAAGGCTTAAATTACATTCCACAACAGTATCTTAAGCCCACACTTCTGTCTTGATATTGCAAGACCACTGTGTTTTTAAAAAAATCATATGTATTTCATTACCCTTGGTCTTCCAAGTATTTTTGGATCATTTTTTCAGCCTCTTTTTTTTAATAACTTTGGGCTGGAGGTGTTAGGTTTGTTTGTTTGTTTGTTTTACATGCAATCACATGACTCCAAAAACAGAAGTTTTGAGAGTGGCCCTGTTCTTCTAAGCAAAGGATTCAGAGTTCTCTGCAACAGAACAATAAACCCTACAGTTATGCAGGATTGTCTTGATAGGAAGTGGAGTTCAGAAGTATAGGAGAGTGTTTGGAGTTAAGTCAGACATAATTTAGGTATCACATAGTATTAGGAATGCTGAAATTAATCTCATGTAATTGAGCCTTACTTAGGAAAAGCAAATAAAGACCCTGCTTGGTTGTCTCTAGTTAAGGTGGACTGTGGACTAGTGTGGACTATGAAAAGTGTGTTTTTGTTGTCCTCTCACTTGAGGATGTTTTGATGATGTAGCAGAAACACAACTCTGAGAAGGAGAAGTATACAGTCTCAGTAAAAGGACTTATAGGTGAAAGTGGAATACAGTGCAGTGGAACTTACAGAATTTCTCAACTTCACAACTTCAGGTTCCAAGTGAGATAAACTTACAGCACTCTCAAGTGCTTAGTATTTCCTTGCTCTCCTATTCTGGTCTTTGGTAGTTTGCTTTGGTTGTGGAAATGTTTAAATCCCATATCCTAAAAGTGGGGAGAAATATTCAGGGAGAACCTTTCTCAGTGCAAGCTCTATGACTTCCCATCCCTTATGGAAAAGCGTGACAGAGAATGTCTATCATGGGGCATAACAAGGCAAGATATGCAGCTGAGTGTCTGTGGTATCCCAGTGGTGTGATTAGCTCTTGATAACTACATCTGTGGAATACTCTTATGGGTTCAATAAACAGGTTTTTATTTTGTTAGGAGATAGGGATAGATTCTGCAGTTTAATGCTGATCAGCATTTCCAGATAAGATGTATAGTTCACGTGGATTATAAAACTACTTTGATTGAGGAAGAAGTCTGCTAAAAGGAGCAGGTAGATTAATCTTGGTTAACCCCCAGTCCCAGAACAGGAGAGAGTGGTTAATTATAGCAAAGAGCCTGAAATATCTTCCGAAGTATTGATTCAAACAGGCAGAGAGAAGGCAGCATGCATACTAACAAACCTAAACAAATAAAAATCCACTGTTGTCGCATAGATCAACATGACCATGCTTCAACAGCAGTGCTGACACTGTTATAAACAGCTTTCATGGCCAAATGGTTCAGCTAGCTGTTCTCGCCCTGCTGGAAATTAAGACCAGATGGAATTTATAGAACTTCTAATCTTCACAATCGGCTAAGAAAGTTTTCAGGTACCATAAACATTCTGATTGGTGTGCATGTATGTTTTAGCCCAATTCTATTTCCTAAGACACTAGGAAAATTTAAAGACAAAATGAAACTTGGAAATGTGCTTCTGATAAGGTTCTTGTTCTAATAGTACCTGAGTTCCTAGTTGATTCTTCCCTGTATCTGGTCAATGTTTTGAGGGTATGCTCTCTTTTAGGAGGATCAGAAGCATGAGGACATAGAATAATTGCCTCAAATAATGTTGGAAATTTGAAATGAGAGAAGGATATGAATGTGAATCTTTTAAATCACTGGACAGTAACATATGGGTGGTTACTGAAGGGTTGTCTTCTTTAATGCGTACGTTAAGTCTGTTCCCCATGAAGTGCTACAATGCTGTTTCTCCACTTGTTGCCTTGCATAATTAGTTAATATTGAGGAAGATGCAGTAGATCTATTCTTGTTATATGTTCTTTGTTACAGGAGCCAAATATTTTGAGTCCAATACAGGATGGAACCAAAAAACCCCAGATAGACAGCAATAAAAGCAATAACTACAACATTGTTAAAGAGGTTGGTGCATCTGTCAAGAAACTCGCTTGAAATACGTGTGCGATAAAGTGATTTAGTGATTATGTTAAAATATTCTATTTATGTTTTTATATAATGTTTTATTTCCTTTTTGCCTACATATTTGTTTATTTGTCTACAGATTTTGGTTCGACTCAGCAAACTTTGTGTTCAAAACAAAAAGTGTCGAAATCAGCAGCAGCGATTGCTGAAGAATATGGGTGCCCACTTGGTAGTCTTGGATCTTCTGCAAATACCCTATGAAAAGGTTAGTCTGATAATATTGATGGTAAAGGGCATGAACTCAATAAAAGGAAGGTCTCAAAAGATCCATGAATCAATTTGAAAAATTGTTCATGCTAAATTCTGTGAACTGTGGTATAAACATAAAATAATGATGGATTTCTCTCCGTTGATACTAATGACTGCTGTCATCCCATTCCTAAAATGTGTAAACCTTAGAATTGCAGACACACTGTACAATCATGAATGATGATTCAGGGGAGCTCTTGGCAAAGTGTTTAAATTCCTCTGTTGGGTCCTGATAGGAATGCTATTGTAGACACATATGATGGACAAACAAGCTTTCCGAAATCATTTCAATGTTTCTGTGATGGCCAGCCTCTAACCTGGGTCCACTCGTAGGTTTTCCGTAAAATAATGTGATTTGTATTGATTTAGTGGCTGTGAGCATATAAGTGAATGATTTAGATGAGCTTTTAAATAGAGTATCTTTTTAGATCTTACGTGAAGCACTGCAAGGAGATAAAACCTCTGGGCTGCGTTTTCCTGACTGACATACATAAATATTATGATAGAGACACTGGATTCAATATAATAATTAGTGCTTGTTCATGTAGCTGGTTCATTACATTGTAGTTTGAGTATTATGTGAGAAAAATATAAAATCTGAATGAGTTTAGAAGTATATATTTGTGTAGGTTATTTGTTGGATCACTAATGTGATTGACACAGACATGCGTGCATAACTATGTAACAGCCAAAGCTTTTCAGAAGTTGGAATCATTACAGACTAGTGAGTGCTTTTGAATATCAAGCCATTTACCACTTTTTTTTAAATTAGGAAAGGATAAACCTGCACTAGGAAACCATGCTTTAAGTTCAGTATCTTTAACGTCTTGCAATTATTACAGCAACAAAAAGAAACCCCACAGTTCCTCCAGAAATTTGTAAAAGAACAGTAACTGCAGACTAAGCCATGAGACCAGAGGCTAAGAAAACTGGATGGAAAGAATTAGAAACTTTAGTGTTTGTGCTATTACCTGTGTCTCCCTATGGTCAAGTAGCTTCACAGTAAGGTACAGTGTTAATGGACTCTAAAGGAAACAGGATAAGTTGCTTTTTCCAGAGGGAGAATTCCTACCCTATACAGGCTCAGGTTTGTTCCATCTTGAATTCATATAGTGCAGATATGTAATGTGTGTTTAGGTATGTCCAGCTGAAGCATTCTTCAATTCTTTCTCCAGAGCGATGAAAAGATGAATGAAGTTATGAATCTAGCCCATACTTTTCTTCAGAATTTCTGCCGAGGAAATCCTCAGAATCAAGTTCTCCTCCATAAAAATCTCAATTTATTCCTAACTCCGGGGGTAAGTATGTCGTTTTAAATAAAATATAGAATCAGTGAAAAATGACAGTGCTAAGTAAATAATTTTATTAAATTATGCCTTCTCTGCTTCCTCTTTTCTTTCCTATCTTTTCTCCTTTATTATTGCTCTTTAAGTCATTGCTTTTAATGTTGCTGTTTTTAAAGTATAAAACAGTGTTACCTATGGGATTTACTGGTAGTATCTATTAACATGGGTTGCATCATCGCATCTTGTGTAGCTTGACTATGATAATTTGTGAGGATGAGTTAAAACTCATTCTTCCTAACTCATTCGCATCTGGACTGTAAGTCAGGGAAGAAAATGCTGTGATTATGCTTTCATGAGGCTTGTATGGTAACAAAACCTGACATGTTTTTGTCAATGGTGATTCCATTTGATTCAACTAATATAGTTTTTTTCCCTTTATTAATCACTGTCTTTGCATTAGATCTCTTTGTCAGAGTTCAACTCTTTATATATGTTTGTGTTTACAACTAAGATGTATAAAATGACACTTCTTTCAGTGGCAGAACAGCTGAGCATAGTATGTTTTTTTTTAGAAAGAGTGTGAATATTAGTACAGTTAACCTCTGACCTCTCCACATTACTGAAGGAAGTGTTTATTTGTTTATTTACTTATTTATTTATTTATGGAGTTAGTGAAGGGTGCAGGCTTTTCCATGGGGTCACTGGATCTCAGATTTCGTCCTATCCAACATTCGTAGTGAGTTCGAGTACCAAGTATGGAGCCTATTTTCTCTAACACATTTTTTCTTTTGAAGCTGATCTTCCAGTCAGCTCAGCTACTGTGCTTTTGTTCATATTGTGGCACAATCGTCCTTTCAAATGATGCCAAACATAAAAGCGTGCTCCAGGAGCACACTTGAATTTGGAGGAGAAGTTTGAAGGAAAAGCTTCCAGAACGTATACAGTCTGGCTACTGGGTTCTTAGCAGTATCTCTTTCTTAATAGCAATCTGCTTTTATTAAAGAATTCTATTCACTGATAGAAAAATAACCTTAAGATCCCTCTGTAATCAATGTTGAAAGAGATATGCTATCAGAGAGGGATCAGGCTAGATGTGCATTGATTCATATGCTAGAAATGCCTTCTTCTGTCAACCATAGAGGATGCCAGAAGTAGGTAAGCAACTTTCTGGAGGATCTCTATGCCAAGTTTAATGATGAATAGTATCAATGTGGTCTCAATTGTCTTGAATACCAAAGTCCCTATGGAGTGCTCTGGCAGTGTATAGTGCATTACGAGTGTGTCTTCACCTTCCACATGAGCATACATTTTGTTAATGTCTACTTTAGGGCCATTTTGTAGTCCTAGGAAAAGGTAGAGAAATGCGATCGTAAAATCCAGAAATTGAAGTAACCTTAAGGTTACTTGTTTATCTCTGGGCTGGTGGGCACTGGATTCTTCCAGTCATCATTTACTGCTGTGCCTTTCTCTAGCCTACAGTCTTGTGAATCTTTCAATCTCAAAATAAATCTGCTGTTTTTATTTCTTAGCTTCTGGAAGCTGAAACCATGCGGCATATCTTCATGAATAATTACCTTCTTTGTAATGAAATTAGTGAAAGAGTGGTACAGCACTTTGTACACTGCATTGAGACCCATGGCCGTCATGTGGAATACCTGCGTTTCCTGCAGACCATTGTAAAAGCAGATGGCAAATATGTGAAAAAATGCCAAGACATGGTAATGACAGAGGTAGGTTAATAGTTGCATGTTGGTTGTTCACACGTTTTTAACACACTAGCGTTCTGAGATTGCTTTCTCCACTCTTATTACCACTGGGATACAATGGCATTGTAGCTTTAGAATTTTAAATAGTACCATAAGTAATATTTTAGCAATTTAGTCTTTCAGGGAATTTAGTCTAATTTTATAGGGCCATCTGTGTAGTTACTAGAAAGAAAACATGGGTGTTATCATATTGATAACAATATGTCTGTATGTAAAAGATTTAACATAAATCTGAGTAACATAAACCTTTATTTTCCTGTGGTGTACGTTAGGATCCCATGTACAAATCTGTCTTGCATATTCTGGTATGGTTTTGCCCCATAGTATGCTCTTATCCCAATGGATTTATCTAAGTAGTGTAGTAGACTACTTTTTTAACTATGTAACCATGTAAAGACCCTTCCTCCTACTTTCTGCTTTTGTTTACAATGCTGTAATTCTGGAGCATTTCTGCTAGAGTTTGTAGAGCTGCTCTAAATAGATAAACGTAGAGTTTGACCTGGTAAATTCCATAGAGTAGTTTGTGGACGTATCTTAATGCCAATTATGTTATTAACAAAATACTTAATTGACTTCTCTGCAAATAGAATTACATGTATAGTGTGCATGATAAATGAGATCTTTGACTCGCAGACAGTCATGCATTTAATTGTAATTATTTTAAAGGCTCAGTGAGTTAGTGGGTAAAATAGAATATGGTCAAAAGCCCAGATAAGATCACAGTAACAAACATTTTTCTTTCAAAGTTCATTTGCGTTTTCGAAGTGCATCTTCAGAAAGAAAACAGAAAGAAGCTTTAGTTGTGGTACGAATAGAACTAAAACCTGAAAAAATTTAATTCCATAGCAACAAAGAAGAAAAACTTCTAATTGAGAAAATAAAGCTTTGGCTTACATGGATAACCTTTAATGAAATCTACCTCAACCTTTTCAATTTGACTGAAGTGTTTTAAAATGTAATCTCAATTACAAGCCTTTGATTTACATAATTCAAATTGTTCTTGTGCCCTAATGCTTTTCGATATCTCCCCATTCACCTTAGCTTCTTATGGATTTTTACTTTCTGATCAAACGCAGTTTTGAGACTTTCTTCAATTAAATGCATTTTGTTACCGATATGTAAGAGCAGAAACATAAATTGTTATACTGCATTTTCAAATTGACCACGTGATGAACAATGAAATGAACTTGGGTATGACATTTAAATCATGTTTTTGAAAGAATTTGATATGGGAAACACTGTTATTTTTACTGAAGAGAGTGAAATCATAAAATCACAGAGTGATAGGGGTTGGAAGGCACTTCTGGAGATCGAGTCCAAGCCCCAGCTAAAGCAGGTTCCCTACAGTAGTTTACACAGGAAAACGTCCAGGCAGGTTCTAAATATAGAAGGAGACTACACAACCTTTCTGGGCAGCCTGTTCCAGAGCTCTGTCACCCTCACAGTAAACAAGTTCTTCCTCATGTTTGTATAGGACTTCCTGTGTTGCAGTTTTTGTCATTTATTCCTTGTTCTGTTGCTGCACAGCACAGAAAAGAGCCTGACCCCATCCATTTGACTTCTCCAACTTAAATGTTTGTAAACAGTGATGAGATCTGACCCCTCCATCTTTTCTACTTTATCCTGAACTGTCCTAGGTCTCTTAGCCTTTCCTCGGGAGGGAGGTGCTCCAACCTCCTTATAATCTTTATGTCCTCCCACTAGACTCTCTCCAGGATATCCCTTCCTTTTTTGAACCAAGGATCTCAGACCTTTACAAAGTTTTTCAGATGTGGCCTGACCAGGGCAGAGTAGAGGGGGAGGATCACCTCCCTTGACTATTTTTAATGAAAACCAGGATCCCATTGGCCTTCTTGGCCACAAGGGTACACTGCTGGCTCATGGCCAACCTGTCGTCCACCACAACAACCAGATCCTTCTCTGCAGAGCTCCATTTCAGAAGATCAGCCCCCAGCCTGTAAAGGTGCATGCAGTGATGACTTGCTTAAAAAAAAAAAAAAAAAAAAAAAAAAAAAAAAGCAGGGAATTGCAGTTTAACAATTATGATTTGTTAGAAAAGAATACCAATAGTGAAATTTGAATGGTGCGTGAATGGCATTGCAGTGTAATAAACAGTGTAGCCTAGTGGTTGAAACTGAGATGAATCCAGGACTATTTGTAAGCAAACAGTTGAGACGTACTTTGTGACCTTAAACAACCAATGTAACTTTCGTGTGCCTCCAGATGGGGTGTGTAAACAATTTACTATAAGACACGATAGAGTGAATATGCAACATGCCTGCAACTACTCCTGTGTTTTCTTTTACCCCTGAGAATTATATCTTATTCCTGTTTAGTGGGATTAAGGGATAAACTAATCATATTTACATGTTTTAGCACATGCACACAGATCATTGGAAAGAGTACTTTTCAATGTAAGATACACTTACTGGGACTTAAGTCCCAGTCTGGCTCATTCACCTGTCCCTATGTCCCCAGAGTGCTACTGAACTTTACCTACCTGAGATGTCCATTAGGGCACTTTTTATCGTTACAAGCATGCTTCAAGGTTCCTGGAACAAAAAGCTGCCTGCCAGTGCAAAGATTATTACAAAAGAGAAAGCAGAGTTTACTTTTGAAGCAAATCAATGTGGTAGCAGAATTTTTTATTATCTGTGGTGTTTCGGAATGATACATTGCAGAGCATCAGCAACTCCTTTGATGCTGTCCACCATTGATTATACTTTAATAGAATTCTTAACTCCTTTAAAATATACTTTAGTGGAAGAAAATGTGTTTTTACTACTTTGATTTGTTTTGTTTGTTTGTTTTTGCCCACCATCATTGAGTTCACTGAACTCAGTAACGACTTCACCTGGTTAATGCCAGATGCTTCTCTTCCTTTTCTGTTTTTAGTGAAATCATATTCTCTGTACGGGTCAGTGGGTTTCCTTTGCAAGTCACCATTAAAAATGGATAAATTGGGGAAATACACTAATATCTTCTTGCCTTGCATTTACTTCGTCCCCTTAGCTCTTCCCATGCTTATGCTATATTATCTGATTTGATTTGTGGTTCATCACAGTCAGTATGTGGCAAACATGACATACAGAATCACTTTTCACAATCTAATGCCTTGTGGTATTTCTTCCTCATTCATCAGTGATAGGTACATAAAAGGACAAGGGATCCTTTTGACTTGCCCTTTTATCAGCAGCACTGGAACAGATGTATGTGGATTTGATGTAAGATTGAAAAAAAGAATCTTGTCATTCATCTTTGCAAAACATTCATAAGAGGAAAATAATTATGGGAATGTAGTGGTCAACCTAATGGGAAATTACACAGTACATACCTTCTCAGAGGGCTAGGTGTGGATTTTCTTAAGAATTTTGTATTTGAAGTGTCTTAAGAGCATAGTATTCCAGATATCAGCATTAAAAATGTCAACTTTCCAACATTTTGAATACTCATATTTTCCCTATTGTCCTCTTTGTCATTGAGAGTAGTGAAATGTATGACTTCTGAATTGCCATATTGTCTCATTCTTCCCTTCCAAGCATTTGTCCTTTTAAATGTTTCCTCTGTTCAGTGTCCAGAAAATATCTATTTTGAAAAGTCTGATTGGAAACATTTTAAAAACCAAAGGATAAAAAGGAGAAATAGGAAAAGAAGTAGTGACTGAATTCAGAATTCAATCTACACAATTATCAAAGTAAAAATAATCAAGCAGAGAGGAAATCACAATTTGAAACACTGGAAAAATGTAATGAATTTTTTTCTGAATTTTGTTACTTTTCAGCTCCTCTGGGAGACTAGCTTTCATTCCTTCTCGTGCTACTTTCCTATTTCTTTACAGCTCCACCAGTCTTTACTTCTACCCTTGAATTCAGTAAGCTATGATTTCATGTCACATGCAGACAATGTCATATGCCTTGTTCACAAAATACATGTGGCTGTTGTGCTTCCAATTTGTATTCTGCACTAAAAAGGTTTATGGGAACTTATTTTCACTTCCATTAAGATTGAACTATGCTTGAAAGGAAAGTGATGAAGAGAAGACAGGTCTGCTGTCTTGTCCAAGCTCACAGAGTAGCACTGGCAGTAGGCATATTCTACGTATTTGTTTGGGTGATATGTTCAAAACCGTATCAGAACAAAACTTTTCCATGAGATCTGCTGAGATGTAGCTGCCAGCGTCTCTCTGCTCTGGATACTCTTGAGATGAGCAATGTACCTGTAGTAAATTCAAATATTTTTCACATACACCAGTTCGCTGATAAGTGGAAGTGCTGGAATGACAGTGACAGTGTCGAGACCCATCTGCCAGATTTCCACAGGTTAGGAAGAGTTGTTCTTTGTTTCAGATGCTGAGCAGGGGTGCAGAAGAGTTTAGGTAAATTCTGGGTGAGCCACAGGCTTTTTCTGTAAGGTGGTACATAAGATTAATATCTTTGTACCTCAAGTACCTATCTGTAGAACAGGGATAATAATGCATCCTGGCCTTACAATAGGATATAAGACTAATTAACTAACTTCAAACAGACACTGAGATGGTGGGAATAACAAGAAAAGCCTAATGTCTTAGGTAAACAGAGAGCTACATAGAGATTAAACTTTGAG
This sequence comes from Lagopus leucura, assembly GCF_019238085.1. Lineage (NCBI taxonomy): Eukaryota > Metazoa > Chordata > Aves > Galliformes > Phasianidae > Lagopus > Lagopus leucura. The sequence continues at coordinate 29,799,637 of NW_024962335.1, read as the reverse complement.
TTCACTTTGTATGAGCTCATTCCTTGGTGATTTATTCCAGATTTACACTTACAGATAAGAGCAGTTTGCCTTGGCCATTGTTTTGACATGTGCATTTTGTAAGCATCAGACTAATTTTTTATTTTGTGGGAGAGGGGCTCCCTAGCTAGAGAATTGTTGTGCACTTAAAGGTAGAGCAAAGTAATTAAGAAAATGATTGCAGTGCAGGGTTCTTAAAGTGTTGTGGTATCTTTTTCAGCTGATAAATGGGGGTGAAGATGTGCTGATATTCTACAACGATAGAGCATCATTTCCAGTTCTACTCCAAATGATGTGTTCAGAGCGAGATCGAGCAGACGAGAGTGGACCCTTGGCGTATCACATCACTCTAGTGGAATTGCTAGCAGCTTGTACAGAAGGAAAGAATGTATATACAGAGATCAAGTGCAATTCACTCCTGCCACTGGATGATATAGTGAGAGTGGTGACCCATGATGACTGCATACCTGAGGTAAGACTCACTGAATGATGGAGCAGAATTACAATTTTTAGAAACACAGAAATATTTTGCTGTTTCTAATATCCTGAAAAGTTGAGTATTTACGCAGAAAAGAGGCTTGAAGCAGGTGTCACTTGTGGAGGTAAATAAATGAGAAAGGATTGTTAATATTTTTTTAAGTAGAAAACTTTTGTTGTCCCTTTTGCTGCCTGCTGTTAGTCATTTCTGGATCGGGAGAATTTTTTGTTGTTGTTTTTCTGGGTTTGTCCAGCTACTGTTAGAATTTAGTCCTCTGCTAAACTTCTGGCTGTTAGTGGCAAAGAGTAAGCTAAGTGATTTGTCAGGCTAGTATTTTTCCTCTGCTTTGAACTGTTGGAAATTCTAGAGTAACATTCTATCCATGTTGAAGTCACTGGGAGTTTTGGGTGAAGTCTTGTTTTATTAAATTCAGTTCCAGTCTGGCAAATACCCTTTTTCGCTTCATGTACAGGCCTAATTCTGCAGATAGTACCAGTAATGGCTCAGTAGAACTGTAATACTTCATGCTGATGAGAATGGTAATGCTTGCACCAAATTTGATGTGATCGAAAGAAGTCTTCTTACAGTCTATGCAGGACCTTGTTCCGGCCCTGCATATTGGTCAGAAGGATTTCTATAGGCTGTTGGAGGCATGGGTTTCGTATCAATGCAGCTAGGCCTTGCTGAAGTATATAATTCCTCTGTCCCATAAGAAAGTCACCTTGTGATCAACTGATTCTTTTCTTATAAAGTAGAATGTTTGCTCAAATGGTTCCTGCTAACGTTGACGTTAACAGCTGCTAATTAAAAAAACCCAAACAAATGAAACCTAAAAGACTTACATCTAAGAGTTTTCTCCTGACCTCTTTAAACTGCAACCATCTCTTCTCCTTTGACCATGTCAAAGTCTGTATTTAATACATACATTTCAGTCACTGGATATCCATTTTTATGATGTGCTGGCACAGGCTTTTAGTACAGGAGAGGAGTGAAGTCCTGCACTGCTGTGGCAGTAATCACAGCGCTGCAAAAGCTTTCTCTTTCATTTAGGTCTGAGTTGTACCTACTCTGAATATTAGCGCTGCATAGGATTGTCAGAAAATAGGGATTGCGGTCTCATCTCTGTTAAAGACCTTTTTTGGTATATGTCAGGCCTGTCACAAGGCATCAGCCCGCAAGGATCAGCTGATTAATACGTGGGTGTCTTCCATTTTGGCAGTTCCTGATTTTTGAGCCAGACCATTGTATTCTGAATGTCATTTTAGTATCAGTTATTAACTGTTAAATTAATAATGTTATTATTGCTTTGTGGGGGAATTGGTATTAGAGTTTTGGAGAACATCTCTATTTTTCTTAACGTGGTCTTTCAGTAAGTACATTAGTGTATTTGTTGCCACGCTTATCTCTTAAATCTTTAGAACCAAACATACAGTATTACTGTTATTGGCATTTCTTAGAATTGGAAGGATGATCTTATTCATTCAGTATTCTTACAGAAAATAGGTATGTTAATGGCTTCTGTTGTTCTGTTTCATATTGTTTCTGTATTTGCTCATCCTGCAGGTGAAAATTGCCTATGTTAATTTTGTTAACCACTGTTACGTGGACACTGAGGTGGAAATGAAAGAAATCTATGCCAGTAACCACATTTGGAAGTTATTTGAGAACTTTCTTGTTGATATGGCAAGGGTAAGTTTCATGAGGTATCATACGTTGCAGTATAGTCAGGGATGACAACTGAACTTTGTGTGAATTTCCTTTATTTTATCCACTGCTTTTTCAAAGTTGAATATAAATATATTTTTAACAGATCATCGTTTCTATTTTATCTGTCATCATTTAACCTGCTAATTGCTAATGGTCTTCTTTGTCTAGAAGGGCACCTTGGGCACATGTCCCTTTCTCTTTACTGCCAGAAAAACAAATTGGATGTATGGGTTTGATACACAAGAAACAGGGTTGAAAACATTTTGTCCTTCTACTGGGAGTGTGCATTACTTGTGATTATGGTGGTAATTAAAACAAACAGCCACATCTGTAATCTCCTAGGTTTACTCTCTTAGTATAGAGAGAATCAAGGATAAAGAAATTCTTTGTCTCCTGTTTCTTCTTTAATTTAACCTTGGCCTTTTTTTTTTTTTCTTGGTCTTTTATTCTGCTGTCACTACATTCTCACTGCTGCAAAAGGCAGGTGTAGAGCTCTACTTTTTCAGAATACTAATTAGTGTATAAATGATCAGCTTCAAGGTGATGCATCCCCAAACCTCTATTTGGGGACCAAGGAGGTAAATCCCTCCCCACTGTAAGGGCAGAGCAAGTCCGAGAGTGCCTCCTTAGACTGAATGAATACAAGTCTATGGGGCCAGATGGCGTGCATCCCAGGGTCCTGAAGGAGCTGGCTGAGGTGGTTGCCGAGCCGCTCTCCATCATATTTGAGAAGTCGTGGCTGTCAGGTGAGGTCCCGAACGACTGGAGGAAGGGTCATGTCACTCCCATATACAAGAAGGGGAGCAGGGAGGACCCGGGGAACTACAGGCCGGTGAGTCTCACCTCCGTGCCTGGGAAGATCATGGAACAGATCCTCCTGGACAGCATGCTCGATCACATAAAGAATGAGCATGTGATCCGAGACAGCCAGCACGGCTTCACCAAAGGAAGGTCATACCTAACTAATCTTGTGGCCTTCTATGATGGAGTGACGGCATTGGTGGACGAAGGGAAGGCGACCGATGTCATTTACCTGGACCTGAGCAAGGCCTTTGACATGGTCCCCCACCACATCCTCATCTCCAAATTGGAGGGAAGTGGATTTGATGGGTGGACGACCCGATGGATAAGCAATTGGTTGAAAGGCCGCAGACAGAGGGTGGTGGTCAATGGCTCTATGTCCAGGTGGAGGCTGGTAACAAGTGGTGTCCCCCAAGGGTCTGTCTTGGGACCGGTGCTCTTTAACATCTTTATTAATGACATCGATGAGGGAATTGAGTGCACCCTCAGCAAGTTTGCTGACGACACCAAGCTGAGTGGTGCGGTTGATACGGTGGAAGGAAGGGATGCCATTCAGAGGGACCTCGACAGGCTGGAGGGCTGGGCTCGGGTGAACCTGATGAGGTTCAACACGGCAAAGTGCAAGGTTTTGCATTTGGGCCGGAAGAACCCTAGGCACCTGTACAGGCTGGGAGGAGCGGTCCTTGAGAGCAGCTCGGCAGAGAAGGACCTGGGGGTCCTGATGGACGAGAGACTGAACATGAGCCAGCAGTGCGCTCTGGCAGCTCGAAAGGCAAATGGGATCCTGGGCTCCATCAGGAGAGGGGTGGTCAGCAGGGACAGGGAGGTGATTGTCCCTCTCTACTCGGCTCTTGTGAGGCCCCATCTGGAATACTGTGTCCAGGTGTGGAGCCCTCAGTACAAGAAAGACATTGAGATTTTGGAAAGGGTCCAGAGGAGGGCGACTAAGATGATCAGGGGGCTGGAGCACCTCCCCTATGAGGACAGGCTGAGGGAGTTGGGCTTGTTCAGCCTGGAGAAGAGAAGGCTGCGGGGTGACCTCATTGCAGCCTATCAATACCTGAAGGGAACCTACACCCAGGAGGGGAGTAAACTCTTCAAAAGGGCTGATAACAGCAGGACTAGGGGAAATGGATCCAAGTTGAAGGAGGGAAGATTTAGGTTGGATGTTAGGGGGAAGTTCTTTACTAGGAGAGTGGTTAGGCCCTGGAACGGGCTTCCCAGGGAGGTTGTGGATGCCCCGTCCTTGGACGTGTTTAAGGCCAGGTTGGACGGGGTCCTGGGCAACCTGATCTGAATGTGTATGTTTGGTGGCCCTGCTAGGCAGGGGGGTTGGAACTACATGATCCTTGAGGTCCCTTCCAACCCGGGTGATTCTGTGATTCTGTGGGACATAGTTGGTAGTGTAGGCATTCAATTCCCTAGAATCACAGCATCGTAGAATTTGCAAAGTCCAACTCCAGGCTCCACACATGACTACACAAAAATCAGACCATATGTCTGAGGGCATTGTCCAGACGGTTCTCGAACTCTGGCCAGCTGGGTGCTCTGACCACTGCCCTGGAGAGCCTTTTCCAGTGCCCAGCGCCCTCTGGTGAAGCCTTCTCCTGATAGCCAACCTGACCCCTCCCTGTTACAGCTCCATGCTGTTGCCATGGGTTCCATCAGTGGTCACCAGATAGAGTTGCATCAAGTTTCAAGTCATAAGTGACATAAGTGATATTAAGCTTTCCTCTCCTGATATTTTGGAAGAAATATAACTGGGAAGCTTATTACTTCCGGAAAAATAGCATGCCATAGTGGAACCAGGAGGAGAATTTAGTGTGAAAGAGTACAGCTTGCAATACCTATCCTTTTTCTAGCAGGTAGTATTTCTTGTAAGAGCCTGATATTGATGTCTGTTAAAGGAGTTGCTCTTTCTCAGGAAGTAGAAACACAGGTGTTTATTTTTTTGTGCTGGTGGCCAATATTTGACTGCCAGCCAGTAATTTGAAAGTGTTATGGAGCATGTTCTCATAGTGCATGTCTATCCTTTTCCTGTCCGTGGTCCGTTGCATTTCATAATCCATCAAGTTCTCACTCCTTGCATCTTTCATTTTGTTGAAATTAGAGAAGAAAAGGAAAAAGAATCTCAATTCAGTCCTGCAGCAAACATTTACACCAGAGTAATAGTGTGCCACAAAATCATTTCTTTGAAACCTACTGGGAGAAAATACCATACTCATAGTCACAATGATTTATGGCCAAAGGAAGAATGAGTGCTGAGACTTGTGCTGTGTGATAGGCACAGGGGCCTGTTCATTTTTCTGTGAAACAGAAAACTTATAAATGTTTTTATTTTTGCCCTTTTCTGGGCCCAGGTTAACATAGGAATATTTGTGTTCTTTTTTGATGGTAGCTGTTTTCAGCAGTAAAGAGACCTCTACAAGTTCAGTTTTCTTGCTGTTTGTCTTGTTGCTTAGCTGAAAAGCTCTTCTGGACATACCCACTTCATTTGCAAATTAAGATCAGGAACCTTCTTGGAGCACAATTCCAGTTTTTAACCTTACTGTTTTTCACCAAGAAGTATTTTCTCTTGCTTTAAATCCTTTTCTGGGTTGCACTTTTCTGATATATCATGGTACTGACCTTCTGACGAGACTCCCCTCCCCAACTATTTGACACGATCAGTTTTCCTGGCCTGTTGGCTTAAAGCAGATGCATGCAGAGAAGGGACTCTGCCCACTGTTCACTTTGTGAGCCTGGAGACATGCTGCCGTGTGATTTGGAGTTATCCTGACGCTGGTGAGCCTTGAACTTGTTTTCATTTGCTAATAGGACAAATTTGGCTCCAGGTCTTCAGAGGTGAATATTGAGTGTTTTGTTAATGCTATATTTTGTGTGTGTGCCTTTTTCTCCAAATAGCAAAATGCAGGTTTTTTTTTTGCTCTCCTGAAAAGTCCTTAGGGCAAGTGCCTAATTAGCCCTTTTTATTAAGATTATCAGTGAAAACAAGTAAAAGAACATATCCAAAATGCTCTTGCGTGTTCTGCTCTTTTGCCAGGCCCCATGCGTAGCTGTATCTTCTATGTTATTGAGCGTATTTGGCTTTCTGGGTTCCAGGCTGAGCCTCTGAGTTATAAATACATCAGCTTTATGTAGCTATCAGGACGGTTAGAATGCTGTCAGCTTCATGAAAGATGTTACAATACCTTTCAAAGCATTTAGAAAAAGAGCCCTTTGATCCTCCGTGTTGCAGTGAGCTAAAAGAGATGCTTTTGCGTGGGGGAAGGGGAAATGCTTTCCTTTTAGCTGCTACAAATGCCTGTCAGTGGGTGAGTTTGTGAGCTTTGAGTCTGAGTCTGTCATTAGAGAGCACTAAGGTGAAAGATGGAGAGTGTTATGCTCAGGTTGAATTCCTTCAACCTGAAAAAAGAAATAAGGAAAAAAGAAACCTTTTTTTTTATCTGTTGCTAGACCAAAGAAGGAAATATTTAGTCCTCAACTGTCATTCTTTTTCAACACTGTGATACCTTGCAAAACAGGCAGTTGGCAGATGTGTGTATTAAATTCCATTTGCCAAAAGCAATTGCTCTTTCAAAGACACCTTTTTCTGCTGTTTCTGCCAACCTACTTTCTCCCGTGTATGACTGAGAGCGCATCACTGAGCAGGTGGGTGCAGCTCCAGGAAAGGCTTCCCTTTCCCACAGGTGGCTCATTCTGTAAGTCAGCAGCTGTATTCTGAGCAGGATTAAAAACAGCTGAGATCTGACAGCTGTGAAGTCATCGTGACTTTCTCCTGCAGAATTTTTGAAATATTATTCATGTGAGCTTTGGTCCCAAAGTCTCTTAAGAGGTTTTTAAACACTGCTTTCTCAATCTTCATCTCCATTTCATGCATTTCAGGTTTCTTCTTCCACAGAGAAACATCTTTCAGTCCCCAGAAGGGCAGAGGGATAAGAGCAGATAAGAGAAATTCCAAAGTCCTTCTGAGATGGGAATTTTTCAGACCTGTGTTTAAGCAGAGTGGTATCCCCCCATATGGCTCTGCCATGCTTATTCACTTTTAGACAAGTGAAGGAAAAGCTTAACAGCATTTTGGAATTGAGGTTTGGTGATTTCTAAATTCTCCATGCTAGTGCTGCACAGCTCTGTCTTCCCATTGGGATAACAAATACTCAGCCTCCGTCAGAATTGCCATGCAGATTAATTAAAAGCAGAAGAATACCAAGAAGTTTTCAGTTCTATGATATTTTTATTTTTTTTCCCAACTAAGTTTTGATTATATATCTCAATATAATACCTCCACGAGGGCCACAGAAGAGGAGGTGTCATACTCTCCTCAAACTGGAGGGTTGAAATGTTTACTGTTCCATTTTAGCCACTGTTGGTTCTCTGACTAAAATCTTTCCTTTCCTGAAGTGATAAGATTGCACTACGTGGAGGCATGACTTGTTTTTCTGACACATTTTAGAAAAACAGACAAGCAAAGCTCCTCCAGGTGCCTAATTCTTGCAGCTCTCAAGTTATCTTTGATTATTTCTCTGCCTGCCATATGACACTGCTTTTGTGTTGCTGTATCTTGCACTTTTTGAGCCATGTCTTGCACTGCACATGGGTGCTTTTAGATGTCACATCAGTAACCTTCCTTGAAGTGCTGCTGGTGAAATTGCTATCTTGTGGTGTCCAAGTGTCACAGTGGCACAGCGTAATTAGAGGGCGTATTTGCCCTGTGTGAGATTCAGGTGCTGTGTATTATGTCTCTAGTTCTGCCACCCATTTTTCTTTGTGACCTTAAGCAATTCACTCAGCTTCTGTGGACTTCCGTTGCCCATCCATAAGGTGATGTAATGATAAGTACGTACCGTGCAGATTCATGATTTTGTGTTAAAAGCCCAGATAGTTTGAAGGTTACCCCAGAAGTCTGTAAACAAAATAAATTCTGTTCTTGCATAGATTCCCTAGAATGTTGCAGAAGCCTGTGGCTTGCATTGGTGAAAAAGAATTATTTTGCCTTTCATTTATTTTTAAACCTGACTAGAACTGCTTATTTGAAGAGGTAGGGTGAGTACGATCTGTACACCTTGTTTGTCCAGTCCTGCCTTTCTCACCCTGACTTGCTTTGTGTAGACTCCTTTTAGCACTTCTTTTAGTACAGTTTGGACTGACATATGCAAAGTAAAAATAACTCTGTATAGATGTTCACAAATGTTGAGGGGAAAAAAAAGAGAAGAAATACTGAAGCATGTATGTACCATCCCAGTAATGTTTTCCGTTCTTTAAACTTGACATCTTTATGCAGCAACAAACTTTTAATGTTGTACCAAAGAGTGTATTTAGGAATCAATTCTACAAATCTGCCCATATCCTCCTACAATTTAATCATCTTTCTGTGCTCCAAAATTGTCCCAGTGCTATCCGTTCTCTTCTTTCATTGTTTTTAGGTTGTCTTTTCTATTTTCCTCATGTGGCTTTCTTAATTAATGTTGTCTGCTTGAAATCTGAAAGGCTGTTGGTATTGTCTATGCTATTTTCTTCTCTTTCCCTCCTTTTAAACATTTATTTTTTGCATATGAGCTTCACCCTTGCCACTCGTTTGTGTTGAATGTGGCAAGAAGATAAACATTACCCGAAATCTTTCTAACCTAATGGGTTTGTTTCAATCTGTATCTCTAAAACCTCTTCCAACTTACCTCCAATAGGTAGGGAATAGAAGGGAACGTTCATTTTCTTCTTGAATCCGTCTAAATGTGCAGGTGGTATGCAGTGTGCTGATTTTTTTTTTCATGGAAAGAACAGACAGCCAACCAGAAAGAACTAGTTCAGAAGAGAAGGAGATTTAAAATACAGCGTGGATCTTCGAGAAGGGAGATAAGCTATAACAAATACATCTCAAACTTGTAAGATAGTTATCTCTGATAGATTTTTCCATAAAATCTGTACTAAGAATAAATATTATTACATGGGTTGTAATAAATACTATGTAGCGTAGTTTGCTTACTTAAAAGTTCTAAATCTCATGGTTTCCTCCTTCTTTCCTGTAGGTTTGTAACACAACCACGGATCGCAAACACGCAGACACATCTCTGGAGAAATATGTCACTGAGCCTGTAATGAGCATTGTGAGTGGCTTCTTCAATTCTCCGTTTTCAGATAACAGCACCAGCCTCCAGGTAAGAAAAAGAGAGACAGACCAATATGTAATTCAGCCCATTAATGAGATACCTTCTGCTAATGACATAGGAATCCTGTACCTTTGTATCCTTCTCTAATTTCTCTCTCCCTTCTCATGCCACTGGCTGGCAGCTTCATTTCACTTCAAATCACTTACTCTTCATTTTTACTCTTTACATCTCTGACCAGCAGACAGCTCAACGCTGGCTTTTGTGGATTCACTGGACAGGTTATCTTTGCAGAATAAAGGTTTATCTAGTTGCTTATACGAAAAAACGCTGTGTTCTATGACAAATGTACATACACCTCAGAACCAGGAAGATTTCTTAGTCCTTCTGCTCTGTACTGTGCTTAATATCAGTGGTAATCTGATGGCAAATTACATGCTTTGGCCTCTGTCGGGGTGCAGAATTGGTTTGCATTCTCTCCTGTCCTGAAGAGCAAAGAGAATTTAATTTAATTTAATTTAAGTGTACAAGCCAAAAAAAACCCACACATGAGATTTATGTTGTGCCAAACCTTAGGACAGTTGTGAGGACATTCTAAAGTATAAACTTCCATGTTTATCTTTTTGATTTTAGACACATCAACCTGTTTTTATTCAGCTATTGCAGTCTGCTTTTAGAATTTACAACTGTACCTGGCCAAACCCAACTCAGAAAGCCTCAGTGGAGTCATGTATCAAAACGTTGGCTGAAGTGGGTAGGTGCCAAGTTCTGCCTCCATTGTTGTTCTCTGTGTTTTAAGATCTGACTTACCTGAGGTTGAATGTTTATGTTTTTGTTTTAGTTCTCTGATTATAGCACCGTGTAGTTCTGCCAGTAGTAATTTAAGAAATCCCACTTTAAGGTTAAATTCTGACACATTTTATAATGCTTTCAAATCTATTCCATCAAATAGGAGGTGAACCTGTCAGCCAGAGAAGTGGGTTTGGTAAATGAATTATATTTACTCAAGATAGTTATGGTATTAAAACATAACCAAAACTTGTGAGTATGAGAATATCTGGACGTTTCTAGTCGTGCTGTAATGTTGTAAACAGTGACACTTAGGAATTAACAGAGAACGCCATCTTTTTGTTCCCCCTGGGTTTGTCCCCTCAGTGAGTCGGGGATGGAAAACAGAATTCTCTAACTCCATAGCTTCTCTGCTTTCTCTTCACCATCAGGCCTATGCATTTACTGCTGTTACAGGCATATTGGCTTGCACTGGCATGAAGACTTAAATCATATTTGGTCCCAAGGGCAGCAATAAGTTACATGCTTTGAAACGAATTCAAATACTACATTAAAATCAAAGACTTGAAACTACTTCAGGAGTGATTCCATCCTAAAATAAAAAACAAAACAAAGCATTCTTCACCTGTATGTAGATAAGACTGCTAAAAGTTCATTCATAAGTTACATTTCTGTGAATATAATTTTAAAGTTTGCCACAAAAGGAAAAAAAGATTATTCAAAATAGTTTCTATAGAACTAAGAGAATAAGGTTCCACTCAGCACGAATTAAAGGCAGAATTGTATAGAACTGGCTAAATGTTGTAGTTGATGCAATTTTTAAATTTATAAATAATGATAAAACAAAACGAAAGGGTGCCTTAACTATCTGCATCTTCTGTGACATTGCAGTGATCAACTCTAAATTTAGATCTTGAGATAGCTTTGGAGGGACATAATTTAACATTTTAGTCAAAATACCTCATTAACTTTTTGTCTGAGTGAGAATAGCAGTTATCTAAAAACTTAGCAACCTTCAGTTGTTTTGTTGTGCAAATGATTTAATCATGGATCTATCTGACAAGAGAACTTTGAAAACTGGAGACAACTCTAGTCTTTGTGTGTTTAACACTTACTTCCTTGCTCCCCTCTGGCACTTCTGGAAGGAGTAATCAGTAAATTACTTTCTTTGGGGGTCTGAGGAAAGAGGGAAGAAAGTAAGACAGATGAGAGTTTTTGAGACCAACTCTACTCTATGGATACTTCTAGACAGCTCCATGTCTACGTTTCTGTGGAACTAAATCTTAAAAACAAATTTTATCTCAGAGAGGTCACAGAGAAAAGGATATGTAGAGTCAGCTGAGCCTAGTGCTGAAACAGCCAACCTGAACTTGTACCCATAACAGCCAGATGGGGAAAAAGTGTGCATCACCTTGATGGAAGTGGTCTATGGTGTGGGTTGGTTGGTTGGTTGGTTTGCTCTTGTTTGTTTGTTCATTTTTTAAAGTATGCCTTTGTGCTGTCCAGCCTTCTTGCTTCTCTGGCTTCGTGCTCATGGGATCCTGCCCATGTCTTGGGCATTCTCAGATGTGGAAGTAGAGCTGAGCTACCATTGAAGGACCCCACTCTGTGTCCTTCTCTGTGACTTCCATGCTACCAGCAGCAGCAGTAGAACTGGGAGCCTGTGAGTGACATTGGTGTGCCGTGGGTCTGGCAGCAATGGAGCTGGCCCCTGAAAGCACACTTTAGCATGCAGTTTGTTGATTTCCTTGTCCATATTATAATGGCTTAAGGATTCGTTACTGGTACCAATAGTGAACACTGTACAATTGTATCATATTAGCAAATTACCACAATTTTTTTATTTGGCTTCTTATTCTGTCAGTCCCAAAAGGGAGTAGAAAGCAATTATTGAGGGGGATTTCCCAAAAGAGCAAGGTAGACATGAGGTGGAAAATGGAGTATTTTAACAAACACACTTCCATAAAAGTTTTGCTGGCTAGATGAGATTTTAGCCTTATGTGATACTCAGCATTTTCAGGCATGGTGCCAAACATGGCTTGCTTTTCTAATTCAGTAGGCCTGTTCAGCTCTACTGAAAGCTTTGGAAAAACCCAGTTGGGGGTACTGAAGGCTTTTAAAATCGAGGCCCTTGTAATTATTGTGTATACCAAGTTTCTTTGTCTACCCCACAAAATGGGGCTTTTTGAGAAGGCATAGTTTTCTTCCATAATACAAATAGGCCAACCTTTCCTTTCCTTTCCTTTTTTTTTTTTTTTTTTCTTTTTTTTTTTTTTTTTTTTTGGCTATTTGGACTAGGTTTGAATTTTGAAATTTTGGCTAGGCATCTGTGA